>NC_080759.1:60836880-61171576 GCF_020826845.1 Diceros bicornis minor
ACAACGAAGGGACATAGGCATGAGGAGCATCTGTGTGGTGTGTCCTCCGTGAGGCATTGCTGATGCCCCCCACCATCCAGCTCAGCACCCCAAATATGCTTGGCTCCAAGGTTTTCCCTTAAGTGTTCATGAAGGTGTTACTTAGGGTGCTTGCAAAATAATTAACAGATAAGCTACGTTTTCACAAGTATCTGTGATCCTGTAGCTGAGACATCCAAACTAGAAGATGGAGATCAGGCAGCCTCTGTTTAAACATCTGCATGCAGCAAGGGTCCCCTTCTCTATGGAGCTCACCCCAGGGCCCGAGGACAGATGCTGTCCATCCTCTGATTGACCACAGCTGTTTACCGGAGACTCAGCAATGCCAACCACTATCCTAAAACTGTCAAAATCAGGCCTTACTGGAAGTCTCTCGATGAATGTGGTGTGGAAAGAGCAACTCCATCCTCAGAGTGGCCGGTCTTTCCTCCAGCCCCTGGCGGGGCACTGTGCTAGCCCAGCAGTCCTGGGGCCGATTTGAGGGGCGCTTGGGTGATGGATGGGTGTGGGGGTCTTCTGTCCCATGCTCAAGTACCATGGATGTACCCTGGTGATGGTTTCAAAGAGGGTATATGTTTCTACGCTCTTTCAAAACATCCCCTTAGGCAGAAATTGTGGGCTTTTCGTCATATTCAACCATAACTCTTTACCCCATTTGAAGCACTGAGTGGCGAGTTTTTCTCTGTTCTGTAACAGAAATACAGAAGATAAGCCAGCAAAAATTTTAGATGAAGAGGCTTGTGAAAGAGAATTTGCAGGTATTACATTTTCTTCTTTTGGGAATAGTCCATGATCCAGACAAGATGCGTACACATCTTGGTGCAGCCTACCCAAAAGCAAAGATAATGGGCACCATCTGTTAATCTTTTCACCTCCTGAAGAAGGGGAAATGTCATTGTTGGTTATTATGAGTTGAATTGTGTCCCCCAAAAGATGTTGAAGTCCTAACCCTGACCTGTGCATATGATGTTATTTGGAAATAAGGTCTTTGCAGATGTTGAAGTTTAGATGAAGTCATTAGAGTGGGCTCTGATCCAGTATCCATTGACCTCATAAAAATGGAAATTTGAACCCACAGACAGACACGCACAGAGAACAGGTGATATGAAGACACAAGGAAAATGTCATCTACAAGCCAAGGAATGCCTGAGGCCACCAGAAGCTAGGAGAGGGGCACGGAGCAGGTTCTCCCTCACAGCCTCAGAAAGAACCAACCCTGCTGACACCTTGATCTTGGATTTCTGGCCTCCAGAGCTAGTAGACAATAGATTTCTGTTGCTTAAGACATGCAGTTTACAGTACTTTGTAATGGCAGCCGCAGGGCACTAATGCACAGCGATGTTGGAGATCGACACTCATGAAGGATCTCCCAGAGCAGTCACAGCAGACCTTACATCACAGGTGTTATGCATCTGCCTCATTTCACCTTCTAGACCACTGGCTTGTTACGGACAAAAACACACAGAGCTTGCCAGGGCAACAAGACGTGTGCATATACTGTGCTCCATGCCCGCACCAAGAAAGGACACGCTGCCCCACCTCCCCTGATGCCCCCCAGAGCTCAGTCCCACCTCAGGCAACTATTAGCAGCCCCAACAGAGCCTCCACTTCTCTGGCTCTCCCTATCAAAACTCAAAAATTCATTGTATTCAGCCACCCCATTTCATCTTTAATCTGAAAGCAGCCTGTATGGAGACGGCAAACGTCTGTGCTTACCTGGTCACTCTCACAGGCATTGCATGATTATGGCCAGGGCTGCAGGGGAGCCTCTTGCCACACCCTCCCCACCCAAGGGCAGCTTGCCTGGTTGGCAGGGGTGGCCCTTGGCAGACCGCCATTCCTGATGCGTCCATCTCACCTGTAACAAAACGCAGACACGTGGTAGCAGAACTTCTCTTATCTGAAAGGTTTCAGACAGATACTAGATCAGCCTTTGTCAAATCCAATATATGTTTTCTGTAACACCTATGAATTTCTCCACTTGATTATCAAACATAGGTGGAGACCTGTATTAATAAATGGACTATAATGTGATAAACTAATGTTGAGTGCCATATTATAGAATCCATTCATTTTAACATACGTCTCCCTAAGTAGACAGGGAAATTCTGTAAAGAGGATGCAATCTAGCATGATAGATACAAGCGTGGACTCTGGAGGTGGATGGCTTGGATCCAAATATGGGCTCTGCGGCTAACTAGCTGTGTGACCTTGGTGAGTTACCTAAACTTTCTGTGCCTTTCTCTCTTCATCTGTAAAGTGGAGTAGTACTAGCAGCCCTTCAAAAGAGGGTTAGAAAGACTGCACAGATCATTGCCTGGGAATGTGCAAGAACATTGCCTGCTCCTGCTCTTACTTCGCTGCAGTGTGGTAACTGAAAGCCAGGTAGACCTGCTTGGGATCCAGATCCTTCACTGGCTGTGTGGTCTTGGGCCAGTTACCCAGCTCTTTTTGAGAGAGATCATGACATTTATGATTAAGGTAGAGTATTAGTGAAGGTCTTCCAGAGAAACAGAACCAACAGGGTGCAGATAGATAGATAGGTAGATAGAGATTTATTTTAAACAATTAGCTTAGCAATTCTTTAAATTGTGGAGGCATGAAGACTCCAAAACCTGATGGGGAAGGCTGGAGACTCAGTGAAGATCTGCAGTTCGAGTCCTCGGGCTGTCTGCTGGCAGAATTCCATCCTGTTCCAGAGAGGTCAGCCTTTGTTCTATTCAGGCCTTCAACCAATTAGACAAGACCCACAACATTAGAGAGGACAATCTACTTTACTCAAAGTCCAATTTAAATGTTAAACTTATTCAAAAAACACCTTCTCAGCATCATCCAGAATTTTTGACCACATATCTGTGCACCAGGGTCCAGCCAAGTTGATACATAAAATGAACCATCACAGATGGATGATGTAGCTATCAGGACCTTGTCCTAGAATCCATGGTCCCCATCCCTCTCTCCAGGGATGCTAACGCAGACCCCAAACAGCAGCCACAGCAGCCACAGCAGCAGGGCCTGGGGAGCCTGCAGATTGGAGAATAAGAGCAACGTGATGACTGCTGATGTGATGGTTCAGACACACGGCAGCCAGCAAGGTGAGCTCCCAGTCTCATTGAGATGTTCATGTACCCTCTGTCCTGATGACCCTTGCCGCCATCTTCCCACATGCAGACCCTTAGTTCTTGGAGCATGAGGGCCTCTGTGTCCCCAGTGCTTCGCCGGGAGTCTGTTCAGAGCAAGGACTTCCTAATGGCCCTTCAATCTGGACTAGGCTGCCTGTCTGAACCACCCCTTCCTCTGCACCACTCCCACTGCCCACCACCTGCGTCACCAGATCCAATGTTGGGGAATCTGTCTTAGGGACCGGAGATAACATTGAATACCCTGGAGCAGAATGTCATTGAATGGTACCAGAATGGCCTCAAGGAGTTAAAACACTGTTTTCTGTTGCAATTTTAACATTAGAAATAGAGCTTTTCTCTGGTTTTCTTGAAATGCTTTATGTACATAAGAAGGACTGTAAATAAATCATTCAACAAAAGAAGGGAACTTTCCAGGTATTAATGTATTCACACCATCTTATCCCCCTAGGGCTGGAAGAGGTTTTCAAAGGTGATTTAAAATTGCAGAATATGAACACAATGGAAAGCTTATTGGCTTTCATTTTCTCCTGTGACAGCAGCCTGAGTCACAAACCAAACTCGAGATGAGTATTGTATCCTTCCAAAGGTGGCTGGAGCAAGTAGGTGTGCTAGTGTCCACGCCGTTAGGCTAGACCGATGAGGCCGTTACGTAAGTGAGCATCCACGGAAAAAAGAACACAGTTATTCGACCAGAGAAAGGGCGCCTGGCAAGTGCATCCTTCTTGAAAGCCGTGCTTACAGCGCCTCGTGCACGTCCAGTGTAGGTGAGTGGCTTCCCTCTGCTGGACCCTTCTGGCTGGTGAAAATACCCATAGAGGGAGAGTCAACTGCGTTTCCCTCCAACCCGCCCAGGCCACACAGCTGCAGCTCTGCAGACTCCATCGTCATTCTTTGCTGCTCAATGACGCAGATTTAAAACCAAGTCTTTTTCCAAATAATAAAACGTTCTGCACCAAAAGGCCCTCTTAAGGTATTCATGAGCCCCACAAGCCTTTCATTAATTTCCCTGATGCCTGGAAGGTGTTCAGTGCACCTCTCTGACCAGAGCAGGAGAGGTCTCCTGGGACAGGAGGGCTGCGGTCACCGGGACAAAGCAGTGTGACTGCAGGAGCTGCAGGGGAGGCAGGTCTGCAGAACAGGCAGCGCTGTGCAGCTGGGGCGAGCCCTGAGGACTGAAGGGACCACGACGCCAGCACTGATCCAGCCCTGAGGGTCTTCAGGCCATTGTTGGCCCAATTCCCACCCCCATCCCCCAAAAAGAGAAACTCAAGGAGACACAGTGGTGGCCGATCAGTAGGTTCTCTTCTTGCTGCGTGGGAAGATAATCTGCCACATGAATAATGAATTAGATGTGTGTTAACGTGGAATCAGTTCTCGGAAGGGTTTGTCGAGTGGTTGTGTGATTCCGGGTCACCGCAGGCTGTCAATTCCCAGAGATGAAGGGACAGGTGTGTCTAAGGTTCTTAGGACTATTCACCCTCAACGGAATTTCTTCCTGGGTTCTCCCTATCTGGTTGTGACTGAGAGTCAAAGCGCATTCAAGAGACAAAAATCTCCTTTTTAAGTGGAAAGCGATTACAGAGGGTTCAGTCCATATTCTGCCCCTCTGTCGGCCTACAATTAGTATTTTAGTGTGGCTTTTTTTCACTGCAATTTCAAAGGTGCAAAATCATCCATGCAGAGATTGCTTTTTTCTCTCTCCCCTTCCTGAAAGCCCACTCCATTCACGTGTCCAGGCAAGCCAAGTCAGAGACGACAGGATTCGAGAGAGAGAGAGAGAGGGGATTGTGCAAGAGTTGTGAAATGTGTGCATTGATCATCCGGCCAAGAGAGGCTAGGGAAGGGACGGTGGTGAATTCCAGAATGATCCACACTGCCCACACTGATTACATTCACCTTGCCAGTAATGGGCCCTGAGAAGGAACCAGGGAGGCAGAGCAGAGCCAGGATGTTCCTAGCTGTGCGGAGCCCCGGCAGGCAGCCTTCCGTCCATCCGTCCACACCAGGAGGTGAGTTCACAGAAACTCTCTCATCCTCTCCGACAGTCTGGCCAAGAGAGCACTTGACCTTTCTCGCGGTCCAGCAGAAACACAGTCCAGAAGGAGGGGCTGAGTGGGGCTGGCCCTCCCGGCCCAGGGCCTGGCCCTGAGACATCCCAGAGCGCGGGCCAGGAGAGGGCCTGTCCTCACCGGGAGCTGTTGCTGGACTGCTAGACGCGGCTGGAAAGAATTCCAGAATCACCGCCATGCTCCAATTTTAGACCTGCTTCTCTCTTGGGTCTGGGAGAACTGTTGTCTGAATGTTTCCTGCTCCCCCGCCAAGTCCTGCCTGCCTCTTGAACACCCTACGCTCCATCCACCCTCTCCAGGATCCCGCTCCAGCCCACCCATGGCACAGTTCTGCGGTACGCCCAGGTCCTACAAGGGGGATTGTATGAGCCTGGAAGGATCTCCCGCCCTCCTTCTGCAATGAGGTCTCATATAGAGTGGCTGAAGCTGTGGACAATGAGTCCCTCTCAGAACAAAAGGCACAGGCTGGTGCCAAAGCCACACTAGCCTTGGAGCTGCCACCAGCCTGTCCTGTGGCCTCTTGTGTCCCCTGTGCCACCCTCTGACCAGCATCTCAGTGCAAACCCCTCCTACCTCCCAGACGCCGGGCTCTGTGTAGACCTGGCGGGTGGACGTGCTCAGTCATCAGATCAAGGGGGACAGGCCCCTGCGCCCAGCCTCCCTGGGGGTCCGGGGAGGCAGAGGACTGCTTCTGAGAGGGGCTCAGGGACACAGTCCCTCAAGGTAGAGCAGCTTGAGATCATCTTCAGGAGACAATGTGTTTTCTAACATTTATTGTCATTTGTTGTTCCAAACAAAAGACAATCAACCAAACTGGATTGCTTGAAAGTAACTTTAAAAGCTTTTAGAGAAGAAATTCCCAAAAGGATACACTGTGTCAGGTGCTAAATGTTCAGTTGAGTTTAAATGGAGACCACCTCACCCCCCCACCTATGGAACAAGCCAGAGCCTTGGACACATTGAGTTTGAGACCTTGAGAACCTGCAGGCAGAGCTGCCGTCCCCTCCACAGGACTGCTGGTGGTTCTTCCCTGAGACCCGTTCCACTGCTGACCCACAGACCAGCAGACGGGGTGAGTGCCCTGCTCCCCGGGAGTCCCTTTCTAGGTCACAAGGGGAGTACAAGCCTGGGCCTTCCCACTCTCCACCCAGACCGTTGTGGGCTTCCACAGGGCTCCTGCAGCTCTCCCCTCCCATGAGCAGCTGGAACCTGCTTTACAACTACTCTGCTTCTAGAAAAAAGGGAGCTGGTGGAGTGAGGTGGGTAAGAGCCCCGATTTCAGGGAGGGGCAGGCTGGAGAGCAGTTCCTAGGAGCACTCTGTGACTTGCAGGGGGTGGGTACACCGGTGCCCCGACCTCCTCTGGGCTGGCTTGAGGACTGAATGGGATAATGCGTGCACCATGGTGAGTGCAGTGCCCACCATGCCCAGCGCATGGGGGAAGCCCATTCTATGGATGAAAGCGACCGTTCCAAACAGCTTTACCAAAAGAAGGTGCATCTCTTTAAGAAGCCCCCCTCAATGACCTTCAGGGTGGGAGTGTTGCAGGGAGTGTTGAGGCTGCCTGACGTCAGCCCAGCCACTCACAGGTAGGGCCAAGCAAGGAGCTGAAGAGAGGAGTGCCTGACTGCCAGCAGCGTTCTGAGCTTCATGCCATGCCCTCTCCTTTGTCACGAGGACACAGTGGGACCTGTGAGGCAGCAAGCAGACTCCAGTCCCTGCAGCAGAGAATCAGGGCTCACAGTCTGGTAGAGACGGGACACAGATTGAAGTGCAGGCAGAAAATCAGGTTGTAGGACACACAGGGCACACTCCTCAAAATCAGAGGAGGCTGTCCTCATATGCTAGGGGAGGAAGGCCAGGGTTGAATTGAGCCAAAGGATGGCGGACGTGGGAAGGGCAGACACAGGATGGTGGACATGAATGGTGAGGTGGGAAGGGCTGACACAGGAAGGTAGACGTGAATGGGGAGGTGGGAAGGGCTGACACAGGAAGGTGGAGTTGGATGGGGAGGTGGGAAGGGCAGACACAGGAAGGTGGAGGTGGATGGTGAGGTGGGAAGGGCTGACACAGGAAGGTGGAGTTGGATGGGGAGGTGGGAAGGGCAGACACAGAAAAGTGGATGTGGATGGTGAGGTGAGAAGGGCAGACACAGGAAGGTGGGATGTCACTAGGAGAGCTCTAGGAGCTCTCAGGCAGTCAGCAGAGAATTAATGAGGATTCAAACTAAGGATGAAGCACACAGGATGAGAGAGAAAGGGCCAGCCCTGAGAAGATGATGTGGGAAGTCCGGGGTGACCACATGGCTGTAGGTATAAGAAGAGGAGAAGGTCGGCGCATCACACATCAAAGGCAGCTCTCCGACAGCTCGGGAGGTTTTATCAGAAATGAGATACCGTGTGTAATCTGCTTATAGCCAATAGCTTCCAGCCGACGCAGCTGCACCAGACCTCCTCACTGATGCGAACAGACACTAAAAATGGTTAAAAACAGGCAAGAAACAAGAGTGAAAGGTGACAAAAGCAGGATTAGAATCCTGAACGCGGTTTTCCAGCAACTATCACATAAGATAAAGAGAACTAGTGTAAAGACCAATGCAGAGAGACAGAAGAGAACCACAAAGAAGGAAAAGCAAGAGGTCTCTTCCAGAAGATTCAAGAAATCAAAGGGAAATTTAAACCTAGAAGAGGAATGCTGTACAACCAACAGGGAAGTACACTATCTGATCAGGAGAGAATAGAGGGAGAGTGGAAACAGTACACTGGAGATCTACACAGAAGAGACAAAAGGATGACAGAGGCCTTTGAGAAAGATTCTTATGAGGAAGAACCCGTGATTCTAGAAAGGGAAGGGAAAGGTGCCCTGAAAGTACTGGGACAAAATAAGTCACCAAGGTAGATGGGATATTGATGGAATTATTTCAAGCCACAGAGACTGAATCTGTGGAAATCCTAACAAGAATATGCCAACAAATATGGAAAACAAAACAGAGGTCTACAGACTAAAAATGCTCAATATACAACCCAACCACCAAGAAAGGAGATGCCGAGGAGTGTAGTGACTATAGAACCATTGCTCTAACTTCCCATGCAAGCAAAGTGATGCTCAAGGTGCTACAACAAAGGCCTCTACCTCGTATGGAGCAAGAAATGCCTGAAGTCCAAGCTGGGCTTCAGAAAGGGAGAGGCACACAAGATCTAATTATGATTATTCGTTGGCTACTGGAGTGCTCCAGAGAATTTCAGAAGAAGGTTAGTCTATGTTTTATAGACGACAGCAAAGCCTTTGACTGCACGGATCATGAAAAGCTGTGGGCTGCTGAAAGAAGTGGGTGTGCCTTAGCACTTGATTGTCCTGATGAGCATCTGTATTGTGGACAAGAACCCACTGTCAGGACAGAATATGGACAGACAGATTGCTTCCTGTAGCAAAGGTGTCAGACAGGGTGCATTTTATCTCCCTATCTGTTTACCCTGACACAGAACATTTCATACAAATGACTGGGCTAGATTCAGATGAAGGAGTAGTGAAAATTGGTAGAAATATCAACAAGCTAAGACACGCAGATGACACCATCTTACTGGCAGAAAGCAGCAATGACTTGAAACGACTGTGAAAGTGAAAGAAGAAAGTGCAAAGCAGGACTGCATTTGAGCATCAAGAAGACAAAAATCATGACTATAGAAGAACTACACACCTTTAATGTAGACAATGAAGACATTGAAATTGTTAAAGATTTTGTTAACCTTGGTTCAGTCATCAATTTAAATGGAGACTGCAGCCAAGAAATCAAGAGAAGACTGAGACTTGGAAGGACAGCAATGAAAGAACTAGGAAAGATCATCAAGTGTAAGAAAGTGTCATTATAGACTAAGGCCGGGATTATCCACACCCTCGTATTCCCCATTACTACGTACAAGTGCAAAGCTGACAGTGAAGAAGGCTGATAGGAAAAAAATGGATTCATTTGCAATATGGTGTTGGAGGAGAGCTCTATAAACACTCTGGCCTGCCAGAAAGATGAACTAGGGGGTCCTAGAGAAAATAAGCCTGAACTATCCCTGGAGGCAAGAATGATAAACTGAGGCTGTCCTACTTTGGGCACATCATGAGAAGGCAGTATTCTTTGGAAAAGATAACAATGCTGGGAAAAGTAGAAGGCAGCAGGGAAAGAGGAAGACCAAATATGAGATGGATTGACCCCATAAAGGAAGCCATAGGCACGAGTCTACAGTCTCGTTGTGGACATCACTCATTCATAGGGTTGCTGGGAGTCAGAGCTGACTTGACAGCAATGTTACAACAGCAACTGATGCATACATATATATATTATGGTGGTGAGAACATTTAACAGAGATCTGCCTTCTTAACACATTTCTAAGTGCACAATACAGTATTCTTAACTATAGACATGACGGTGTAGGCAAATCTACAGAACTTACTCCTCTTTTGTAACTTAAACTTTGTACCCACTGAACAGAAACTGCCCATCTCCCCTTCCCCTGGCAACCACAATTCTACTCACCGTTTCTGAGTTTGACTATTTTACATATCTTATATAAATGGAATCTTGCAGTGTTTGTCCTTCTGTGAGTGGCTTAAATCAGGATCTCAAAGAGATATCTGCACCTCCATGTTCATTGTTGCAGCATTATTCACAGTAGCCGAGACATGGAAATAGCCTACATGTCCATCGAATGGACAAAGAAAATGTGGCACATGTATATAATGGAATATTATTCTACCTTAAAAAGAAAGAAGTCCTGATGTGCAACTATGACATACAACTATCTACTGGGGCTTTGGGGAGTAAAAGGGAAAAAAAGGAGGAGGATTGGCAATAGATGTTAGCTCAGGGCCAGTCTTCCTCACAATAAAGGAAAAAAAGAAGGAAGTCCTGCCATATGCAACAACATGGATGAACCTGAAGGACACTATTGATGCATATTTCAGGAAATTTGGGCCACAGTAAATGACTTCGTTCTGATGGACCATTTGATCAAGTCATTTAATATTGAAGATAGTTTTGCCTTTCCTTGTACTGAATTTTTGCCTCTGTAAGTTACCCAAATCTTATCTGATTTCTCTTTCTGGTTTGTCATTATTTTTGAGGCTTAAGTCCTGAAGATGGACAATCCATCCTTCCAGATGATTTTGAGTTCTTTAGGGAGTCGCCTTCCTTTAATCACACTGAAGGGTTTGTCACTGAGATGTCTCCCACCAGAAGCAGCTCCAAAGTCCGCCTCCTAAGGAAGGAATAGTGGCGGGGGCGGGGGGCGGCGCAGGGCCATCTATGTGACATCTGCTCTCCTGAGCTTGGCAGGCACCGTGGCCCCAGGGTCATTTCGGGGGTCCTGGGCTGGACAGAGCCCAGGACCGACTTTGGCAGGAGCAGTATAGGCCGCCCGTTCCTCACCTCCCCTTCGCTAACCCCACTTTTAGCTCTCCATATTTTGGGGATGGTGAAAGTTTCAGTGTGTATGTTTGGTGATGAAATTTTAGGAAAACTCGAGGAAACTGGTCTTGCTGACAGCGTCTGTGAGTATTTGTCTGTGTTTATGTGCATAAAATGGCCAGATCCACAGTACTGGCTGCTGTCCACGTGGCAGGACACTCAGATGCGCATGGATCGTCTCCTGCTGTGTGATCCAGTCAGCTGGGAAATCAGAGTCTGCCCTCATCAACTTCTGCTCATCCACGACATTGTTTCATTTGTCTAAAAAAATTCAAGACAAACACGTTTTCTTTTAATCACTAGAAGTTTCTCTTAGTAAAGCTGTAATGTAATGTTGAGAAGTGGTTTGTAAATGCAGGAGGAAGCAGAACTCCCCAGCACTTGATTGTGGACAAAACGGCTTTTGCTGCCCGAGGAGTGAGGGACGATAGGGTTGGAAGCTCCAGTGTGAAGAGGGTGCCCCACGTTCAGCAACGCCAACAGGACGGGCTTGTTCTCTCATCCGGGGCTGGACCATCTGCCCACAGTGGCCTCCGGCTTGCTGGGCTCCACAGCACCCTAGGTCACCCAGACTCCCGGGAGTCCTTCCTTCCACCTAGCAGTGCCTTGCCTCTCGTCCAGGCCCTGATAGAGGCCCCAGGAACTGGGGTGATGACTCAGTGCTCTCCCCAGGACTTCCACAGGCTAGGTGCTCCTCCACACACACGTCTTACAGAAACACACACACACGTGTACCCACACTCACATATATACTCATACCCATACACACACATGAATACACATGTGCGCACACACACCTGTGCATGCACACACTCACATATACACATGCACATATACACACACTCTCACACACACATGAATGCACAGGCATGCACACATACAGACATACACACACGTGCATGCACACGCTCACACACACATACACACACAGGCATGCACACATGTGCACACATGTGCACACACACATGAATACACACATGCACACATACGGGCATGCACACACTCATGTACACACATGTGTGCACACACACTCACACACTGACCGGCAGATGCCAGCAGGGTGGAGGTGGAGGGGGGTCGTCAGCAGCACTCACTGTCCTGGCCTCCCGGCCTCCGTCCTCTTCTCATCAGGGCTGAGGCTGGTCTTTGGGCCTAAAGCCCATCTGTCTGTTTCCCACCCTGTGAGGGGAGCATCTGGTGTTTGAGAAGTCCTCTCCCATTGTGGTAAATATTCATGATGATCCCTGGTTTTTGAGAGGTTTGCCTTGCTGTGGATTCCAACATATTATTACTATTTTGGAAGTAAAAAGCTGAAAATTGACTTTTTCTTTGCATTATAGCTTTCAAGATCTTTGCAGCAATAACAGATGCTTGGACTAAATGGGGAAAGGTTGTAGCAAAGAAAATGTGACAAGGAAAATGTCAATAGCATTTTTCAAAACAGAGTTCCACAACTCCCATCGGTGGTGGGGAATACAGGCCTGGTGGCCTGGGGTGGGGTGGTGGCAGCCGGGAAGAGGCACAGGACACCTTGGGGTGATGGACACCTTCCCTATCTTGATTGTGCTGGTCACATGGTGTTGATGTTCATCAAACTCACCCAATTGTAGCCCCAAGTGGGGGCATTTTACTGCACATAAATTATACCTTGATGTGTCTGTTATATCCCCTCCCTAATTAACATGTGAGTCCTCAGTGAGGTAGGATTTTCCTGAGGGTCCCCTACACAGGTAGGATTATGGGAGGGGCACAGAGAGGCTTGTCCATTTCTGGCAGGGTCCTCCCTCTGCCACTGACTCAGGCAAGATATCCCCAGAGCAGAAGGAGCCCGGGAGGGTCCGGAGCACCAGACAGTGAACAGTTGTCTGAGGCTAAAGCCAGGTCCCACCTCCTCACCCCCCTGTGCCGCCCTCCACTAGCTGATTCCACGTCCAGTCTCTGACCCATTTTAACATTCCACTGGAGTCCTCCTTGGAAAGGAAAATGCTGTGTCCCAGTAGAAGGTGTGTCAGAATAACTGAAAAATGGCCAGTAGTCCTTCCCTCCTCTCTGTGTCCACACACTTGGCCATGTGACTTCACAGCTCCTCCCACTCAAAGGTGGATTCTGTCCCCACCCCTTCAATCCAGGTGGCCCTGTGACCTGCTTTGGCCAGCAGAATGCAGCAAAGAGGCCCGGTACTCGCTGCTCTGTGAGCAAGTCCAGGAGAGCCGGCTGGAGGATGAGAAGTAGCTTAGAGCAGAGACGAGTGGTCCCAGCTGAGCCCCCAGCCAACCTGCAGCTCCCTGAGTGAGTCCAGCCTCCAGCAGAAGAACCACCCAGCCGAGCCCTAACCAAATCATGGACCCATGGAACCGTGCACCCAATAACGGTTGCTGTTTTAAACCACTGAGTGGGGATGGCTGATATGCAGCAGGAGATAATGGATGCAGAGGCTGGATAGCCATGGACTGAGACCACCCCCAGAGTCCCCCTTTCCCCTGAGACAGCACTTCCCCTGACAGAGGCACCCAATGCTCGCTGCTCACATGGACCCTGCCCAAGGCTGCGTTCCTGTTGAGAGGTCACTCCTCTGTCCTCCACCACCTGGCTCTCCCTCCACAGGCCTCTGGGCATCAGGCAGATCTCTTCGTAATGCCAGAGATAACACTGCTCCTCAGTGGAGAATCACCTCCGAGTCAATCACTCTCGGAGGTCCATAACCACGGAGACATGACCACGAAACACCAGGCTTCTTCAACGTCCGCAGGATGTCAGCGTGTGGCCAGGTCAGGGCAGTCGAGGGAGAAGTGAGGCTGCCTGCGCACCATGCTCCATGGTGACTCCCTGATCCCCTCCTCAGAAGGGCCTGGGTCCTCATCGCAGCAGACAGAGATGAGAGGACCAAGGGGGCACCTGTGCAGGGATGGCCCACACTGGTGGACGCTGCAGACCAGGGAACAGTGCGAGGGAGAGGCCTACACAGTGTGCGTTTCCGTCACAAGGAGACTAAAGGGCGGCTCTTCCCCAGCTGCCGGCCCCACACTTGCCGGAGTCCGTCATCCCCGCAAGCGCAGTTACTGCAGGTAAACCCGGTCTTTGTGACGGGGTTCTGTAATGTGCTTCTCATCTCTTTAGAGGGTGAGGTGTCATGTGTTAGTCGTTCGGGAGAATCAGCCCACTTCATAAAGTTTGCTTTCCTTCACTTCCTCTTGAAAAACACAACAGCACATTCTTCAGTGTCATTTTAATTGATTTGTTACAGGTTTAATGCTCTTCACCAATTTCCTCCCGACCACTCTGTGTCTGAATTTGTCACTGGTTTTGGCAACCAGCCTGTGAACCTGCTTCTCATGTTTGGGAAGCTCCCCACCTTCTGAGGTTTGCAGGTCGCAGAGCCCACCACCCTCGGGAGAATCTGAAAGTGCCGGGCGGGGCTCGCTTTCCAGACGTCCTTACAGCAGTGCAGCCACTCGTCTGGGCTCAGCCCCGCCCAGCTGACACGGGCCCTGGGCTCCCATTCAGAGCTGATGTCACAGAGAAGCCGAGAGGCAGCGGTTGCAGCAGCCCTGGAAACAAGCAGGGCTGAGCAGAGACTTCAGGGCCCCGGTGGACAGGCTGCGCCCCTGGCCAGGACCACAGCAGCACTGCAGGTGGGAGGGACTGGTCCTGTGGCCGAGATCCTGGCTCTGCCCACTCCACCCACCCAGAACTACCTCCCTACCCCACTTCCAAGCTCACTTTAAAGCCCTCACTGTAATTCTTTGAGCTACTCCCTAGTCTTCCAGTAAAGTCCTGCCCCACTCACACCAGCCAGCCTCAGGTCCTTTGCACCTGACAGACCCACGGTGCCTGGTCTCTGCTCGGCTACAGCCAAGTCTCCTTACCTGTCCCATCAATGCCTACGCTTTGTTGGAAGTAACAGAATGTACCCCCATTCCAGCATGTCCTTTAACATTGGTTGACTTTCTTGGGGGCCGCTTCATGCCACTCTCTCCCCAAATCCCAAGTGTCCTCTCCAAACCCCTCTGTAATACTTGGTAAGATTTTTAAGTTCTTTTCCTAAATTTTGTGTTTTCTCTTCAAAAAATACCCCCACCATGTTTCATTCGTCCTCGCCCTCCCCCCTTCTCCCTGAAGAGCCCACCGCACCCATCACCTAATCCCCACACTGTCTTCAGGAGACAGTTATGAGGCCCCGGATCACTGACTCCAGCACCCACATCACCTCTGCAAAGCCTTCAAACCACAGCCTGCGTTCCAGCCGCCACGTTCTCTCTAAGCGCCATCCCACAGGAGGGGCATCCTGTGCAATGTACGTCTGTCTGTCCTGCATCAATCTTCTTCACCCTTCAGGTTCTACCTGAAGTAACATCCCCCACTTAAAGTGGGACTAGACTCCCCAGGTGAGTGTTCCATGCTCTCAGAGCAGAAGGGAGCCCGCACGATGGAATCAGTTACCTAATTGGGTGATTATCTGCTGAGAGTGGATCTTCCCCTCTGGACAGGATCTCAGAGCTGGGTGTTGCTGCTGACTGGCGGCCAACCCTTTGTGTGGTGGAACCTCCCAGGAGTGTGGTGTTGGCAGGACGTAGCTGGCCTCAGGGAAGCTGACAAGAGAGGAGCCTCTCTCCTCATGCACCAGGTCCGGGCTCAGACTCCAGGTGCAAGGAGGCTGTGGGGTCCTCCCACCCAGGACACGGAATAAGAGAAGGGCACAAAGGGGTGAGCACAGCTGGGGTCTGCTCCAGGATCCCAGTCACCCAGCCTGGTCCCTGCCCCCCATGGGCACTATGATCCCAGTCATCCACTATTAGACTCAGTTTGTTTCCTTTTTCTACTTAAAAAAACAAAAAGACAGCCGGTACCAGTAGGTTGTCCCCTGCCCCCAGCCCGTATGACACCAATCAAGACTCACGTGTGAAACAGATCCATCTGTGTTATCGTCAACGTTGCAGCCTGGAACCCTTCTCAACACCATTTTAAGTGAACAAAACAATCACCTGAGTCAATTGCATATAATTTAGAAACCTTGTTTTGAGGAGATGCCTGCTCTGCTATTTATCCTGTAAATTTTATGTCTGCGGTTCCACATTTAACTTTTTAGACTCACAATCTTGCAGAGTGTGTCTAGTTTCCCGTCCAGCAGGTTTCATCTATCAATTCACGCACACCACTTTGTCAAACGCCTTTTGAAGTTCTCTGCCCACGTTCTGCTTGTTCCCTCCTCTTCAGTTTCAGGTCAGCAGAAAACACAACGGCTGTGAAATTAGCCCACACATTAGCGCATCGTGCATAGGAGGCGCAGGACAGGATGGCACGTGATCCAGACCCATCACCTACCCTCTTGGCGCGTGCCTCCTTTTCCAAAGCATATACTTGAGATGGAATTTTCCATAATTGCCTCAGCACAAAGGTGAGTTTGTTTGGAAAGTTTCAGCAAAACTTACTCATCTGTTTTGCTGTTGTGCAAGACTGTGAAACGGTGAGCCGTGGGAAATGGAGAAAACGTTTGCACAGGGTTAACTCACAAAGTCCTTACTTAAGTTAAAACTTTATGGGGTCTGGAATTCAGAAAGGAAAATCCAGATCAAGTAAGTTTGGGAACCACAGAGGGCGCACTTTTATTTGATCCTCTGAATCAACCCTTCACCAAACTACCTCAAGCTATTAAAATATATGATTTTCATGATACTGGTCCTGAAGGACGGGTGGCCAGTTATAATGCTCTGACAGGTTTTACAGATGGGGACCTGAGCAGAGCAGTTTCCCTGTGTTCTCCTGCAGTAGGTGACTTACGAGACCTGAAAATAATTGCCAGATTTCATATTTACAAAGAAAATACGAGATCAAGACTCAGGTGCGAAGACAAATTTACATTCAAGAGTGCCCACTTTATTTTCGTCATTCCTGGAGAACTGGTAAGAAAAGACTAGTTTTATAAAATGTGTACTTCTCCTACTGAGCAATGTTGCCATGGGTGGAAAAGCAGAGGAGGACTCCAGCCTGTCACTTCCAGCTCTTACCACCCTCTCTTTGATCCTCTTCCACTGAAGGAAAACCCGCCATATTTCCCTTGGTCATTTCCTCAGTGTCATTCTCCCTTCCATGTTCAGACTTAGATGTTTATTGTATTTCATTCACGGTGATGACTGTACTTTGCATTTTCCTGAACATCTCACTAGAATGCACCTCCAGGTCTGTCTCCCTGAATTTCATCACAGAAACCACAAAAGAAATGCAATAAACTTTCAAATCTACATCCAAACTTTTTTTTGGATTTAACTCATTGATTCTTAAACTCTCCTTTGTTTTTCTGTGCTAACATGATCATTCATGTCTCTCTGTTACAGACAGTTCTGTTCAAGCCCCTCAGCTTTACACATCATCCCTCAAAATTTAATCTGAGATGTTTGTACAGCGGAACCACTCCTGCTTGGGACCAAAGATCCACTCAAGATCCAGATAACTGTGCTCTTTGTTTCCCAAAAACAGTACACTTTTCCCTGAAGGCATCCTTGAGACTTTTGCCCGTGAACATTATGACCTCCATCTATGACCTTCACTGACTATCATCACCCACAATCATTGCCCTTGACAATTCACTCTGACCTTCACTTGCAGCCATTGTCCAAGACCATAGCTGGTCACCATCACCTATGACTGTCACCATGACCCTCTCCCATAAGCATCACCATGACCATCACCAACAACCATTGCCTATGACCATCACCCATGACCCATCACCCATGATGACCACCTACGGCCATCGCCCATGACCATTGCTCAGGACAACACCTATGACTTTCACCCATGACTGGCACTATGACCTTCTCCCCTGACCATCACCAACAACTACTGTCTATGACTATTGCCCATGATCTCCTCTATGACCTCCGTGACCATCCCCATGACCACTGACCATAACCGGAGGAGTATCCATTGTGGAATTGAACTTCCTCCATTTGAAGTTTAGAAAGTACTATCTATGACTACAGGATAGATCTAAGATAGAGGATAACATCATTCTTGGAAAGAAAATGGATGCAAACACTTCAACTGGGAGAGGTGGACAGGTCCCAAATGTGGTATGGGAAGTGACCTGGACCATCTGCCTAACCACCTCCTTGCTTCTTGTGTCCTGGAAGCTCTTGGAATTCTGCTTAAAACCAGATGCAGAGGCTATACCAGACACTGACGAGGTGGCTCTGCCCAGATGTCAGCGGAGACAGGAGCCTGGGCACAATGACCCTCCTGGGGTGCAGCATTTTGGAAGATTTGCTCCCGTTCACCATGAAACTCAGAATCTGTTTGACATTCCCCCTAACGAGAGTTAGTTTTAATTCACAATATATGAGTTTTCAAAGAAATGCTGTTTATTAATCTGTGAGCTATACCTGGCTGAGAACCAAGAGGACATATGAATCATATACCCAAATACCTACCTTGTTCATTAAAATAACTGACAATGATCTGGATGAATACTTTTATGTATTTTCTCCTTTTTTAAAAATAGGGACTCAGTTTTTATCCACTCAATACTATAGCAATTTTTAGCAATTTGAAAATATTCATCTCGGTTTTTAGATTCCAACACTCCTCCCACTTAAACTACTGTCCCTCTAAAGGCCTGGTCCTTGCCTTCTTAAATCTCATCTTATCTGGTGTGTCTAATCTTTAACCCTTAAAATATGTACTTTCCTTCTTCTCCACGCGTGAGACCAGGCGGGTAAAGTGAAGCCACGTGCTCCTCTGGAGGTCTTTTACCTCCACTTACTCTATTGGTTAGTGTTAATTTCCCTTTGGAGTCTGCTACTTCCTAAAGAAAAAATTTAACTTCTTGACCAGAAACACAAAACAGGGAATTGATGAGTCTCTGTTTTAAATGCAAGCCCAGTTGTTCTTCCCACTTTTCTCAAAAGTAGACTGATAAGACACTAATGGTGAAGTACATTCTAAAGTCATATGCAATATTTAGCATATTAGTAAACGCCTTAGAGTGCGTGTATAAACGTATGCATGTATGTGTATCTGTGTGTTATAGATACACACAGGTGCACAAAATGTGTATAAGTGTATGTGTGTGATCAAAACATTTTGTTTGTGTCTAGATGAGTCTTTGATGTAAAAATTTTATCTGCCTAAGTAGGACAAAATAAGTCAAAATTGCCTGGATATAGGAGGTTTCATACAAGAAACAATGTTTTGTGAAATTTTCTCTACCGTGATGCAATATATAGACACACAAATATGAAAGGTACAAGCTTTAATATTTAACCAGTGGCCAGTCTAGGAGGCGCGTTTCTCATTTCCACGGGGGCCCGGTACGAGCCGCGGCTCGTTTTAATAGACACCTCGCATTAGAAAGGGGAGGACTGTGAAGCCGTGGTTCAGCCGGGAGCCGCGGGGCACAATATGTTCTGCAGGTCAAGAGCGCGCGTCCTGGAGGAGCTGGTGAGCTGGAGCACTGTCTTTGTTATTAACCCGGAAATTGCATTTTTAGAACTGATATTGTCGACTACATAAGTCCCTATTTTCTCCCCATGGAATTTCTTTCCCCTGGAAATCAAGCTTCCCTTTGTTCCCTCCGAGGCGGACAGCCAGCCCCGAACGTGCTCCGACCGTGGTCAGTGTGTCTTTCTGCGGCCGGCAGTCTGACAGAGACACGGGGCTCTGTGGCGTGTAGTGCCCCGCATGCAATGACCTGCACAGATGGCCTCTCCGGGAAGGCTGGGCAGCGTGCTTGGCTGAGCCTCCAGAAGACAGATTGTCAGGCCAAAGTGTGACAGAGAAAGCGTGGGGTGCTCACGGACTGCTGTTCCAGAGGGGCAGCTGCCACTGAGTCCGTCCCACCCCTCAAGGCTGAAGGATGATCCTGAAAAGGACGAGGCTGGAACAGCTTACCCACAGGACAGGCCACCCACATGCATTACTTGGGTCTCATTTATTTTCTAAAAAACAGAACGCATGCCTAGCATGGGCATCCTTTGAATGCTGTCCAGCCCTCCAAGCCCAGTAGGGTTTTCCCAAGGATCCCGTGTACTCAGAAAGAAAGTAGGAATCCTCAAGCGGCCTCCACTTCTGAGTGTCTCCGCCACCCTGACCCCCTTCTCAGCTGGTTGTGTAATGGGGTTATTGTGGGGCAGACCGTAAGGAAGGATCTCATCCTTGAGGGACCACAGGTGCACTTACCTGGGCTCCAGAGACAAGGCTTCTGGTCCCAGCTCAGCCTCACATCAGCTAGGTCATCTTGAACCAGCAGGTCAATTTCCTCCTTGTCCCTGGGGATGACTACTCACCCTGCTCACTTTCCAGGGCTACGGTGAGGCTCATGCATGTGCACATGCACATGTGTGTGCTAAGGTAGTATACTCTACAATTGTAAAGTATCATCAGTTCACCAACATGACCTTTATTCCCATCGACCTCTCCGGACACTGCTCCCGGGGCATGTTGGGGGTGGCGGAGTGGCTGCTAGTCCAGGGAAGCTGGCAATGGTTTCAGGTCACAGCTTTGGAAAATGCAAACGCCAAGTGAATGGAACTGGCTGAGCAGAGACTGACGGTCCTGCCCACGTGGGAACTGTGATGATTCTCCCCCACCTTCGAGACCACACTGCACACCTCCCACCCCAGTTGTATGCCAGCATCCAGTACCTATTGCACGGGTGGATGAACTCCTCAGCACCACCACTGACAGCTGCTCCCACAGGAAGATTTGTTGGAAATGAGTGAGGACAGGGCTCAGACATCCTTATAGCCGCTTACAAGCCATTCCAGGAAGAGTGGGCATTTAGCGGCCCTCGGCCTGACACAGGGATTTGTAATTGCATGAATGCATTTCAATTAATACTGCCTTAAACACTTCCCATTTATTTACAGTGGAGTCATTAACCCATTCGGTGTGCCTGAGCAGGCTCCTGTATCAAAGATAATATGGGCAATTAATAAAATGTAATACGTTCCAAGCATTCCTTCGGGCTCCTACTTATGGTGGCTCTACAGCAATAAAATAGTTTCCTATCATTATTTAAATGATGAGAACCCAAGTTCAAAACACATAAAACATTTCTTTAATGTTAGGAAATTATTTGCTCATCCAAAACCTTGAAGCTCTGCGCAAAGGATGCTGTTTCAATTTCCTCCAGCTGGAGACTAAAAAAGTTTATTCAGGTTCCAGACATCATAATGGAAAATGGGCTAAAAGAGAAGTCATCTAATTATTAATTAACACTCTGATTTGTTAAATCACCAGTCTTCCCTAACTCTCCCCACCCTGGATCTTGGCTGCATATTTCAAGTGGACGCCAATTTGTTTGCTTGGGCAACTGCCACTGTGACTCTCCAGAAGTGTCTGCTGGATTCCTAGGCAGGTGGCGCCCAGCATTCTTTGCAGTAACTTCACAGCCGTAGAAATCACCTCTCACTGGTTTCCCAGAGCCCGAGCCTTCCATGCTCTGGGATGAGGAGAAGGTAACTCAAGAACATGTGGGCACCTGGACCTCATACTCCCAATGATTCAGTTCACAGCCTTTTGTGTGAGGAGCCGATGGGACCAGGCAGGATGATGCTGTTCCACAGCCAGGAGCACCTGAGACAGGTGGGCAGGCTGGGGAAGCAGCCTCTGGGTCCCTGGGAAGAGTTCCTCTCTAAATGCAGCGTATTTTTAAGTCCATATAGAAATATGACCATCAGAGGCACATGCTACTGCAAGTCAAGCTACAGAAGGAGGAAGGATGGATGGAGTGAAAATAGATGAATACGGTCAAGGATAAGGGTTTTCTGGACTGAATTCTTCTACTGAAAGAATCTCCTAGATTTAGACTAAAAATGAAATATACTTATGTGGATTTTACAGGAAACTAAACGACAAAATAAAAATGTAAATAAAGAGATGGAAAAAATCCATGATTCAAAAGCAATTAAGAAAAGTAGAGGGGCCATGATTAATATCAGATAAAGTGAAAATTAAGATAAACACATAAAATGGGAAAAGATGGATATTTTATAGTGATAAAAGGTATAATCCTTGAGGAATGTATGAGTCATGAATTTTTATTCCCTTAAGAACAGAGCTTCAAAATATATACCTCAAAAACTGTTACAAATACAAGGAGAAATGGACAGATCCACAATAATTAGAGGAACCATTAACACAACTTAAGAAATTGACCAATAATAAAGTATACAAAAAAAGGACTATTTGAATACACAGCAAGCTTGACCTAATAGCTATATAAAAAATAAATTTCCCAAGAGCATAGAAATTATTTTCAAACACGCATGGGACATTTACAAAATAGAGTGTTTATTAGGCCGCAAAGTAACCTCAATGTATTTCCATAGCCTGTGACCATGGTGCTAACTTGATCAAATGTAGCAGACCCACGTTCACTTTCATTAATATGTAAGCATATATGTTTACATCAGAAACCCAGAGCAAACGTCAGATGGAGTGGGGAAACCCTTAATTCATTGCCTTTAAAATCAGATATATGCCTTCATTATTCTCGTGACTATGGTCCAAGCCAGTGCAATAAGGCAAGAATAAAATAAGAGGCATGGAGTATGAACTATTGATCAGAAGTGGTATCTATTATACAAAAGGCATCAATGTTAATCAGTTTAAGCAAGAAGCTATGTTAACAACTTAGGGGGAAACCATGCAGTTGAGGCAGAACCTGTGAAGGAGAGATTCAAGTAAGAAAATAAAAGAGGCAGATTGTGGAATGGTTTGCATTTCTTAATCCCAGTAGTGAGGAATAAATGGGGAGTTCATAAGAGAAAAAAAATATTGTAAAGACAGAGTCAAAACTCCCATTATATGAAGAGACTTGATTGTTCACTAGGAAATCGAAGACACTCAACTGAAAATGGTGAGAGAGGTCATTAGAGGAAGGAGAGGGTAGGCATCTCTGAGGCAGACACCTTGCCAGCTCTAGGCCCCCCTGTGGCCAGGGCAGGCAGCTCTGTGTCCACTGGCAGAATCCCACCTCAAGCATGAGTGGTGGTCTCTCTCCACTTTTCTTCCTCGGGGCTTTCTGAAGCTAGACAGGCCACTTGGTTCCAAACCTTTTGCCCTTTTTTATTGAGTTGTTTGTTTTTCTATCATTGACTTTCAAGAGTCCTTCCTCTACTCTGAATACAAGTTGTCTACCACAACGTGATTTGCAAGTGTTTTCTTGCAAATCTGTGGGCTGTCTCTCCAGTCTCTTCACAGTGTCTTTCAAAGAACAGAAGTTATCAATTTTGATGAATTGGAAGGTATCATTTTTTTTCATTTTATAGATCATGTCTTTGATGTTATATCTAAGAAATATTTGCCTAACCTAAAGTCCCGAAGATTTTCTCCTATTTTCTTCCAGAAGCTTTGTGATTTTCAGTTTTACAATTATGTCTATAATCCATTTTGAGTAAATTTTGTATATGGTGCAAAGGATGGATCCTAGTTCATTTTTTGCATATGGATCACCAATTGTTCCAGAAAGGGTAGAAAGACTTCCCTTTCTCCATTAAATTGCCTTTGTAACTTTATCAAAAATCAATTGACACATACATGAGTCTATTTCTGGATTCTCTATTCTATTGTCCTGTTTGTCAGCCTTTGTGCCAATACTACACTGTCTTGATTACTGTAGCTTTATAGTGAATCCTGAAATCAGATGGTGGAAGTCCTCCAAATTTGTTTTTCTATTTTGAAGTTATTCCATTATCCTAAGTACTTTGCATCTGCACATGAATTTTAGAGTTGGACTGACAATTTGTATAAAAAGAAGACCTGCTAAGATTTCGATTGAATCTGTGCATAAATCTGGAGAGAACTGACACCTGAACCATAATAAGTTTCTCAATCTATTACTCTGGTAAATCTCTCCATTAAATCAGGTCTATTCTAATTACTCTTATCAAAGTTTTGCAATTTACAGTGTATAAATCTTGCCCATTTTTATCAGATTTATCCCTATTTCATATTTTTGTGATATTTTGAATGGTATTTTTTCATTTTAATTTCCAATTATTTCCAGTGTATAAAGACACATTTGATTTTTGTGTATTGATCTTGTTTTCTGCAACTTTGCTAACTCACTCATTAGTTCTAGTAGCTGTTTTGTAGATTCCAGGGGATTTTCTACACAGACAAGTGTGTTGTCTGAAAATTAAGGCAGTTTTACTTCCTTTCCAGTCTGGATGCATTCTATTAGTTTTCTTGTACAAAGTATTACCCTGGCTGGAACCTCCAGTACAACATTGAATAGAAGTGCTAAGAATGGGTGTCCTTCCTTGGTCCTGATCTCTCAGGGGAAGTAATTCATCTTTTACCATCAAGTGTGGTGTTCACTGCAGGTGTTTCTTCTCTAAATGTTTGGTTGCAGTCAGGGGAGAAGCCATCTGGGCCCGGAGTTTTCTTTGTGGAAAGATTTTTGCTACATATTCAATTTATTTAATATATATAAGAATATTCAGGTTATCTATTTCCTCTTGAGTGAGTTTTGGTAGTTTCTGTCCATCAAGGAATATGTCCATTTTATCTAAGTTTTTTAATTTATTGGTATAAAATTTATTCAAACTATTCCCTTGCTAAAATTGAAATATCCATAGGACCTGTAATGATGCATTTCTCTCATTTCTGATATTGGTAATTTGTACATTCTCTCTTTTTTTTTTTCCCTGACTAATTTGTTTTGAGCTTTATTAACTTTATTGATCTTCACAAAGTACTCAAAGAAGCTTTGAGTTTTGTGGATTTTCTCTAATATTTTCTGCTCTTTCTAGTTTATTGATTTATGTTCTAATGCTTATTATTTCCTTTCTTCTCTTTGAGTTTCATTTGCTCTTAATTTCTAATTTACTAAGATGGAATCTGACTTGATTGATTTGAGACTTTCTTTTTTTCTAATGTACGAATTTAGTGCTATAAAATTTCCTATAAGCACTACTTTAGATGCTCCGTGAAAATTGTGATGTGTTTTGTTTTTGTTTTCTATTTCTAGTTTCTAATACTTTCTAATTTCTCTTTTGATTTCTTATTTGACCCATGGATTATCTAGGAGTGTGTTATTTAATTTCCAAATATTTGAGGATATTCCAGACATCTTTTTGGTATTGATTTGTAAGTAAATTTCACTGTGGTCAGAATATATACTTTTTATTACTTAAATTCATTTAAATATGGACTTATTTATGGTGCCTTAATAGGCTCTACCTTGGTATATGTCCCATGTATACCTGAAGACAATAATGATTCTGTGGTTGTTGGGTGGATTGGTCTACAGCTGCAATTAGATCAAGTTGGTTAGCAGTGTTGCTAACGTCTTCTACCTCCTTACTGATATTCTGTCTTCATATTCTATTGATTCCTGCGAGAGGAGTGTTAAAATCACTGACTATAATGATGGATTTGGGATTTATCTTTGTAGTTTCTTCAGTTTGACTGCATGTATTTGAAGCTCTTATTTTAGGTTTATAAATGTTTAGGATGATTTTTGTCTCTTGATTGACACCTTTATCATTATGAAATGGGCCTTTTCATCCCCAATAATAGTCTTTGCTCTGAATTATACCTTGTCTCATATTAATATAGCCACTCCTGCCATCTGTTGATTAATGTTACTATGATATATCTTTTTCCATTCTTTTACTTTCAATCTGCTTTTGTCTTTGCATTTAAAGTGGGTTTATTGTAGTTAGCAAATAGTTGGGTCCTGATTTTTACCCAATCTGACAATCTTTGCCTTTCAGTCAGGGTGTTTTAACCATTTATATTTAATGTGATTGTTGCTATGGTTAGTTTTAGGTCTACCATCTTGCCATTTGCTTTCAATTTGTCCCATTTATTCTTCATGCACTTCATTCTATTTCTGTTTTCTTTTGGATTGAGTGCATTTTGTGATTCCATTTTATCTCCTTTGTCATCTCATTGGTTATCATTCCTTGTTGTGTAGAGTCATTGCTTTAGAATGTATAATACATATGTTTTACCTGTCACAGGTTTCCTGTAAATGGTGTTACACCAGTTCACTTATAGTGTAAGAACCTCACAATCATATACTTCCATTTCTCCTTCCTGGCCTCTGTGCCACTGTTGTCATACATTTTGCTTCCACATATGTTTTAACCCCAAATTACATTATTTTTATTTTTATACAGCTTGAAACAGTCAATTACCTTTCAAAGAAATTTAAATTATATAATTTAAAGTTTAAATAATAATCATTTTCTATTTACCACTCTAGCTGCCATTTGTGGTGTTTCCTTCCTTTGTGTGGATTCATGTTTCCATCTGGTGTCATTTTTATTCTGCCTGGAGGATGTCCTTTGACATTGTTTATTGTGCAGATCTGCTGCTGATAACTACTTTCAGCTTTTGAACATCTATAAAAACTGTTATTTTACCTTCATTTTTGAAAGAGACTTTCACTGGGTAAAGAATTCTAGGTTTGCACCTTTTTTTTTTTCTTTCAGTATTTTAAAGATGTTGCTTCACTGTCTTCTCACTTGGGCTATTTATGACAATAGGTCTACTGTCATCCTTGTCTTTGTGCCTCTACATATCCACCAGGCATCTTTTTTCTCTGGTTGCTTTTGATACTTTCTCATTATCGCTGGTTTTATACAATTTGATTATGGTGCACACTTGTGTAGTTCTCTTCATGTTTCTCATTCATGGGTTTGTTAAAATTCTTGGATCTGTGAGTTTATAATTATCAAATTTATACATTTTTTAGCCAATATTTCTTCAAACATTTTTTATTCCTCCTAATTCGTGATTCTTTCCACATCTACTAATTATTGACTAGATGAACTTTACCACTTGGATACTGGATATTTTTTACTCCTATAAATATTCTTGAACTTTGTTCCAGGTGTGGTTAAGTTACTTGGACATAGTTGTTCTTTGGGGTCTTGTTTCTAAGCTTTGTTGGGTGGCACTGGAAGAGCATTTAGTCTACGGCTAAAGTTGCTCCTTTATGGAAGCAAAGCCCCTCTGATCACTCGCTCAGTGCCCTCTAACATATGAGATTCCGCGCTCTGGCTGACAGGAGCAGGCGGTATTCCAGCCCTTTGCAATCTCTGATGACTGTTCTCTTGAATCCTTTTGGGGAGTCTCCTCACAGGCGTGCACAGATCAGTGCTCCTGCAAACCCTCCAGGGGGACCCCCTGTAGCTCCCTCCTCACCAGTCCTCTGTGAACACCAGCTGCCCTTGCCTCCCGGGGCTCCCACCTCCTCACCTCAGGGCATCTGGCGGATTCTCTGTGGGCTCCCCCTCCTTATTAGTCAGCTCAGGCTGCCATAACAAAATATCACAAACCAAAGGGCTTACACAACAGGAATGTATTTTCTCCCAGTTCTGGAGGCTGGACATCCAGATCAAGGTGTAGCAGGGCTGGTTCCTCCTGAGGCCTCTCTCCTTGACTTGTAGACACCATCTCCTCCCTGTATCCTCACATAGTTATCCCTCTGTGTTTGTCTCTGTCCTAATCTCCACTTCTTATAAGGACACCAGTGGATTAGGGCCTCCCTAATGGCCTCATTTTAGCTTAATCACTTCTTTAAAGACCTCTTCTCCAAATAGGGTTACATTCTGAGGTCCTGGGCGTTAGGTCTTCAATATAAAAGATTTGGGAAGACACAATTCATTCCATCTGTGCACTGCAGCCTGAAAACTCTAGTCAGTGAGCCAGGGCAATCATGGAGCTCACATTGTTTGTTTCTCTTCTCTCAGGGTGAGCGTCCCTCGTGCCTGATGTCCAGTGTGTTGTAGACCTCCCTCTGTGTTTCAGTTATTTCCGTGGGAGGGTGACTGTACTCTCTGTTACTCCACCTTGGCTGGAGTCAGAAGTGTGAACCAGCTCGTAGTCTAGAAATATTATTGTGTCAATTTAGCCAATGTTGTTTAGGACAAATTGGAGATAGTAAAAACAGACTATTCCTGAAAACAGTGGAGTATCTGGCATACTCAACATTTGAAGTAATTTTAAGAGCCTCTTTCCTACACAACACAAGTGTTTCAGTAACAAACATGTAACAATAGGCAGTAATAATTATTTTCTTGATTGTTGTTAAGTTTTAAATCAATTACCAATTTTAAAATAATACACTTCAATTTTAAAGATCATATGCAAATTCAGTAAAATATTTCAAGTATGAATAAAAATTTGCACTTGCCAAACAAAATATTATATCTCATCATTGGCACTCTGTTTTTAATTTTAAACTGTTTTAAATTTTAAGCTCAAATAACAACTCCCGGTGGTCACTAGAATGACAGAATGGAGTCTCTCGAGTTATGTTTCTTTGTAATTACCGTCAGTGGGCTGTCATTCTGTATTCCAAATTGGCCGTGTAAATGCAGGAATGCATCATGCACAGGGCAGATGACAAAAATCTCTCCAAAATGAGCCCAAACAATTCAGAACCATGAGCAACTCTCCCTGGAAATACACGTGTCGGGAGTCACTTTTAAAACTGGGAGTTCTCCAAATTAATCTTCATATAGAATGTAAATGCTTTCTTAAAGTGTAAATGATACAAATGAGCTGATAGCAGCCTACATGTGCATTATCCTATAAGTCACTCCGGCGATTGTTTAGGATCAAACCAAGAAAGATTTTTATCAGGGGGAAGATTTGATGACTGGTGTGTGGTATCCACATTGAGTGATAATCAATAATGTAACAATAAAAACAATATAATAATAATAGCAATCTATTATTGTTATAAACCCTCCACAGATGGAGCAACACACCGTTTTTCAAGGGAGAGGGGGACACACTTCAACCCGGAACAACAATGTCATGTTAGAATTGTTTAAATTATTAAAACTTTCCGATTGACCATCTGCTCTAATCACATAAATTGGTCAGGCTTTTTTCTGAAGTTAGGACATTTGTTTAATCAAAGTTACAGAAAAAGCACTGAAGGATTTGGTGCAAGAAAGAGACTCCAGCACCTGAACCACAGCAGGCGACCAGCCACCAGCCGGGCAGGAGCAGCTGAGAGCTAGACGTGTGCGTTTGGGCAAGGACGCAGAGAGTCACCTCAGGGACAGAGGAAGGACACGGCAAAGGTGCCTGCTGCCTGGCTGTTGTGTGTCACCCACACGGTGCACAATAAACCTAGAAGAGAACAATGGCAGGGGCGTTTATTCAGGAGTCACTGAGAGCAGGAAGCATATTGCATATTGCCCTCTTTGCTCTTTGCTCAAGTCTCAGGACTGAGAGGATGAGGGAACATCAGGAGGTTTTCCATGTGGGATGAAATTGGAAGTTGGCACCCTAAGACCTGAGACTGAGAATTCCAAAGGATAGGAAAGAAAATATGATTCTTACTGAATGGGAAGTTTTTGATTTATCAAAATTGTGTCTGTGGTGTGGAGTAAAATTATATAGAAGAGAAACGTTTTACAGAAATTCAATATAAACCAGGATGGTGTTCAGTAAGTAAACATTACACTATCCTATCACAAATGAAAGGCATTCTGCAGTTCTGGATGAGCATGCCATTGGGTTCCATCGAGTGACTCGGGAGGGTTCTGAGGTCAACCCCTCTATCGTTGCTGTGTCTGAGTCAGACACTGGAAATTCCTCAGACCCTCTCAGCAGAGAATCTGCATCAATCCGCTGACTTTCCCACCAAAACAACTAAAGATTCTGCCAAGAGCTGAAGTACAGCCCCTCCACAGCTGTGATGTTCTTGGGTGTCAGAAACTTTAAAATGAGCTCTTAGGATGAGCAGAAATGGAGATAATGCAGAAAATGAGCCTTTTTAGAAAATGTTCTATGTAGAAGCATTTATATTCAGTGAATCTGTTTTCCACTTGTCTAAACTGAGAGATTTCTATATCTGTTTCACCATATTAAAAACATTTATTACAGAAAACCTAATTTCCTTTGTTTTTCTACAATCTTTTTATCATATTAATTTTTCTAAAATACTGATAAAAGGCTAAACTTCAACACCTTATGATATCTCAAAATTTAAATTTAAATTGTACTAATTTTTAATTGTTATTAGAGTACAGGATATATATTTCTTTAAGCTACCAAATAAAATCACATTAATAAATACATCAAATTACATATGTGTTGTTACATTTAATGAACTAAAAAGGATCTGAAATCTCCAAGGGACCTAACAATTTAAAGGTAACAAAGATTTTAGTTCTCCCTAAAATGTGTTTTCATGGGTTTGTCTTTTTTAATAGCAGCAGCACAGATATTTTTCTACTCCAGTTCTCATCTAGACGAAGTACACGCTATGATCTGGATAGTTCCCCCATGTTAGAGATGGGGGGAGGACTCCTGGACACCAGAAGGCATCTCTGGGGTTTGGTGGGTGACATAACCCTGGAGTCTACTCCAGGTCCGCAACCTGCTCCCTTCCTAAGTAAACACCGTCACCAGAGTTTGTGCTTATTTACAATCCCTTTTGCAACAACTGAAAGCCAAGATTAGGGCCAAGAAATAAATGCTCAGATGAGCACGATTAGAGACAAGAGATGGAAGTGTTGACTCATCCCGGGTGTCCCACTACGGAGGCACGCAGGTGTCCACCAAGAATGCATTGATATTGAATTGTGTCTGCCTTTGCAGGAATCCATTTCCAAGGGTTTGCTTGCAATTGAGTCATATATTCAATATGCAGCAAAGAACTCTTCCTAATCTCAGCAATGATCAGATGAAATAACTATTTAAAGTAGATTTCAATAATGCCCCAAAACTAACATATTCAGTTGAACAAGGCGGTTTCACAGTCAAGTTGTCAAGTGACACCTTATTAAAATGAGGATTGGCAGAATTTTGGCTAAGGGTAAGGTCTGATTATCTTGAACTAGAAAAAAAATCCCCGAATTTAATTCCATTTTCTTTAATGTAGTTACGTGGAACAAATATTCTCTACATTAGTGTTGAAATTCATATGAAACACTTACTTTAAAAGACCTGTTTCTTTATATGTGCTATCTCCTTTATTAAACCAAAAGTTCATGAGTGAAATATTTACATTTTGCTCTTCTGTTCTTCCCAACATTGTCCAATACATTGTTGATGATATGTGAATATTTTATGAATAAGCAAAATAATGAATGAATGAATGAAGACAATGAACTCTTTAAAACATCATATTATATTAACGTTGGTGAGCTTAGAAATGTTATGATAAATCAGAATAAGTCAGTCCTCATTAAAATAAATAGTCAATAGAATGAAAGATTTTGAAATCCACTGTAAATGTTGATTCCAAGGAAATCAAAGGCTGACTTGGCATTAATTCTAAATGTGTGCCAAGAAACGTTTTTGAGACAGTATTTGTTCTGTTAGTATTGTTTGTTTTTTATCTCAGACTTAAGTTTTTAAATTGTTATTTTTTTCTGATGGCAAAGTAAATGATTAATAAGTATTTGTTAAGTGAGTGGCAACGACACTTTTACTATCATAAAAGAAAGAAATTGAAATAAAGTTTTAAAAATCACAGAGAACTAATTTCAATTTTATTTTCCTTTTCAGTCTTTGCTTATCCACGTACACACTGTTTTAAAAGTTGTTATTATAGAATATACACAATTTTGTACTCTGCTTCTTTTTTTCTGAACACAATTATTACCTTTCACGACTGTATTCACAATGATCTTGAAGATGGTTATATGACACTAATTGAGTACATGTTCCAGTGTTTTAGCCATATATCGTTGTTGGGCATTCTGGTTGTTTCTAATTGTTCACTGTTTAAAATAACATTCCAGTTAATATCTTCATACATGTGAGGTTTGTTATGTGAGTCTTCTACAAAATTTACATAACATTAAATTTGCCATTTTAACTGTTTTAAAGTGTACAACTCAGTGACTTTTAGTCCACTCACAATGTACTGCAACCATCACCACCATCTAACTCCAGAACATTTTCATCACCCCGAAAAGAAACCTCGTATCCATTAAGCTGTCACTCCTCATTTTCCCCTCCCCCCCAGGCCCCGGCAATCACTCCTCTGCTTTCTGCCTCTAAGGATTTACCTTTGTAGGATATTTGTATAAATGGCATCATACAATACGTGGCTTTTTATATCTGGCTTCTTTCACTTAGCATAATGTTTTCAGGCTCATCTCTGTTGTAGCACGTGTCAGTCCCTCATTCCTTTTAGGGGCTGAATAATATCCCATTATCTGGATATATCACATTTTGTTTATCATTCATCTGCTGATGGATATTCGGGTTGTTTCCACCTTTTACCGGGTGTGAATAGTGCTGCTATGAGCATTCATGTAAGTGTTTTTGTTTGAACACATTTTCAATTCTTCTGAGTATATACCTGAAAGAGGAATTGCTGGATCATACGGTTAGTCTATGCTTAACTATATACTATAATAATAATAATACTATAATGATGGACACATGTCACTATAAATTTGTCCAAAGCACTTACTTAGCACCATTGGTTGAAGAGACTATCATTGCTGCAACGTATTGCCTTTGCTCCTTTGTCAAAGATCAGTTGACAATATTTATGTGGCTCTATTTCTGGGCTCTCTATTCTGTTCCATTGATTTGTCTATTCTTTTACCAAGCCCACCCTGTCTTGATTACTGTAGCTTTATAGTAAGTCTTGAAGTTGGGTAGTGTCAGTCCTCCATCAATCTTGTGTTGGCTATTCTGGGTCTTTTGCCTTTCCGTGTGACCTTTAGAATCAGTTTGTCAGTATCCACAAAATACCTTGCTGGGATTTTGATTGGTGTTGTACTGAATCTGTTGATCAAGTTGGGGAGAACCGGCATCATGACAATATTGTGTTTCTGTCCATGCGCAGGGAATATCTCTTCATTCATTGAGTTCCCCTTTAATTTCATTCATCAGAGTTTTGCATTTTCCTCATATAGATCTTGTGCATATTTGTTAGATTTATATCTAAGTATTTCATTTTGGAGGGTGCTAATGTAAATGATATTGTGTTTTTAATTTCAAATCCCACTTGTTCGTTACTGGCATATAAGAAAGCAATTGACTTTTGTATATTAGCCTTGTATCCTACAAACGTGCTGTAGTCATTACTTGTTCCAGGAGGGCATGTTTGTTGATTCTTGGGGATTTTCTACACAGACGATCATGTCATCTATGAACAAAGACAATTTTACTTCTTCCTTTCCAATCTGTGTACCTTTCATTTCCCTTTGTTCTTCTTTGTCAAGATTGTTTTGGCTATTCAGAGTTCCTAGCAATTTCATATGAATTTAGGGTCTGCTTTTGCATTTCTGCACACACACATGAAAGGCCATTGGGATCTTGATACAGACTGACTTGTTTGCTTTTGGGAGTATTGTCATCTTTGAAACAGTAAATCTTCCAATGTATGAGCAGGCGGTGTCTTCCTATTTATTTAGGTTTTTTTTTTTTATTTCTTTCAACAGTATTTTGTAGTTTTTGGTAGGTATAAGTCTTGCACCTCCTTAGCTAAACTTATGCCTACCTAAGTATTTTATTCTTTTTGATGCTATTGTTAATAGAATTCTGTTTATAATTTCATTTTTGTGTTTTTGTTTTCTTTTTTTATTATTTTTTTATTTTTTTTATTGTGGTAACATTGGTTTATAACGTTGTATAAATTTCAGATGTACATCATTATACTTCTATTCCCGTATAGAGTACATCATGTTCTCATGTTCACCATCCAAATACTAATTACAATCCATCACCATTTTTGGATTACCCATTGCTAATTATAAGAAATACAACTGAATTTTTATGTTGATCTTGTATCCTACAACTTTGCTGATAAGTTTATTAGCTGTAATAGTTTTCTATGGATTCTTTCTGGGTTTCTATCTATAAGATTATGTCATCTATGAATAGAGACAGTTTTGCTTCTTCTTTTCCGGTGTGGGTGCCTTTTATTTCTTTTTCTTGACTAATTGTCATTCCAGTACAATGGTGAAGAGAAGCAGCGAGAACAGACGCCCTTATCTTGTTCTTTTTTTTTTTTTTTTTTTTTTTTGCCAATCTTCCTCTCTTTTTTATTGCAGGGAGAGTTTTGCCCTGAGCTAACATCTGTTGCCAATCTTCCTCTCTCTTTAGTTTTCCTCCCCAAAGCCCCAGTACACAGTTGTTGTGTATTCTAGTTGTAAGTCCTTCTAGTTCTTCTATGTGAGCCATTGCCACAGCATGGCTACTGACAGACAAGTGGTGTAGTTCCACACCCAGGAACCGAATCCAGGCCGCCGAAGCATAGTGCGCTGAACTTGAACCACTAGGCCGTCAGAGCAGGCTCTTGCTCTTGACCTTAGGAGTTAAGCTCTCGGGATCTCACCACTGAGTAGGACAATAGCCGCAGGTTTTTCGTAGGTACGCTTTATCTTGTTGAGAAAGTTTCCTTCTATTTCTAGTTTACTGAGAGTTTCTACCATGAAAAGGTGCTGGATTTTGCCAAGTGCCTTTTCTGCATCAATTGAGACTATCATGTTTTCTTCCCCTTCATTCTATTCATATGATGTAATACATTGTTTGAATTTTGTATGTTGAAACACCCTTGTATTCTTGGGATAAATCCCATTTAGTCATGATGTTTAATTCTCTAAATATGCTGCCAGATTTGGGTTGCTAGTACTTTGTTGAGGATTTTTGCATCTATATTCATAAGAGGATATGAACGTGTAGTTTTCTTTTCACCTGATGTCTTTTTCTGGCTTTGGTATCAGGGTAATAGCGGTTTCATAGAATGAGTTAGGTGGTGTTCCCTCCTCTTGTATTTTTGGAAAAGTTTGAGAATGATTGGCGTTAATTCCTCTTTAAATGTTTGGCAGAATTCAACAGTGAACCCATCTGGTCCTGGACTTCTATTCATTGGGAAGTTTCTTATTATTGATTCAATCTCTTTATTTGTTATTGATCTTTTAAGATATACTCTTTCTTCTTACATCAGTTTTGGTACTATGTGTGTTTCAAGATATTTGTCCATTTTATTTAGGTTTTCTAATTTGTTGCCATAACATTATTCACGGTGTTCTCTTATAATTAATTTAATTTCTGTAAAATCAGTAGTACTTACTTTTATTCCTGATTTTAGTAACTAGAACTGTCTCTCTATTTTTTCTTGGTTAGTCTATCTAAAAGTTTGTCAACATTTTCATCTTTTCAAAGAACCAACTTTTGGTTTCATTGATTCTCTCTATTGCTTTTCTACTCCATAGCTAATTTGTCTCTGATATAATATTTATTATTTCTTTCCTTTTGCTTGCTTTCATTTTAGTTTGCTCTTCTTTTTCCAGTTCCTTAGGGTAGAATGTTAGGCTGTTTATTCAAGGTCTTGTTTTTGTAATGTAGGCGTTTATGGCTGTGAGTTTCCTCCGAGCGCTGCTCTCACTACATCCCATAAGTTTTGCTACATTGTTTTCATTTTCATTTATCTCAGAGTATTTTCTAATTTCCCTTGTGATTTCTTCATTGACTTCTTGGTTGTTTAAGAGTGTGTTGTTTAATATCCTCATATTTGTGAATTTTCCAGATCCCCTTCAGTTATTGATTTTTCATTTTATTTCATTGTGGTTGGAAAAGATATTTTGCAGGATTTCAATCTTTTTTAAATTTATTAAGACTTGCTTTGTAGTCTCACTTATGGTGCTGCTATCCTAACATAGGCAAAGTAGACCATGCCAGAAGAAGCAGACAAAAAGGTGTATAGATATAGAAAATTACAAAAATTTAGTGAAGAAATTATAAAAATTTACAGTTATAAGGAATGGCCTGATGGTGTAGTGGTTGAGTTTGCACGCTGCGTTTTGGCAGCCCGAGGTTTACGGGTTTGGATCCCAGGCGCGGACCTACACCACTCATCAGGCCATGCTGTGGCAGCATCTCATATACAAAATAGAGGATGATGGGCACAGATGTTAGCTCAGGGACAATCTTCCTCAAGCAAAAAGAGGAAGATTGGCAACAGATGTTAGCTTAGGGCGAATCTTCCTCAGCAAAAAAAATAAATAAATAAAATTGCAATTATAAAAACATAATAAACAACCTGATCTAAATGATGTGTAGAGAAGGATTCATACAATACGTTCTTTACAGGCACATGGAGTACACATACAGTGATTCCTCACAGACCAGGCCATGAGGTAGGTCACAGTGAATTTCAAATGATTGAAATCACCCTAAGAACGTTGTCTGATTGCAATATAGTTAAGCTAGAAGACAATGACAGTAAGACAACTAGAATAACCCCCACATGTTTGGAAATTAAGAAACAGAGCCTTGAATAACCAATGGGTTAAAGAAGACATCGTGACAGAAATACTGCAATAGTTTGACCTGAGTGTAATGAACATCTCCTGTATCAAAATGCACAGCACACAGTTAACTTGTGCACAAAGAGATATTTAAAGCCTTGAATTCATATATTAGGAAAGAAGAAAAGCTGAAAAATGATGTCGCTCTTAATCTATTCAAATAATGTGTATGTACCTTGGTAAAGTTTTCTAGTTTGCTTTGTACAGGTCCTACATGTTTCTTGTTAGGACTTTCTCCTAGGTGCCTCATGGTTCTAGTACCAGGACTGTGATTAGAGTAGGCTGATGAGTTGCTGGCCTTGGCACAAAATTTCGGAAAACTTCAGTAAAACTCAGTGATCTAGGTAAACAATATTAAAGTGCAATATTTTAAGCAAATAAAAATTAATGCAAAAAATCAAAAATGAATAAAACACCAACATCTTAGAGACCTCATCAGTATCACCGAGTCTTCCTTTTGCCCCCAGCCCCAATATGACTCAGCACAGCACTGCGGGGCTTCTGTGGGTGGAATTTCTTTGTTTTATCTGCCATTTGGTTTATCTGGCCAGGGTTTATTTTCAGGGACTACGTTAGGCAGAACCAGGTTTACTAGGGTTTTGATGGGCCTTCAGGATCGTAGGGAAGGCTGAGGAGGTAGCCACAGCTTATTCTGCGCTCTGAGAGAAGACCATCACTGGGTAGCTGACGTGGGAAAGCCACCATGACCAGGAACAACCGGGACCAAGAGCTGCCCCACGACCAGGAGACCACTGCAGAAACACCAGGTGGATGCAGCAGGGTTTGCCATGGGGCAGCAGCAGCAGGCCTCACTCTTGCTGCCGCCACCGGGCTCAGGCAGGTGTACCGACAGGTGGAATGAAGCACCCGAAGGCTGGCTGCATGGGAGCTGGAGGAATGCAGGGTTGGCCTTCCTGCTGGGTGATGGTGGTGTTAGCAGGAGTCCTAGCCTCTGGACTTAAGCACCTTCTCATGCCTGCACACGACTGTGCCTGAGCATCCTGGACGCCCCCCACCCCAGCACAGCCAGAGGACTGCATCTCCCATGAACAGGACGAGGTGAGACCCAAGACCTGCCCAGTCAGAGCAATGCCTCACCAAGCCAATTCAGAGACAGAAAACCACGTCCAGTGGACACTGGTGCAGACGACTGTGGGAGCCCAGTTCCCTATGAGGACCTTTTCTCTGAACAGCTCCCTGGGCAGGCAGCCTCATCTCCCCATGCAGCTAGCTCAACAGGCAGCACGCTGGGGGCTGCGGGCAGGCGCTCAGTAACCTAGGGGGTCCTATCGCAGAGCACTTCCGTCTCCCATGGGGACTTTTCCAGAGACCCTGGGAGAATAGACAGTCTTGTATCTTCTAAGCTTCTGATTCACCAGAACCTCACAGAGCTGGTGTCACTGAGGGCGAGAGGAGGGATGCTGAGGTACAAACACCAAGTCAGGACTCTCCCCTTGCGCTGGGATCTTCATGGTCCTACGGCTCCTGGGGTCAGGTGAGGGCCACAAGAGGACAGTGGCTCAAACGGAATAAGGTTGAGTTAGGACCCATTTTCTTCCCATCTTTCCCCTAATAAAAACATTATTATCGCACTAGGAGCAGCCTGAAACATGTTATCAAATCAAGCACCCAAAGATAGTGACGGAGAAAACGATCCCTCCATCTGAGTCTCTGGCAAACACTTGTCTAAACTCCTGAAAAGCAGAGTTTTTGTGTAAATTGTCAATACATGACCTGTGGGGAGAAATCCTGTGCTAGATGTAGACAAACAATCTCAGTATCTCGACATTTACCATTTGGCCTCCAAGAAAGTCCCCTGAGCGACGTATCTGTGGCAGGACCTCAGCACACTGACGCTCTGTTCTAAGAACCTTCTGGGGGAGGCCGCCTGAGAAGAAACAGGTTATCTCAGGTGCCGAGAAGCAGTCCCTGACGACTTGAGAAAGATGGCTTTAGAAAGCAACATAGACTCGAGTCTTATCAACTGTTATCCTTAAATGCTGAACAGACACTCGTTCATTTACGCTGTCATCCTACCAACCTTCGTCAGCTCCAGCACTGTCTCGGGAATCGGGATTTGGAGGAGGTAAACAGACCCTCCCTCCACACTTCCAGGGAGCTCCGCGCTCTTGGGAGTGAGACTGGAGCGCCTCGAGTCGTGATATCAAATCAACAAGGGAAGCACGGTGACGATGCTTAGGGCATCAGCAGATTCCAGAGAAGAGTACGTAGCCCATAAATCATTCACTCATTCTTTCATTCATTGACTCATTCAGCAAATACTGTTGGGTTGAGGATATAATGAAGGATAAGACGCTGCACCTGCCATTAGTCAGCTGGGGACACAGACAGTGAACAGGCAGCAATGCAATGTGATGCGGCGATGACCGCACAGGAAGGAGCATCGGTTCTGCACCAGCCTCTTGGGAGTGAGAGAAGCGTGCTGGAGGAAGGGATGCACAGTGGGAGCCGAAGACCAACTGTTTAGGAGATTGAGGGACTGAGAACTCATGGAAGAGAAGGACATCAGCAAACCAACGGTCAGAGCATCTCTAGGAAAATATCCCCTCAGATTCACGTAAGAAAAGACATGAGACTTCACCACCAGGCATGTGGACCTGGTCTCATGAGACCTAGAGCAGCCCAGTGAGCTGGGGGCAACATCTCTGCTTTGCAGATGAGAAACTGAACCTCCAAAATCAAGGGATACTCACTGTAGGGAACCCACCCAGCTCAGCTGCTTCTTCCAACCCCAACCCTGCCTTCCCTGACACGGAACTGCCCTGTGCTGAGTCTTTGTTTAGAACGTGGCCATCAAGGCCACAGGAACTGAGCAGTGCAGGACCTAGACAAAGTCACATGTCTCTTCAGCGTGCCATCGGCTGGCAGGGCATGTGAAGAGAAGAGGGAGGAGCCTGCCCGCCCTGCACACAACATGGAACCCAGAATCCTGCCCTACGGATGTCACCAGTGCTTCTCCGATTCGTCCCGGCACAGTGGTGGCTCTCCGCCTGAAGTACAGGCTGGTTCTGTGAATAAACGTAGGTTTCTTTCTTTTTTATTGGTTGTATTTCAACTCTGTAACTTGTTTCAGCACCTCTTTGGTGCCTTTCAGAAGCTGAGCCTGAGCTAGCCTGCGTTTCCAACATTAGAAGGCACTTAATTGATTAGCAAATTGATATTCTTTTCTTTCTCTCTTTTGGGTTCATAACTAGAGGTAAATGTTAATTTGAAGAGCACATTCCCAGAGCACCCCCTGCTGTCAGGGAATGGAATCCATGGATCTCTGTGGGCCAGGAGCCGTGTCTGGCGCATGGAGTAAAAATGAGACCTTCAGAAAGTTAACTTGTGTTCAAAAACCTGGAAGAGGAGAGGTTATCACAGCACTAGTAAGTGCGTTGTTACATGAAGACTTGACCTTTAATCTTAATCCTCGGTGTTTTACTGTATGATTGATATCCTGATAAACCTACTCAATGTATTCATTGAGTCTTTGCCAATAAAGTATTTTCAGGAAAACATTTTCTTCACACGTTTGCATATCTTCTGTGTACATAAGGGCAGGCTAGCTGTTCCAACAAACGGACACAAACTTTAGTAGTTTAACTCCACGAAATTTTACTTCTGTTTCAAATCACAGAGCAGTGGGTGTGGGGCTTCTGCTCCATGAAGTCATTCAAGGACCCAGGTTCTTGTGGCCTCCCCAGCTTTAACACGTGGCCTCCCAGTTTGCCATGGGATAAGAAAGGAGAGAAGAGGATAGATTCCTTTATGGGCCAAGACTGGAAGTAGCATCCATCTCCCCACCCACAAACCATTGGTCAGAACCTGGACAGGTGCAAGGGGGCTGTGAGCTATAATTTAGCTGTGTGCCCAGGAAAAAGAGACACATTAGTGAGCGTCCCCATGCTCTGCCACAATGTCCTATTCTAAAACTCAAAGGATGCAGGTGGCGTGCCTTCTTTTAGGGTATCCAGTCCAAAGCTGAACTAGTCCAGTTGTCAATACACAGGGCAAAATGTAGAAACTGCCCAACCCAGCCATCCTAGTGCCCCCTTCCTTCCTCTAATGAGAAGCTGGAGAGACAGACAGGTCTGAAGGTGAAAACACACCCAGAGGGATTTCTTTTGTGGTTCTTTCTGGGAGGCTCCCTTGTCCAAGATTCGAGGTGCCTTCCCTCTCCTGCCTCTCTTCAGTCCTTGCATATGTGTGGTACTGTGTTCTTCCCAGGAGACTCCATGGGAATTAGGTCCACAAAGCAAATCACCAAGGGCAAGTTCTGAATGTGTGAATCTGCAGCTATGGCTTTCTGGTGCCCTTTGGGAAGGGCGCTTCAGAGAAGTCGTGACACGGCAATCAACCCCAGCCACTGCAGAGGCCTTCAGGTGCTCCGGGTCCCACGTTTGAAACGACGCCCCTCTTCCTAAATCACCAGTGACTGGAAGCTGTCGGAAAGCAGGCGCTGCGTCTCACGCATGCTCGTCATGGCTCATTGCCTGTGCTGCTGCAGCGGAAACATCCCGGAGCGAGTTAATATTTCATGGGTGGAGATGGCGCGTACTCCCAGGGCAGTTCTGGGGGAGTCCATTAAGTTGCTCTGCTCCTCTGCTACTCCTTGGATATGTCAAGTCTCATCCATCTAGTCCAACATTCCTCAAAACGTTTCAGGGGCCGTGAAATCGTTTGATTGTCAAAAGTCTTCTATTGTGCATTCTCACACAATTAGCCCCATTATTACATTGAATGATGCAATAGCCAAACTCTGATGGGGTCAAATTCTTAACATAGTCTGGGACATTTGACGTGGGACTCTGTTTCCCTTTTCAATGTTTCATTTTTGTGGCTCTTTTATTAAAACATAAAAATATAATTCTAAGAAGAAAGCCTCGATAAAGCAACTTGGAAGTAGAGAGCTAACACTGTTTTTTGACCCTCAGATGGTTCTCACAAAATATTTCAGATTAAATTTTTCTAAAAAAAAAAACCTGATAGACTTCATAGTTCGTGAAGAGGCAAAGTCTTTGGTTTGGCAAAGACTGCATCAGGAGGCAGGCCAAACCCAAAACTTGAAGAAATAGAGTTAAGACACATGTGAAGATCCTCCCAGGCAGCAGGAAACACCTTCCCCAGCCAATGCCAGGAAAGCACAAAAGAAGAATTCTGATTTTCTTTTAGAGAGATTTTTTGTTTTAACATCCTCCGGACGCTTCATTGGATGCCTTGTGGTATCTGATAGGACAGGACAATGTTTTCCCTTGCTCTCTTTCCAGAATCCCCTGGAGATATTTCGAAGTTAATTACAAACCTAATTTCGAAAATTACATGATCTGGGCCTGCACATTTCGCTTAGCTGAATGCCGATGTGGACTGGCATTCTTTGGCTGTTGTGGACAGATGTTCAAGTCACAACTCAACTACGTCTCCCTCCTCCGCCTCTTCTTCCCTCCTCTCCTTTTCGTAAAATCACCCAGCTCCAGCCAAGCCATTTTAAAAATGTATCCTTACTCTCAGCACGTCCCAAATGAAGCAGGTTTAATGAATTGGTTTGCAGGGAGGTTTGGGTGAGTCACCCGGCACCTGGGGTACAGAGGATGCTGCATCAGATAATCGCTCCCGGTTACTTTCAGGTGCCAGAAAGAAGCCAACAGAAAGAGTTCATGTTTAGAAGAAAGGACGGGAGTAGTGGAAACACAGAAGCACCCCTCACCCACCCACAATTGGCACAGCCTCACCTTGGGGAGCCCAACGTGAAACCAGATAACGCCGATCCACGTGGGGGCCATTTTCCTGAGCCAAGGAGGCAGGACCGAGATGGTCCAGGAAGATATTGATTATGTCTGTGTGCATAAAACCAGTTCATGGTTCTCTCGAACAAGGAGCCCCCGGCCTTGTTTGAAAACAGCAGCCTGTCTGATTGAATTGAGTCACTGGCTGGCTCACACGTGAGCCGGCTTGTGTGAAGCATGGAAGTGGAAAGAGGGTAGATCAGTTTAACACAAAACTTGGAGCCACCGACCCACCTGAGGACATATGGTTTTGAGGAAAAAAAATCAAGACGTGATAAGCGTTAGATACAAAGCATAATTGTGTTCTTAATATTTGTGATTTCAATGGGGAACAGGGGGTGCTTTTGATACAGCTGTTTTCAGGTTACTGGACCACAGTGCCCCTGCATAAGGCCCTAACCTATGCTAAAAAATCATCACAAAGATGATTTTAAAGACAAGAAGAAGAAAGGAAGGGAGGAAGGAAGGGAGGGAGGAAGGAAGGAAGGAAGAGAGGAAGGGAGGGAGGGAGGAAGGAAGGGAGGAAGGGAGGAAGGAAGAGGAGAAAAGAAACATAACAACAACAGTTTTTGCTTTTTGCAAACAAAAATTTTACTCCTCAGGATATGCTTAATCCCCTCTGACAATGAGAACTAGTTTCTCTCTCTGGCCAGAAAGCCTAGAGAGAAGTGTCATCTACCCCCTTGGTGGGCGTGTTTCAGCCACCCCGCTCCTTCCCAGATGACCACCCAGGCATTGCTACACTTCCCCGGGTCCCTTGAGGTCAGTGTGGTGCTTGACCAACAGGAGAATCTAAGCGCTGTTCCCATGGCGACGCTATAGGGCCAGGGCCAGCTTCATGGACGTCTGACCTGCGCACCACACGAGGTCCTGTGCAGAGAAAGGCCTTGCACTTGGTTTAATGCTTTGCCATAACCGTCGGGAAACTCTTAACAATTCTTGAGCAAGGAGTCCCCCCTTTCTATTTTTCACTGGACTCTACAAATTCTATAGCTTGCCCTGTATCAGGCTGACTGCATCTCACACAAGTTCAGAAAATACTCATATGTTTATTCATTTGCAGCAGCGTCACCACAAAGACTCTGCTCCCTCAGCCACTGGAGCTCCCTGAGCATGAGACCAAGATGGCGCCCTGCCCATGAACCAGTCTAGTGAAGTTGGCAGAGAAGCCTGGCGCGAGGACCCCAAGGACTCCATCACTGTTTGGAGGACCCTGAATTACCTGATGGTCTCCAGAACTCTCCCTTCAACTTTAGTCATGTTGCCACACATAGTATTTTGGGGTAAATATAAGGACCTTATGAGCAACAGAAATAGAGAACTCTACCAAAATGTTGTTCCACTGAGTTTTTGAACTTATAGATGGAAGAATCTTATTCTACTGTGGTTTCAGATTCCCTTTGATATCCAAATCCCACAATCTGCCTAAATGCTTCATCAAGTGGACAATTGCCAGATTGCCTTTCTTTTGTTTTTTATAGGAAAAAAACCACAATTGTCTTTATTCAAGAAACCAATGTCATGTAGCTTGTGGAACAGAAATTTAAAGGATAAAATAAAATTTACCTTTGATTTAACCAAAAGACTTTACGCTGAGTATGGCAAACAGCTGTTCTCCCTCTATTTTTTGGAATGATCAGGAGAAAACTGTTCAACTGCAAATGTGAAGATGAGTTTCCTGCCAATGGAGGTTGTCGAGCATGCAACGACCTACCCACGGGAAACTGTGGAATTTCCTCCTGCAAAGATCTCCATGATCCCAGACAGAGTAGATGGTTCCCATGTTGTATCTTCCAGATGTTCTTCGCATGGGTTGAAAAATCACCCTGGCTTAAGGAATAACATTATTGCTCATGGCACCACCTCCAGCATCCAAAGATCCGTGCAAGGAAGACTCAAATGAGATGAACTGGGAAACACTCTTCCAGAACCTTCATTCTCACTCAGAAAGCCACATGCCTGGCAGAGCCAAAGCCATTTGAGTTTGGTTTGGTTTTCAAATCTCTGTTGGCTCGGCCTCCTTTGGCCTATAGAACGGCAGGCTGGCAAGTCCCACATTGTTGAGCTGGCTGTCCTTGGTATCCCCTCAACCAGCGCTGTCCAAAAGAGAGAGAGTGCAAGCCATATATGTGTGATTCAGTTCTCCACAGCCACATTAAAGAAGTAAAAAGAAACAGGTGAAAGTGATTTTAGTAACATATTTTATTTAACACAGCATATCCAAGATATTATCATTTCAACATGTAATCAATGCTGACCTGGTATTAATGAGACACTTTACATTCTTTTTTTGCACTAAGTCTCTGATATCTGATGTATACTCACATGGAAGGCACACCTCAATTCAGAGCAACGACATCTCAAATGCTCAATAGCCACCTGTGGCCAGTGACTGCCATATTGGACAGCATAACTCTAATCAAAGTTGAAATGCATTTTATGACCTTATTTCAAGTACAAAATTGATATTTACATCATCTGAAAAAATTTCCCAATTAATAGATTTATTTGCTTCTGGGTTTTTTTCTTTTCCTTTGACCTCATTAAATTTTTAAAGGAGAAAGGAGGAAATAACACAGTGGGAGCCAAGCCTGGGCTTTGGGTCTACAGTAAAAAATGAATGTCAAATTTTAGATACATTAAATAATTTCCACCATCCACTTCACCTTCTATTTCTGTGGGTTGTCATTGGGCTTTTTGTGCAAAGAAGAGACATAGGACTTAAAACTGTTGTGGGGGGCGGGATTAGCAACTTGTGCTCTAATTTGAAGATTACCTGAGCCAATGAGAAGAAAGCCACCTTGGTTCCTAGAAGCAGACCCTGGGATGAGGATGCTTGCACACATGACACACTGAGAAGATGCTCCAGGGAAGGGGGGAGGGAAGCAGTGAGGGTCAGGGGGCAAAAGCTCAGCAAGGAGCTGGTCTCAGCTAGACTGGATGCACCCTGATCCTGTGAGAGGCTCTCCATCACAGTTCTTCAACTAGAGCCTACATCAGAAGGCCCTGTGGGGCTGGTTAAACACACATTGCTGGTCCCCACCCTAGAGTGTTTGATTCAGTCGGTCTGGCTGGGGCCCAGAATTTGCATCTCCAACAAGTTCCCAGGCAGTGTCGATCCGGTGCCGATGCTGCTGGTTGGGTTCACTTTGAGAACGAATTTGGTCTAGAGCAGTAACAGCACTGGAGAACAGGGCCTACTTGGAGTCAAGGGGTCAAGCTTGTGCATCTGTGCCAACTAGTCATTGGCTGTGTGGCAGGGTGGTGCATGACCTCCCGGTCAAGGCAGCTCTTGTTTGTCCAGCAGAATTTGTAATTTCTGTTGGAAGCAGTCAGCCGTGCAGTCAGCAGGGCACACCCTGCCCTGGGGACCAGGCGCATCAGCAGGGAGAAAGGAGCTGGGTGGGACACCAACCCATCCTCTACCACCCACCAGCTCCATCAATGGAGGCAGCCAATGGGCTGATTTGATTCAGCTCAAACAGATGCAACTGACAGTGAAACTTCCTGGGCAGCAGATTTTGCCCCCACTTCTGCACTCAAGCATTTCCTCAAGACTGGCCAAGCCACTTGCACCCAAGGAAAAGTATTGCTGAAGCAAAATGCCCTATTGACCAGTGGTTTGAAATTGTCCTTTTTTAACATGTAGAGACGGATAAGCACTGTGAAGGGCACCCACCACACAGACAAGTGTGGGATTTCCAGGGTGGTCACAGGCTCCCTGAGCCCTCCATGGTCTCAATGGGGAATCTCTCTAGGGACTCCAGGGTGCTGGGGAGAATGTTCAGGCCTCTGGTCCCCAAATGGGGTCAGAGGAAACCAGGGGTTCCCAGAGGTGCAGTGTAGCTGAGAGACAGAGCAACACAAGAGCCTGGTGCACGCAGAGATTGTGAGAAGTGACCGGCTTCCCTTTGAGGGTCAGTCAGTGGGGTCTGTGACCAACGCTAAGAGTCAGGAATGACCTCACAGGACACCAGAATTAGGAGACTCCTTCGGTTTGCAATTTTCCAGGTGAGTCCCTGTGACTGGGAGGAAATCTCTTCAGGTTGAAACTTGTCTGAGATGCTAAGAGCCAGCTGGTCTTCCCTCTTGCTCCAAGGGCTGGGCACACATTCTCGTGTTCGGCCAAGATTATTTTAAGAGAAATTAATAATACACTTGCAAATTAGGTCACCTAAGAAATAAGTGATAACAACTGGTAATCTTGTAAAATAAAGATATAGACAATGCCTCCTTTCTGACTTGTTGTGGGAAATCTCTTTAAAGGGAACCGTCGGCATGCTTTACCTTGGCAGTTTTTCTCAGGTATTACTGGAGCCTATTAAAGAGACTGAACATGGCTAAACAGAAAATATTCTTTACAGCAATGACTTTAAGCGAATATGAATTAAAATTCTAACTTGACCCTAGCAAACAACAGATGTTGTGGAGGAGAAGGGGCTAGGAGAAGGGCAGTGGGGAATGCGAGGGCCCCAGGTGACGTGGTACCAGGTGATGTGGTACCAGGTGATGTGGTACCAGATGACGTGGTACTGGGAGTTGTGGTCCCAGGTGACGTGGTATCTGGCTAATGTCGTGCCAAGTGTTGTGGTACCAAGAGACTTGGTACTGGTGATGTGGTATTGGGAGTGGTGGTACTGAGAATCATGGTACCAAGTGATGCAGTACCAGGAGACGTGGTAGCAGGAGACATGGTACTGGGAGTCATGGTACCAGGTGACGTGGCACCAGGCAGTGCTGCCCTAATTGTTGGGTACCTCCCTTGGCAGCTTGTCACCTTACCAAGGATCAGACCAGACTGTGGTTCTCAAACCCCCAGAGAGCTTTTGTTTTTGTGGGTTATATCTCTATATTTTCTGCTATTAAAATTAAAACTGACGGGGCCGGCCCGGTGGCGCAAGCGGTTAAGTGCGCGCGCTCCGCTGCGGCGGCCCGGGGTTCGCTGGTTCGGATCCCGGGCGCGCACCGACGCACTGCTTGGTAAGCCATGCTGTGGCGGCGTCCCATATAAAGTGGAGGAAGATAGGCACAGATGTTAGCCCAGGGCCGTCTTCCTCAGCAAAAAAAGAGGAGGATTGGCGGATGTTAGCTCAGGGCTGATCTCCTCACAAAAAAAAAAAAAAAAAAAAAATTAAAACTGAGAAAAAATTAAATATTTCTTAATTCATTCATTTAAAAGTAACCGTAATAAACCTGTGGTCCCTCCTGCCTCATCTTTTATGTGTCTTTGCTCAACCATTTAAACATGTAAAAACCACTCTTAGCTTGAAGGCCACACCAAGCAAGCTGATAGCCCGACCTGCCCTGAGGGCCATGGTTGCCAGCCCCGTTCCAGCGCTGTGCCATCCAGTGCCGTGACCGCTGGTGCCATGTGGCTGTGGAGCACTCAAAATGGAGCTGGTGCAGAGGGAGACAGGCCATCAGTGAGAAATACACAATGGACTGCAAAGAATTAGCACAAAAAGGAATGTGAACTATCTCACTACATTTTTTAGTATTAGGTGCATGTTGAAATGATAATACTTTGGATGTACCGAGTTAAATAAAATATACATTAAAATCAATTTCCTCTGTCTTTTTTCTTTTTTCAACATGACTACCAAAAATTTAAAATTATCCACATGGCTCACATTACATTTCTGACACAGGGCTGATCTAGAGAGCCTTTAAGTCAGACCAGATGCCCTGTACTTCTCTGGGACAAAATCTGCTCTCTGAAGACCTCAACTCTGAAAACAAATGTATAGCACACACCACTTGGAAAATACTGGAAAAATAACCTCTATCTATAAGCCTGTACCCCAATTATACAAATTTATTTGTCAAGAACCAAAATATTTCCCAAGTTTACCAGGCAAAATTCCTAATAAAATTAAATATGTTTCAATTATTTAAAAAAGTAAAAAAAAAGAATAGACACATCTCCCCGCATGAAAGGGGTTTGTTGGACACGCGTTTCCGTGGCTGGCTGAGTGCCTGCCCCAGGTCTACATTGACTGGGGAGGATATGGAGTTGTTCATGGTTGGTTTTAATTCTACGGTTTTAATTCTACGGCATGTTTGAGCAAATTGGCAAAATGTAGCCTTGGTTTTCCTGTGTTACCAATTAGTAACCTGGCAGGATGACGGAGTTAGGCTCCTGAAACACCGTCGATGAGGGCCGTGTGTCTCTGCACGGAGGAGCCTTTAGGGAACTGGGTTGTGAAACAAACTTCTTCAGCTTGTATTCCCAGCTGACTTCCAACCTCACACCCACCCCGGGAACTCATCCCCTCCCTGACAGAGTTTATATTTCGTGGGGCCCACGGACAAGTGATGGACATTCAGACAGATGAGACTGTCTTAGATAGTGATCAATGCTGCAAAGAACATGACACTGGGTGAGAAAATGCAGAGGGTGGCGGGGGGAACATTTTAGAGAGGGTGGGGGTCAAGGCCTGGGGGAGTATGGAGAGGGAACAGGCAGCTGTCCGTGGCAGAGGGACAGCCCGTGAGAAGGCCAGTGAGGGGCAGGATGGGCGGGTGGAGGACGGGAAGCCTGCAGCCATTCTTCCCGGGCTCAAGTCCCCGCCCTGCCTCCCCCTGGTCCCACCAGGACCCTGGATGTGAACCTGCCGGCCTCTCTCCACGCTCATGTGCCACATGTGCAGGACGGCGTTCCCTTCCTCCTGGGTACCCTGTCAGGATTGGATGGGCTGATGCTCTCAGACCCAGGCCTGGCTGTAGCCGTGCACCAACGGAACGAGGCAAACGAGATATTTACCCCCTGCAGGCTGGCCCATAAAACGCCCATGTGAGTCCTCTCACTCATCCTTTATCCGCGGGCAGGGTCCAGGGGAGGATCCAGGGGATGGACGGCCCCCAGGCAGATTGAACGTGACTCCCAGATCCACGGTGTGGAAGGGCTTTACCTGAAGGAGAACTGCAGGACTGTTTGATAAACTTTTGAGATGGTGGCGTGTGTCTGTTACAGAAGCGCAAGTTTCTCATCCCAACAAAAGTTTCTTTATTTTAAAGAATTGAAGGGGAAACAAGTCTGGAGCCTTTGCGGCAGAGCAAGAAGGCTGTTTGGCTGGAGGGGACCGAGGGAAACGTGATGCCAGAAGTGGCCAGGGGGAGACAGAAGGATCCCAGTAAGATCTCTCTCGAGGTTAAGTACTGGGGGATTGGATCTGGGTGACGGGATGAGCTAATTCATGTTTTAAATGGATAACGTTAGCTGCTGTGCTAACAACAGACTCCAAGTGGCCAGATGTTGGTCGGAGGAGCCCGTGCAGTCGGTAGTTGTCCAGGCAGAAAGGATGCCGCCGTGGCCAGCACCCCTAAGGTGCAGAGGGGAGTGGTAGGGTGGGCCCATCCTGTCGATGGGGCCGAGAGGGCACTCTGATGGTCAGACACGGGTGCGAGGGCCCGAGGAGGTCCGAGGATGGCGCCTGGTTCTTGACCTGAGCAGCTGGGTGAGGCCTTCATAGGGAACCTCGTTCAGGCTCCTGCAAGGACTTTCTCCTCCCAGCCCTCCTGCCTGTGCCCCAGGACTTAAAGCATCTCTAGAAAAACCCCACAGTGTCATGCATAAGTGCCTGTGCCGCTCCAGAGACACAGCCTCTTCTTCACATGCATGTGGGAATTGTACCCTTTGTATATCAGTGAGACTATCTGTGCCATGTCTACGCAGTACTGCGTGCCACGAGGTCTAAAGCACGTGCTACTTGTGTTACTTCACAACAAAATGGACAAAAATGTGAAAAACGTGCTTGCAAATAGACCACGAGAAGGACACTTGTCTGCAGTGGGAGAGTTGAGACCAGAAGGCAGAGCGTGGCCCTGCAGCCCCGGCTGGGCACCTGGGCATCGAGAGACTCAAACTTTTCATGGCCCTGTGCATCTGAGTGAATGCAAGATCCTGCCAGTGGGAATTACAAATTGATTTGGGAATTACAAATAAATTTTAGGAAGGAGGTGAATTCGCACACACAGAATGTGCGAATGATGAGGACTGACAACAATTTGAGACTGTAGGGTTGGGGTTGGAGAGAAGACATGTGCGAGAGACCGGACAAAACCTGGGGCCCGGGCTCTCAGGAGAACAAATGACGGCAGCTTCCAGCAGGGGTTCTGGAAGGACGGGGCTGCCTGCATCCCCCAGGCCAAGTAGCACCCAGAGCTCAGGGGAGAAAGGGGCCCGGCAAGAACTCGCCCTCTGGCAGCCTTGCCCTTGAGATCACGGATTGTGTGGCTCAGGCGCAGGGGGCTCAGACCGCTCAACAGTACTAGGGTGCTTCGCTGTTTTCAATAAATCACAAGGCCAAAGAGAGAATAGTGCATTCACCAAGGATACGATCTAAACAGCTAAGCCATCAAATGCTGACTTGAAACTGCAGACTCAATGTGGGAACCCTGGATTGTCATGCTGAGCAGCGTGTTTTATAAATAATGAGGTATTTCTCTTGCTATAATTTTTTTTTTTCTGCCGAGGAAGATTGGCCCTGAGCTAACATCCATGCCCATCTTCCTCTACTTTATATGGGACGCCACCGCAGCATGGCTTGACAAGTACTGCATCTGTGAGGGCCCGGGGTTCCAAACCCGTGAACCCTCAGGCCACCACAGCGGAGTGCGCACACTTCACTGCTATGCCACCGGGATGGCCCCTTCTCTTGCAATAATTTTTTTAATAAATTGATTGTTACTTAACAAAGGCCAGTTTGGTGACAAACTCCTTCTCATTCTCGACACACAAGAGAAAATGCCCTGGTAGCAGGTTCAGTGGTGGGGAAAAGATTGGAAATCACTGATTAACTCCCCAATTTTGCTGTTTTCCATTGAGATGGGTAGGACATAGGTGATATTGCTCCAAGAAAACCGATGCCCCTCCAACTCAGCACGGCGCCTCATTCTTTCTAAAGGAAAGAGAAGTGCCCAGGGGAAGGCGGCCCCTCACCATGAGCCCCCTGATGGCTGTCACCAGGCAGAGGAGGGCTCCTCATCAAGAGGCGTGTTGAGCCTGGCCAGGTAAGAGTCTGTTTGGTTTCATAAAGTAAATTGCCATGGTAAACCCAAATTAGATTTTAACTAGAAAATGTACTTCTTCCAGTGAAGGTAATAACCTGCACTTGACAACATCAGGGCAGGGGAACCTTCTGTGGGTTCATTGCACATATCAGGCAGAGGCCGTTCCTCTAGCGCTTCACCACAGCCAGATGGATAGCAGGAGGGAGCACTGAACTGACCAAAGGCGGCTCAGGTGTGTGCTCACCTCCACTCCCACCCGGGGCCCTGCCCCACCTTCTGGACTGACCAATCAAGGTGTGTGCACATCGGGGCTGGGCACTGCACAGCTCACACCCCTGGAGGCTCGCGTTACTGAACATGTGTGGTCTCCAAGCTCACCTGTCTCCTCAGAGTTCTCACTCCTTTTCCAGGCCCTGAGGCAGCTTTGTCTGGCACAACACCCATTCCAACCCCAATCTTTCTCCCTTGATGCCCAGCCGCACCGCCTCCCTGTATCTCTGAATTTGAGAACCTGAAATGCCCTTCACTCTGCTTTATTCTCTGGACCCACCAAGCTCTGCAGTTAGATATCAAGCTGGTCATTACCACTGAGGGGAAGTAGATACTGGGGGTCATGGGGGAATTTGGAGGTGCTGATCAATGTGGTGGGGACATTTTGTGGAATGTGCTGTTTACTTTGTGAAAATACACTTTTGTCCATGTAAGTCATACTTTGTGTCTATTTTTAATCTAGTTGGGATACAGAAAATATGCTGATGAGCAATCATTCTAAATGAACAGCCAAACACATGGTGCTGTGTGAGTTTGTAACCAAGCAAAAAGGGGCTCGTTCTGCTCTCCTTGATCCAGTGCCAACCAATTGAAATGAGTCGGTGGTTGAGAAAGGAAAGTTTATACAATTAGCTAGCATAATCAGAAGATGGTGAACTAGTGTCCTAAAGAAACATGTTAAAACCATACAGAATCTTGAGGCAGTTATATAGAGGAAATGGGCAGGGAAGGAGGGGGTTTAGGGATGGCTAGCATCTGGTGTGACAAACTTCAAGGAGCCACATTACCTCTTTTTTCTGTCATCTGTGATAGATAACAACACAGAATTTTTCTCTCTGGAGGTCGTCATGTTCCTGGGGAACTTAGAGAACAATGTTATCGTCTTATCACAGCTGGGAGATATACATAAGCAAGAGTCATAGAACTAACAGATCATGTATTTTGTAAAAGCCAGTGGTACCTCATCATCTAGGCTATGTGCAGGCCAGAGTGCATTCTCAGAGACTGGTGAGTCAGGATCACAGTTACTGTGATCCTTACTGACTGTAAGCTGGCTTCCCTCACGCTAACCTAAGGTCTAGCTGTTACAATTTCCCCACTGTCAGCTGTAACTTCATAATCATATGAAGTACTTGGGAATAAGGCTGTCGACATCCTCTGGCTACTTCCTGCTGATGAGGGGCACTGCGAGGTGGAAGAATCTGGAAGCTTAAAACTGACAGTGTGGAGCTAAGCAAACCTCTTAAATTGTCTCACTCTTTCCTGGAACTGAGGGTTAGTTCTGACCTTCATTAAGGCTATTCGGTCTCCTGATTGTTTCGATGGGGACCAACAACATCAATGGAGACACCAGAAACAACATTTTCTACCTTTCCAACAAAAGAATAAAGGGAAAATGGTGGCACATCCAGGATAATGGTTCCAGTGGGGACAGATGGTGAAGTTGAGAGAGCAGAGAAAAGCAGGTCATGTCACCCATGAAGCCTGTACACGTGTGTTCATATCTGTTGACTAACGATTTTTTTCTGTTGTTTACTGTGATCTGTACCAGATATTTGAGGAAACTAGAAGAATTCAGGATCCAGTTCAGTTTACAGAGAGAAAACAAAAACCTCAAAGGCAATTAACAGAACCAGAATCCAACATCCACAAATGTGTATTATAGTTTCTATTGAAACATAATTTTTCTCTCTAAACCCCATTTTTACCTGAGATAGCCAAATTAAGACTTATTGGTTTGCAAAATAAGTCTAGTTTTAATAAACTTGGCCCAATTATTTACATAAGTATGACAAGAATAGCAACTGGTCATATAAACTCTTTTAAATCTGTTTTGCTGGAACTTTTTATAAGGAATCTCAGATTGAACTTTAAAGGCCTCTCGAGGCCAGGAAAGACAAGCCAAGGATTTGTCATCAGACTCTGCCTGCAATACCTACAGATTTGCAGTTAGGTCCCCAAATTATCTTCTCTTCTCGAGGTCCCCAAATTATCCTGGTGTTCTCTGCACCTGCCAGAGGAGTGACATTCCTTACTCACCTGGAAAGGTTGCTGGGAACCCTGTAAGCAAAGTAATAGGCCAGTATTTCCAAGTGGCTTTATTTCATAAAGTCCAATCTTGTCTCTTAGCTGTCTTGCCATATCTGAGTTTATGTATATTTTTCTCAAATATGACATTCCAGTCAAAGCCTTGGTAATATAACCAGTGTTTCCAACTGTGTCCTGCTATAAGGAGAACAGATTCTTATTGAACTTATGCAAACAACCATACTGCCATGAAAATAATACTTATTCACTAAGAGTTTCAAAATTCTGGAGGGATCAGGCAGGGAGAAGAAGGTAAATGTTTCAATTCTGTTTATAAAACTACAACTTACCAAATTGTTGAGTCATAGCTTAAGAGAAAAGAGAAAAAGCTTTCCTTAACTCTGAAAAAAACAAAACATTAAAAAAATCAGCAATATTTCAAACAAAAATTCATAAAAATTATAATCATTCTTGTCAGTTGACTTAGTTTCACGTAACCAACTCTTGATCTTCTGTTAACAGTTTCATGAGGCCATCAGTTTCTCCATTACAGTTCCATAATTTCTTACCAGCTCAGTTTCATAATCTGAAAGTTTATCAGAAACCTGCATTACAGAGCAAGTGTCAGAGTCTTTTCCATGAATCTCTCTGATGATGAAACATATCTGCAAAAACATCAGAGTAAAACAACACTTGTCTGCAAATGACAAAATACTCAAAACAGCAGTTGACAAAGACACTTGGCTATTTCTGTGACATACAACCAGCAGTTGACAAAGACACTTGGCTATTTCTGTGACATACAACACTTTGAGATAATAACTAGAATTATGACTGACAAGCAGGACAAATCAGAACTTTTGGAATATTATATATTTTTTTAAAAAACTCTTATATTATTAATATTTGCCCACCCAATATAACCTAGGAAGGCTTATTATCATTTATTTGATTATGCTTCCCATGTAATTTAAGATACCAAATAAGTCTAATTAGTTCAATATCTTTCTCTTTATAGAAAGAGAGAACAAGTTCTTTGAGAAGTCACCGGGCTGATTGGAAATTTTCAGTTTCCTTTTTAAATTAAAGGAAAGACTTTAATTTGGGGGGAAGTTTGTCAAAAATATGAAAAAGTTTTAAAACACTTGGTCAAAGAGGAAACAATGCCAAGTTATCCATTCAGTCAAAGTGACAACAGAAACAGTCAAAATAAACCTTAATAGAGAGCCCTCACTCTTTTTAAACATAGGAAGTTATTTTAGCAAAACATAGATTCTCTGTCTTTTACGTAAACTTACTCAAAAGTAAAGAAAAAATTTTTATAACTTCTTTATCAAGAATAGACCAAAAGTTTAAGAAAATTCCCTTTATAAGAGAGAAAGCCAAATCCTAATTTTCCAGCAGCTTACTTTAGCCAACTTGACCATGCACAAAACTCCTCAGGGTTTTACTTCTACAAACCTTCTGTCACTTACTTTTACATTCAGAATTTGTCCCAAGCCTTCTATTCTGTTTTTGTTTCCTAGCACTTTAGGACCAATTTATCTTTCTTAACAAAACAAACAAAAGTATCTCAATTCTTTACTGACAACATGCATTTTAGTTTTTTTGTATACAGACTTTCCAGAAATATGTACTTTCTCATAGAAAATTCCTCAGCATGCACAAAACATTTTTATCAAGAAACTCAAGCATCTTTCAGTTTCTTTGAGATAAGAAAACAAAGGCAGATTAATCTATGCTTAGTAATCAATTTTTAATATTTTATCTTGTGTGGAAATGAACCAGACACTCAATAAATTTTTATCATTTAATTAATTTAGCAAAAGTCTAAAGTTTTAAGTTACCAAAAAGATTTCGGAAGTTATTTTTCAAGTATACAGACCATAAAACATAATCATTGCACCCAAAAGCTCTTACCCATTTTTATCTATTTAAATTATTTATTCTTAACAATTATGTTTAGATTACTCACAAAAACTTCACGTGACATTAAAGCGGTTAGCCATCATCTTGAATGGTTTTAAGTAGATATGTCATAACACATAATTATTGTTAAAAGGTTCCCCAAAAAACTTTCATCCTTTTTACATCTATTTAGTTTATTTGTTCCCAATAATTATATTTAGATTGTCTACAAAACCCTCATGAGACATCAGACAGAAACAGTTATTATTCTGTTATTACTTTTGCTGATGAATTTTATAAAAGAGATAACATGTTTGCATCATATCTAATGTTGATAACTCTGAAAACATATTTATTTCAATTAAACCAGTGAACTTAAACAAGCTTCACTTATCAAAGATCATTTTATATCATGTTAACTTGAAAGACACCTGGGCCAGTTTCCATTACATTTAAAAATAACTTATAAAAATGTTTACTCCAAGCCGATTAAATAGAGCTCCTTTTAGGAACTGTACCATCCAGAGGCAAACAAATACACATAGAGACAGATAAACACAAACAGAGATCTTCAAAATTTTATCCAAGTCTCAGGTACAAAACTCAAGAGAACAGTTGGATCCAAACTATTCTTCTAGCAGGTGGATCTGCTCAGATGGCCAAAAATATTTACTAAAGAGTCTTTTCTTTTTGCTGTAAGGCCTTTTCACAGCTGTTTTTGAAACAACTTTGTGTTTTAGAAGTTTCTGTATATTAATCAAAGATTATGTTCCATCATAAGAGGTTTTGAATCCTCTCTTTTAAGGGTGTTCCCTTAAGGTGGCCTCATCTGGAACAGAAGTTCCCTAGAATAGCCATTACGATTCCATATTATCTCCAAAGTGTACTTATTTTTACTTGCTTAATTTTAGGTCAGGAATTCTGGGGGAGTTGAAGTGGGGAGCTCAGTGAGAGAGCAGCTTTGGTTTTGTTTCACCAGCAGGGCCACTGGCAGCCCCCAGTCTGGCATGTTTAATTATTTATTTTCTTTTAAAGAAGCAGTAAAGTATTTCTGATTTTATTTAGAAGCCTCAAAAGGTTAAAATAGGCTTCCCATTTGTTGTTTAATTTTATAGCCAGCTTTTTCCAATTGCATATGCAAATACACCAGTTTGGGTAAACTGAAATTGTCCCATGTTGGTCACTTTCTCTCTGGAGTCTACGGAACATTGTGGCCATGTGGTGTTACAAAAGAAAATCATCTTCTTCTTGGACATGGGCTTATAGCTAAAGTCAGCCCATTTAGCCAAAAGGTAGCCCAGAGGGCTTTTCTTGGGGACAGGTGGAAATCCCCCCATTCCAATACACAGAGATGGACAGACACACAGATCCAGACACAGAAAAAAATGGACAACAGTGAACCGGTTCCCAGATTTTGGGTAGAAAGTCCTACAACTGTTCCCACTCCAAATCTGTGCCCAGATGGCCCCTCCGTGAACAGGAGGGACCCCAGATGGAGGGAAAGAGAGTTCACGAGTGTCTTCGAGGTGACTTACTCTATTCCAGATTGAGCCTGTCGACTCATCAGAAGCAACAACAACAAACAAATAAATTTAGAGCCTGTTTCGTTTCTTCAGCCACCAGGAAGTGTTGAAGGCAGTCGGCAAACAGGAGAACTCAGGGGACAGTCCCCAGGAGAAAGAACATCCTGGCAGCCGCTGGGAGAGTCTTGAGATTTCTCCCGGACTTCGCTAGCCACAGGCAGAGGCAGGTCCCATCTTGGCCACCGGAAATTGTAACCAAGCAAAAAGGGGGTCCATTCTGCCCACCACAATCCAGCATCAATCAATTGCAAATGAGTCTGTGGTTGAGAAAGGAAAGTTGACATGATTAGCTAGCACAATTGGAAGATGGTGGACTAGTGTCCTAAAGAACCGTCTAAAAGTCATACAGAATCTTGAGGCAGTTATATAGGGGAAACAGGCAGGGAAGGAGGGGGTTTTGGGATGTTGATCATCCGCTGTGACGAACTTCAAGGCGCCTTGTTATCTCTTTCTTCTGTCATCCGTGATGGGTACCAACACAGAGTTTTTCTTTCTGGAGGTCGTCATGTTCCTCGGAAACTCAGAGAACAAAGTTATCCTTATCACAGTTGGGAGATATACATAAGCAAGAGTCATAGAGCTAGCAGATTATGTATTTTGCAAAAGCGAGAGGTACTTAATCATCCAGGCTACGTGAAGGCCAGATGACATTCATAGTGACTAATGAGTTAGGATCACAGTTCCCTAAGATGGCTTCCCTCATGTTAACTTAAGATCGAGCTGTTACAAATTCAGAACCCAAAAGGAGCACTGTGGACCTGAATAATTGAGAGAGTGTTATATGGAAAAGATGGGAATTATGTGAGTCTTAAAAATTAGATATATGATGGATAGATAGAGAGATGATAGATGGATGGATGGATGGATGGATGGATGGATGGATGGATGGATAGATAGATAGATAGATAGATAGATAGATAGATAGATAGATGATAGATAGGTGATAGATAGATAGGTGATGGATAGATAGACAGGTTGATAGATAGAAGACAGATAGATGGATGACAGATACAGGGATGATAGATGATAGATAGAGGAACAGATAGATAGAGAGAAAGATGATAGATAGACAGATCATAGACAGTAGATAGATAATGATGATGAGTGAGAGACAGACAGACAGAGATGGGGAGGGAGGACTTTTCAGGCAGGAGAACCGTGTTTACTTGTTCAGGATAAAGGGAGATAACTGTTTGATTGAGACAAAGGTGGAGGCAGGTGGTTTGGTCCAAGACTAGAGCCACAGATGCACTGGAATTATTTCAATAATCTAAACATGAAGGAGGGCCTAAATAAAGTAAAATGTAAAAAGTATATCGGACAGAAATTATTTCTAATTTATAGCACAACGTTTTTTAACAAATGATTTCCAAAGTGGGTTATAATCACATTTTCATTAATTACATCTTTTCCACTACAAGTAATTGCCAATTTTCCCCCCAATTCCTAATACAGTACACTTGAATGTTTTTCTAAACCTCCTTGCCTTGCTGAAAATGAAGAGGGAGTATTATTATTTTTCTCTCTCAAAAAGGAGAGTCTGAGAGACACTAGCTTTCTTCCATCTTCAGGCCCAGACTCTCCTCCGTGCTGAGGGCCCGTGAGGGTTGTGCCCAGTGTTGATGGATGAGGGAAAAGTGCCTGCAGGGAGCCAGGGCCCCAGTGCATGCTAGAACTGGAATGATGGTCTTCAAACATTAGAAGGACAAAGTTAGCGCAAGCACTGGAAAATCCTATTTTTATAGGACGTGTCTAATTTCTGGGCCTCTCTGCACACTGGGTCCACATGCATGGGCCATCACTGCCTCACGAAGGACTAGGTCGGAGCTCGACGGCTGGTGGCGGCCCCTGCTGTGGGCTCCCATCTGTGCACCCTCCTGCTCCACCACAGGACCAGCGTGGCCAACCCTGGAGATGCCTAGATGCATTGCCATGAAAGAGAGAGCCTGGCAAACACATGTGCTAACCAGCTCACTACAATTTCAACTCTGCGTTTTGCCTCCTTTGAGGGGAGGGTGAGTCGACTCTGATGGAAAGCAGTTTTTCCCGGGCTTCAGTGGAATCCAGTGGACATGTGAGGCTGTGGGCCTGTCATTCACAGTAAACATTGGTATGCAAGGTTCCGCTTTTCTTAAACATATGCCTCAGATCTACATGGACTGCCTGTGCGTAGAAACCACAAAGCACTCATCCATGATGCTTCTCTATCCGTCCTGATGAACTACTCACTCTGCCGGTCCTGCCGCTGGGTGCCATCAGGAGGGCCAGAAGCTCTGCTGCATCCAGTTGTGAAGGCTGACATTTCTAAAGAGCCTGAGTCCACATAGAGATGAAAATTACAGTAATAGTGATAATAATAATGACAACAATCATAAATCAGAGAACAAGGGAACTTTCATACTTCTTTAGGAGTTCCTGGGAAGCTCCATCCTGCAGAACGCAGCCGAGAGTGAGGTCTGACTCAGTCTGTCCAGCTGTTCTCCTCCCTCATGAAGAGTGGACCAGCGATGGTCCAGCAATGGTTCATCCCGGCTGGATGACAACTGCTCCTCACCCCCCCAGCCCCAGCACACCCCCAGAGGGCCCCAGTCATCCCCCAGCGTATCAAGAAATTACGAAAGCAAAATTAATTTCCATCCTCTTCAGTTTAAAGAAGTAAACGAAATCTACACCAGATTGCTAATGGAAGAAAGGGAGCCTGTTCCAACATCAAAAGGGGACAGAGGGAATCCCTGCTGGGGCCAATTACGTGTGCAGACTGTAATCGGGGGGACTCTATAACCAGGGGACAAAGGGAGGCTGGGGCTGGGGCAGGGAGCTCTGGGGCCAAGACACACGGGAGCGATTATAAGGTGGTGGCAGTGGTAGCACTTTCCAGAATCTTTGGGGGTCAGTCATTCAGGTGAACAGAACACAATGAATATGCAGCCCTCAGTGTGAGCTGGACACCAAGCTGTCTTCGTGTTTCCCGTGTCTGGTTAATAGGTTCAGGGTAGCTGTGTTCATTGATAGAACAACAAGAGTCTGACTACCAGGTGAGCTGGGGAGGGAGCAGGAGCCAGGACATGCAGCTTGTTCTGGGGCACATGGCGAGCTGTGCACAGCCATCAGGCAGGGGGAACTCGGTCAGTCTGTGTCCCCCTCGGGCAGAGTGAGGGGCAGTTACAGGGGCAAGAAGCCTGCAGGTTGTGCAAGGAACCGACCTTTGTAAAGTGCCTGGCCGAGCACCCGGGCAGAGCGGGCACTGCAGGTTCTTCGTGAAATGCATTTAAGGTAAATCAGTGAGCAGATGCTTGTGTGCTAGTTCAGGAAAAATGACACAGGACTAAAGCAGAGCCACAGGGCGTGGGGCTGTGGAAGCAGAACTGAGAAAAGCTTCGCCCTCTTTCCAAGTCATGGTGACTTCCGGCCGTGGAGTGAGGGAGAAATGTCTGTTTTCACTAAACCATCATTCTTGGCATCACTGAAACCTTCAACCTGCAGCCCAGGTGAGCTCTGTGGTGGTCAGGTGAGCAGAGGACACCGAGGAGGGGCGGCTTAGGATGGAAGGTGGTGAATCCAGGCTGGGACGTTGGTGTCTGGGAGACGTCCAGGGGGAGATGTCCAGGGGGAGGTGGGTGCCCAGGCTTGGAGCTGGGGGAGAGGAGAACGTGGGAATGAAGGAGCAGTCCTCTCTGAGGATGAGGCAGAGGGAGGCACTGGGTAACCAGAGATCAGAGTTGACTACATACACAAGCTTTAGTGAGGGCTGGGGCAAAATCCAGGTAAGAGCTGGAAACGAGAACGAGAGGCGCCCCCCCCCCCCCCACGCGAGGTTGCGGTGTGTGCACATGCGCAGCAGCCCTGGCGGGGGCCAGCACCAGATCCCGCCCCCTTCCGCTCTTCAGCCTGAGGGCATTTCCTTCTCTGAGTGTGATTGTTGCTGTTTCTGAGAATATGGGGCCCATATGACAGCCCTGCTGGTCCCCAAACCTCTCCCTCCACCTACTCCTCATCCCACAGGCTATATTGGGGCCTAGTCTACATTCATGGAACCCACTGGGCTGGACTCCATCCTTCCTGCAACCGTCCTGAGATTACCTGGTTACTTGTTGGACTCCCCTTTGTTCTCTGTGAACTCAGTGTCTATGCAGTCTTATCTGTTGCATCCCTAGAGCCGGACAAAGGACCTGACTTAACCAGTTCCCAGCAGAGCTTGGTTGTTGATCTCATGACCATGTGGTTAAAATGAGTATGGACAGGAAAAACGTAAACCACACGGGCACTGTGTCTAAAATCCCTCTCAATCCCCAGCACTTTTAAAGATTTATGAGTAAAGGTTTTAGTGTCTGAATAAACCTTAGTATCATCCTGAAAATGGAGAAACACAAGATATGTATGATACATTCAATCAATAGTTTTTGATTACTTGATTGAGCATCTAGTTTGTGTTAAAAGAGAGAAACAGGAAGCTATTTCTCTCCCACAGGAAGTACACAAGGAGCCCCCCATTCTGAAAACTTTGTCAGGTTCTCCGAAATATTTTTCAAGAAGTACATTGTATAAAAACAGAAAAAAAATCATTCACTACTTTCCAGGCACTATATGGAGTATGTGAACAGCTCTGTTTAAATAACACTTCCCACCTGTCCTCTGCTAGAGACACAAAGATGAATAGGACGTTGACCTGCCCTGAAGGGCCCCTGAGTCCAAGGAGGAAGAGCTGCTCTCTTCTGTGCACACATGGCACCTGGAAAAGACAGCAAAGTCATCAGAATGGGGCAGCCCTGGGCGCTGCAGGACCCCAGGCAATGCTGCACGTTGCTGGCACCCACATCCTAGTCGTAGGTTTTGTGAGCCCCACCCCATAGATGAGATAACTGAGGCTCACGGTCAACAGCTAGCAGGTGGCAGAATGGATATATTAATATTCTAATAGGTAATATTCTAATCCAGTCGTCTGGCCCCAAACCCCAGGCTGCACTGCAGGAAGCCACTCTTTAGAACTGCAGATGCCATCCCCCCGTCACTCCATAGGACAGTCAGTAGCATCCCAGTCGTGTCTGACTTACAAGGCCTCCAGGGCACCAAATTGTGCCCATTATCAGGGCCCCAGGAGTGAGCCCGGAAACACAGAGAAGTCCCTAACTGAAGGGGAGACACCACAGACAAACCAAACTCATCCCAACAGAAATAGCTACACCTGCTTGACAGTTTAGCCATGCTAGACTCTGGGTCAAGAACTGTGCAGGCCTGGCCTCACTGAACCCTCATGACCTGAGTGTGTTACGAGGCACAGAAAGGAAGCTGGGACATAGAGCAATGAAAGCGTCTGCCCAAGGTTACCCAACCCAGATGGTGGGGCAAGTGTCCAGCCCCAGCTCCTCAGAAGCTGGCTCTGGTTTCTCCACCACCCTTCTCTTTAGAAGGGCTGTCCAATCCTGCCAGCTCGCTTATGTAAGGAAGGGTACATTCATTCACCATCAAACAAATTTTCCTTGCCAGTCAACTGTGTGTCAGGGCCTAGCTAAGTGCTGGGGATTTCTCAACAATGTATTCCATGGATCTATCTAAACTACCTGTGAATCCGTGTTTTAACACTACACTATCCCTCAGAGTCAATGCACTCTGAACTCGTTCAAGGGACGTGCACCCAGTTTTTTTTGCACCGATTAGAGTGGTAGCATTTTTCCTGTTAGAGAGCTATGAGTGACTAGTCTGATTCATCCAGGGGTGCTGCAGTGACATTTCTGAAAGAATGGTAAAGGCTTTGTGTTAATATAATGTGAACCATGATTAATTCTGACATTTGGAGTCAGAAGCTGAGGATGAGAAATTAACAAATAATTTTAAAACAATAATACCTAACACCTCCATTGAGCTACTATGGCCTCATACTCTTCTCAGCATCTTAAAAGTAATAATATTCTGGACTTTTTATAATAAGTGATTGATAATCTTAAAATGACCTGTGATCCTGTAATGAAATCTAATAGCATGCTGTTTCTTCTGGAGGTTATTATATTGAAAGACCTGTGATTTATTGAGGAAAATGCAGGCAGAGTTCTGAGGAACAATCTAGCATTTTAGAAGACTAATTCCCATTCATAACACCAAAGCCAGGAAAATTGACCCATAATCAGTATGGACTCTGGAGAAAGGGACCATGTCAGGGGAATTATTCTCCAAAACTTAACCAAGTGAAGTATTTTGCAAAAATTGGAGTTTCCCATTCAAAGCATGTTTTTAAGGTGTTGCAGTGGCAAGAGGTTTTCCCCGAGGACATTTTTAGCTAAAAATAGATGAGACTACAGGAGAAACGTTTAGGATCATGATGAGAGAGAGTTTTGGGGTTTGCAAATTACAATCAGATGATGATCCAGGCCAAATCTTGTGCCAAAAAAACACCATCACAGCAGAAACTGCTCTAAGGTAAGGGCACTTGTAAACCTTAAATTTCCCAGCAAAATACCAACTGTGTTATAAAAAAATTATGATCTCTGAATACTTACATTTCCACCAATCAATATTGCTACACATCAGAGAGCAGGACCTCGAACGCTGTCATTCTTAAAGGGCTGGAGTGAAGGATGTCCTCTCCATGTGTGCAAAGAAAAAAGCCCTACTAAATTATTATTAGCTGAAGAAAATGAGTGGGAATGTCTTTTGCTCTATGATCTTGCCCTATAATTGCCCAAAGTTTGAAAAGGAATCAGGTCCAATCCCAAGGTGATGGGTGGTGAGTTGTCTGAGGGGGTGGGGACCGTCGGCCGTTCAAGGGAGGGGAGTGGGCTAATTAAGAAATCTCGAATTTCTTTTTTTGTTTGTTTCTTGTTTGGACAATGAACTGTACCAAGGAGCCACGTGGAACCTGTTAGAGCGCCTGACGCTCAGTCCAGCAACGAGAGGGGGAAGGGAGGAGAGTGTAGGGAGGAAGGCAGGTGAGGGGGCTGAGGATGAGTCTGTCTGAATGTAAACCAGTAAGGCCAGGCACTGGCGATGGGAAGCAGTTGGAGCTGGCGATGACAGACGAGAGGCAGGAGCACCCAGACGTGATCGCGGCCCCATGCCTGGGGCAGCGCCCAGGTGTTGGTGATGCATGAAGGCAGGGCATGCAAAGGCAGCCTCCAGAGAGAGCCTCTGGAAAATCCCCAGAAACACACAGCACTCTGACAGTTTTGCTAAGTGGGAACAAAAGGCCCAGGCCTGCCAGCTTTCCCAAAAGAACCGCTTGGAGCTTGCTAGCAGAGGGCCCAGGTACACCCCATCCTTTGGGGCCAGGGAGGGGGCTCTTCATCAACTTGAAAGAGAACTGTAGTGGTAAGGTAAATCGTGCAGGAATCTTCAGGCAGATTCGCCTGACACAAAAGCACACTGCACGGAGCTAAGAGTTGGCTTTTCACAGAATCCATGAGCAATTAGTCGTGGTTCCTACAGTCTTCACTCCTTAAACATGCTATTGTTGGCACCATAAGGAGTGTATGTTTACTCTTCCTCAGACATGAGTCACTCTACAAAAAGTACTGTTCAGTGTTCCAGAGTCCCCGGTCTCCCCTTCGTCCATGCAGTGACCTTCCCAAGGCCCTGGAACCGGGGAAGCCTGTTCTGCTTATTGAGACATTTCACACGGGCTGTGCTGATCCTGGACTGGCTGATCCTGGATTCGACCGATGGGAGAATCTGAGCTGATGGAGTAATCAAGCCTGATGACGTGCCTGGGGCGGTGCCCTGGCCCCTAGCACCACCCGCCCTTCAGGTTACCAGCTGCCTGTGGTCAAACTTGCAAAGAAGGAGAAAGACATCACCCTGAGTGCCGGGTGCGCACACCCAGAAGGCAGAGGAGCCTCTCTATGCTGAAGAGATGGACAGGGAGGTCTTCAGCCTTCCTGCGTGCACCGACTCGTGACAGCGCGCCTTGGTGCGTCCTGCCCCTCTGCCTGAAGTGCCTCACCCTTCACCTGCCCACCTGGTCAAGCCCACAGACTCTCCTCCAGCATCGAAGAAGCCAGTTCAAACTTCACCTCCTCGGTGAAGACGTTGCTTGCTCTTCTTTCAAGCAAATTTAAAAAGAAATGAAATTGTTGGCAGGAATGTTGGAACTTCCGCTTGGAAACGACAGACGATAACCTGCAGGAAATGTGAGTGCGATCAGCTTGCACATTCTGCTTCCACTTCGACCGCAGTGCGTGCTCTGCAGGCTCCGCTGACCCATTTCTGCCAGGGCGTGTCCCGAGGGTGGACCTGACTCTCAGACCCCCACTGGGTGTGAGCGCATCTGCTGAGGCTGCACGGGGGCTGCACCAGGAAGCAAAGGGCCAAGAGGACAAGTGCATCCGGGCACCAGAGGAAGGCCGTCCAGAAACTCACTCTGAGAATCAGGGCCTTGCTGGGCTGGATCCGGCCACAGCCCCGAGGTCACCGTCTCCCCAGAGCCTCTCTCTGCTGTCACCATTTTGCTCGTCCTACTAGATTCCCCCACCTGCAAGCACAGTCTTTCCTCTCATGGTTTCTGGCAGGATTGTCTCTCCTTCCTACCTGTGTCAGTCAGGGCTCAATCGGTAAGAGATTTATATTAATTTTTTGCAAGATTTATTGCAAGGCATTGGCTTACGAAAGTGTGCAGTCTGGCTAGGCAAGTCTGAACTCCACAGGCAGGCCATTGGGAACGGCACGCACCGATGCTGCTGTCCACAGACGCGATTTCTTCTTCCCAGATCCTCAGCTCTGCTCTGAAGGCCTTCAACAGATTAGATCAGGCCCACCCAGATTATCCAGGATGACCTCCTTAATTTAAAGTCACTTGATTATGGACTTTAATCACATCTACAGAATACCTTTGCAGCAAGACTTAGATTAGCGTTTGAGTAAATAACTGGGTCTGTAGCCAAATTAACATGGAGAACTGACCATTACTCCGTCCCATTGGCTAGGTGCCCCTGCTGTCTGAATCAGCCGATAAACAGCAGAAAACTCAGGACAAGGAAAGTATTCCACTTCCTTCATCAAAATGGGAACAAAACCAGTGCATCTTTCTGGAGATTCACAAATCTCTGCCTGAGCCTGGTTTTCCAAGAATGAGACAGAAATTGAAGAGCAGGCTCCTGGGGGTGGGTCGGTCATCTGAGAGCTTTAGACACCCAGGTGGGCAGCCCAGTGACGTTCAGGCTCCTTCAAAGAAAACTGTGTGTGGACTTCAAGAGACCAAGGGTCCAACCCTGGAGAGTTGTGGGGCATGTGGCCAGGACAAGTCACTGTAGTTCTCTGCCTCAGTTTCCCTGTCTGTAAAATGAGAAAAAAAACACTTGGTCCTGTCAGCCATTCAGGGTGACTTGAAGGATCAAGATTCAAAAAACTTCATTTTTTTACATCAAGATGAAAAAAAGTATAGAACAAACTCATGGCAAGAAGCTAGTTTCAAGGAAAAATAGGCTGTGCTCCTTTCCCCAGACCTTCCACCCGACTCTGGTTCTAATCCCATCCAGCGCCCTGGCCAGGGGAGGCTGGAAACACGTGTTTGTGGAACAGACACAAGAGCCCCGCTTATGTTGATGCTTATATGCACTGCTCAGATGCTGGACAGGCAGCCATCCCCACTCAGCACCCAAGGCCGGAGCAGCTCACATGAGGAACAGCCAGAAAGCCTGTTGGAAAAAATAATGTGTTTGAGAGGATCAGAGAAAATCTAAGGCCAAAGGACTTGAGTGTCTAAAACCCAGGAGAAGAGAAACTGGAGAGAACAGAAGCTGTAAGACAATAGAATACTGTCTTTAATGTCCTTAAAGGAAAAAAAAACAACTAAAATTCTATGCCCAGACAAAAAAAAAATAACCTTCAAAAGTGAAAGTAAAATAAAGAGACTTCTAGAGAAGTGTCTAGAAAGATCACATTGGAAGAACTCATCTCCAGGTGACATGCAATAAATAAAACACAGCAGGGTTCTCTTTGGGCCTAAGGAAGTGGTCCTGCATGGATGAGGCAAACACAGATAAATAAATCTGCACATTCCCTGCAAACACGCCAAGGAAAAGACCCTTGGGATAAATGGATGTAGAACTGATGCAGAGTGACAACGGCCCAAATAGGAGGGAGTCCTCAGGATGAAGTGTCACAGCTCTGGCCTGTCCAGGAAGTGTAACAGTAACACTGAGAATATTGTATTTTCCAAGTTAGTGCCACCATGAGCTTGGTGTCAGAATAATGTCCACAAGCAAGACAAAAGTGAAAGTGGGACAAAAAACATTTGTTTGATCCAAAAGAAGAGAGGAAAGAGAGAAAGAAAACTTGAGTCAGCGAGACAAACACAGAACACAGAATGCTTGATTTAAACCCAAACATACCACTAGTGACTTTATTGATAAGTGGGCTACATATTCAATTAAAGAACAGAGATTAACCACTACACACCTATTAGAGTGTCTGAAATCCAGAACACTGAAATCATCAAATGTTGGAGAGGACATGGAGCAACAGGAACTCTCACTCATTCCTGGTGGGAATGCAAAATGGTGCAGCCACTTTGGAAGACAGCTTGGTGATTTCTTACAAAACTAAACACACTCTTTCCATACAATCCAGCAATTGTGCTCCTTAGTATTTACCCCAAGGAATTGAAAAAACTATGTTCAAACTAAAACTTGCATGTGGTTGTTTACAGCAGCTTTATTCATAATTGCCAAAACTTGGAAGCAACCAAGACATCCTTCAGTGGGTGAATCAATAAATAAACTGTGACACATCCAGACAATGGAATATTATTCAGCACTAAAAAGAAATGAGCTATCAAGCCATGAAAAGACATGGAGGAAACCTAAATGTATATTTCTAAGTGAAAGAAACCTATCTGAAAAGTCTATATCCTGACTTGGATATAGTCTAATTCTAATTATATGACATTCTGGAAAAGGCAAAACTGTGGAGACAGTAAAAGGATCAGTGGTTGCCAGTGTTGGGGGCTGGTAGGGATGAATAGATGGAGAGCAGAGGATTTGGGGGCAGTGAAACTACTCTGAATGATACTATAGCGGCTAATACATATCATGTGAGCCCTAATGTAAACCATGGACTTCAACTGATAACAATGTGGCGGTATTGGTTCATCAATTGTAAAAATGTAGCACACTAATAAAAATGTTAATAAGAGCGGGAACTGGAGGCTGGTTGAGAGGGTATATGGGAACTCCATACTTTCTGCTCAATTTTTCTGTAAACCTAACACTGCTCTGAAAAATAAGTCTAATGATTAAAAAAAAAAAATTATCAGCCTGGATTAGCCCCAACAACAAAAACCTAATATCTTCCTTCTTTCTTCCTTTATGTGTAATTTGCTGTTCTTTTCAGCCTTTCTTCTTACCTGTGCGTTTACAAGCATCAATATATGCAGTTAGCATATCAGTTTCCATCTAAGCATGTTTTTGGCTGCAGCCAAAATACCGCACATTTTGGTGTGTTTTGTTTTAATTATTATTTAGCTAAAAATATTTCTAATTTCCACCATGATTTCTTCTTTGACCCATGAGCTACTTAGAAGGATATCACTTAATTTCCAAACATTTATGCATTTTTACGTTTTCTTTCAGTTGTGGGTTTCTAGCTTAACTCCACCAAGCTTAGAAAACATAAGGTGTGTGAAATCCGATGATAATAAAACATAAAATAAAGTATACAATACAGATCAATACGTCCAAGGGTTGGTTTTTTGAAAAGACAATTATGTTGGTATAACTCTACAGGACTGACCGAGAAATGGAGAGGGGAGCACGTTACTAACACAAGGAAATGAAGTAGAAACATCAGTACAGATCTGACAGTCTTTAAAAAGGTAAGACGGTATTATAAATTCCTTTATGAAAATAAATTTAAAAGTTTAGGAGGGGCCGGCCCAGTGGCGTGGCAGTTAAGTTTGCGTGCTCCATCTCAGCTGCCCGGGGTTCTCGGGTTCCGATCCTGGGTGAAGACCTACGAACCGCTTGTCAAGCCATGCTGTGGCGGCGTCCCATATAAAGTAGAGGAAGATGGGCATGGATGTTAGCCCAGTCCAATCTTTCTCAGCAAAAAGAGGAGGATTGGCCTGGATGTTAGCTCAGTGCTAATCATCTTCACCAAAAAAAAAAAAAAAAAAGAAGAAGAAGAATATTTAGACAAAGTGGAAATGCAAATGGAAATTGAAAACAAGCAATAATGATCACAATAAGATCAGCTCTTTTGGGCACCAACACCACGCAGAGCGCACTGACCTCGGTGCGTGTCACAGACCAGCTTTCTCTGCAGCAACCCCGCCACGTGCGTTTACGTATCCTGACAGCGGGAGTCAGGGAGACAGCACTCTGCATGTTTCCTGCGTGTGGATCTGCCGCAATCTTAGCGGTTCCCGCAGCAGATCTGCTGGCTTGGATCAGAATGGGTGTCATCTTCTCCTGCAGGTGAGGGCCCCTGGGTGTGTGACTGTGTATATCATGTGTGTAGACTTTCTACCTAGAAGTTTCCATCCTGTGACAGGGAAACCTCTCTCCAAACCCAAGACATAAAGTACAATCCGGAAAGGCCTCACTCATCCTGGAACTGCCAACCCCCAGTGCCCTCCCAGGACACCCCTCACTCCCCACCTGCCTCTCGTCTGGTGGTGCCTACAGGTAGAAAGCTAGAAGGAGGTGTCTGGATGGATGACTTCCAATCTCTTAGGAGTCCAAGGGGGGAAGGGCGAGTCCTCCGTGCTGGCCCCAGAAGGACGGTATGCTAACCCACTTGGGGGCTGAGCTTCCTCCTTCACTGACATCCTCGCCCCCTACCTTGCTGCATTCTGAAGGGTCCTCAAGGCTGCTGATCCCTCAGGCCAGCTCACCTTCCCTTGGCGCTGTGCACAGATGCTGAGACAGCTCGCCGTCTAAAGTCTCCCATCTCAGCACTTCTGAAGCACTGAGGTGGTTTTGTGGAAACAACATTAGGAGGAGGGGTGTTCTGCTCTGGAATCTTCCCCAAAATGAGTGAGTCTATGAGAAGCCGAGCTTGAAGCCTCAGGCAGTGGCTGAGTGGCCTCCAGCCAGGTCCCTGGTGCTCATTTTACATGTGTGCCCAGCACTGGTGTGCAGGCAGGACGTTCAGGGGCTACACTGATGAAGAGGAGGAAGCCTTGCTCTCAGGGGGGCGGAATGGGTAGGGTCCAGCAGAAGACAGTTCCGTTTCTGAGTCAAGGTTGACCTGGGCTCTACCTGCCAATGCCTGAGACAGGTAAACCCCAGAAATGGTAGGATGTGTGCTAGACAGTCGTCTTAGATTTGTGATGTTAACCTCGTGACTGCGATGCAGAGCCACGAGAAGTGATAGCCCAGGTTGCAGTCGGAGAGTGAGGGCTCTTTGCATATGCTAACCTGGCGTACACCCTTCCCACAGGGTAAGCGCAGCTGAACGCAAGGTCATGGTGCGGATTGTCTATTGAAAAAAAAATACCAATGCTGAGTTTTTATTTTGGGTGAAAAGATCACCCGTTTTTCCTGTGCACACTCCAGACACTTTCCTTCGCCAACCGTCAGCGTCCCGTACCAGCGGAAGCCAGCAGGGCCCAGGCTATTTCTTCTCAGCAGGAGCCGTGGGACATGTTTCCACCCTCCCAGGACCTGCGGGTGAACCTCGATCCATTTATTTCAAATCCACTGGAGTCCTCACTTTCATCTTCCACTCGTGTCATTTTATTATCTCTCACTGGGTGTCCACCCCCGCGTGTTCAAGGAAGCGGGCATGGCTGCAGCAAAATGGAAACATCACGTGGGGTCTCGTGCCTCCCTGTCCTGAGCGCACCTGGCCTGGGACGGGACAGGAGCTTACACTTCTGCCTCCTTTCCATGTCCATAAGGTCTGCTTGAACCTGTGTCATCCCAGCAGCCTGGGCTATGCAACCCTGGGCAAGCGAACCTAAGTCAGCCTCTGTGAGACTCACAGTTTCTCCTCTAAACATAGGAATAGTAACCAGACGTGAAACATAACTGTAACAGATAAAAGAGATACTGTTACTCCATTGTTCAGCACAGCATCTGCCATATGGTAGACACTCAATGATATTGAGCAGATCAAGAGAAGGGCATGCTTCCCGTTTTTAAGATCCGGCCATTATAAGACAGTAAATACCACAGGTGCTGCCTCCACACTTTAAAAATACATATTATAGTATTTAGCTCCTGTAACATTTTTCCTGATGTCCCCATGTGGCTGAAAGGACCTATGTGTGATCATAAACTGAGCACAGGCCTCTCTTCTAAGTAGTAGCCTGAGGTTCTGCAGACTACCCATGCTCGTAGGGGCTTCCACACCTGGGCACAAAGGCTGCCCATGCCCCTCCCCTGCCGCAGCCAGCACACAGTGGGACGTCCCTTCCCTGCCTGCACAGCTGTCCCTCATTTGTCTCCTGCTCACTGCCCCTGCACCCACCACTTTCCCTCCCCACGCCTGTGCATGGACTTTCCCTCCTAGAGACTCAGCCACCTCTAATGAAAATGTCGCTTCTGAATGTTGAAGTATATTCTATTTTCTCTATCTAGGCAATAATCCACATGAGGTCGGGAACTCTGTCTTTCCTTTACACGCAGTGCACAGCAGGTCTTCAGGAAAGACTCACTGATGAGGGAATGCCCAGTTACCATGTGGAGTCAGTGGTCCTGGAAGGAGCTCCATGCTGTAAACACACAGAAATGCTGGGTGAAATATAATCCCCACAAAAGCAATGCATGCCCAAGCCAAGGAGAAGGGACATTAGAGGAGACAGAAAGAGTGACAGGACTCAAATTGATGACAAGTGGCAGCTATAGCCACTGAGGCCTGTGATGTGAGTGACAAGGACACAGATGGACACAGAGCTGGGGGGCAGGGGCCAGCCCTTGGGTCCCAGTGAGTCAGGAGTGGATCAACCTGAGTCACCTGCACACAGCAGGGATGGCAGGTGCAGGGGTGAAGGGACTGACTTATCAGGAGACCAGGAAAGCCCCCCCCACCCCTGGAATTATCAAAGGTCCCTGCCTCTATTTGTGCTGTCAGTGGGAAAAGTATCCCCTGTAGCAAGTAGAAGCCCAAGTCTGGCCACACATGGGTGTGGAGTCTGAGTTGACACCACCTCCTTCATTTACAATCCTTAATAAGAAATGAAACTAAAAAGTGATCTTAAATCAGTTAAACTGCAAAAGCCCCAGCAGACCTAAATGCAAAATTGTGGTGGAGGAAGATTCCCAATCCCAGAGCACCCAGAACCCCCACAGAATGCACCCCTCTTTGAAGGTAAGTCCAGAGGCAAATGTGACCATGAGAAAGAGAGAGAGAGAAGATATGCCCTCAAAAGTGGAGATAATTGAACTGACAAAGACTATAAAATAAGGGCTATGTAACGCTCAGGCAAGCCCCCCTGAACTCCTGAGCCAACTCACCAGGCTGAGATACTCCCCATTCCATCCCCAAAGCATGCTGGCTGATGTCCGGAGCACACCCACTGCCCACGTCGTGGCTGCACCGCCATGCGCCATGTTATTCTGCCCCACCTGTCAGGTGTTCACGAATCAAGTCAGCTGTGTGTATTTCCAAACATGTTTACTGCAATTATATTTGTTTCTTAATTACACGATTTAATTAAATATCATCAAAACCTATAAAATATGAATATAAAAGAAAAACAAAGGTTTTCTCTTTTTTTAATATAAAACCTAAGCCAAATACCTTAGGAGAAAATGAGAGAGAATGGCCATGGGGAAAACGCTGCTGTTGTTTTGTAGAAGAGCCAAGAGGAGAGGCCTGTCACCCACAAAGCAAGGCCAGCTGGCCTGCTGCAGATTTCTCACCACACCAGGGACCCAGAAGACCATGGCACGGCATCTCACAGTGCTAAGGAAAAGCTGGCTGTCCATTTAGAAATCAGTGAGCAACCAAATTGTCACTCCAGATGGAAGGAAAAATAATGGCACATTCAGAGACTGAGATCTGACTCAGGAAACTTCACTGATGGATCTAGTAAAGGACAAACCTCAGGAAGAAAGTAATGGAGCCCACATTCAAAATGTAAGAGGCAGAGAAACGGTGGACAATGAATTGTTAAACTTAGGTAAATTTTAGTGAGAGTTTAATAACAAGGAGACACTAAAATGCTAGGTAAGACTAGCTTACTAGACAGCTTGTGGGAAAGGGAGATTGGATTTAAGGATTCCTAGGGTCCCTGTACAATCAGATCATGAATAGAGATGTTGATTAGGTTTAGCCAACTTATAATGAGATCTGATATTACAACCAGTAGCAAGAAAAGAAGGAAGTAAAGTAAATTCTCTTGATTTAATAGAAGACAGGAAATATGGAGGTGGGAAGCCACAGCAAGTAGGCAACAAAGTAAAATGAGTGTTTGTGACTCGGGGTTAGCAAAGGTTTCTTGGGACACATATATTAATAATGATAAAGAAAAATCAATAAATCAGACAAAATTTAAAACTTGTGTTTATTAAGACATACCGTTAAGAATACCAATAGTGGGGCTGGCCCAGTGGCATAGTGGTTAAGTTCGAGTGCTCAGCTTCATTGGCCCAGGGTTCACTGGTTCGGATCCTGGGTGTGGACCTACGTACTGTTCATCAAGCCATGCTGTGGCAGGCATCCCACATATAAAGTAGAGGAAGATGGGCATGGATGTTAGCCCAGGGTCAATCTTCCTCAGCAAAAAGAGGAGGATTGGCAACAGATGTTAGCTCAGGACTGGTCTTCCTCACCAAAAAAAAAAAGAATACCAATAGGTAAACCATAGACTGAGAGAAAATATCTGGAAAGCATGTGCCTAACGAAGGGCTAATTTACAGGATACGCAGAGAAGTCATGTAACTCCATGAGAAAAGACAACAACTCAACACAGAAGAAGGGAAGATTCACTTCACAAAGGAGGATACACTAACAGCCAATAAGCACAATGAAACGTGTTCCACGTCATCAGTCATCAGGAAAATGCAAATTAAATCCACAACATGACATCACTGCCTGCCTGTCAGAAGAGCTAAAATTAAAAAGACCAACAACACCAAATGTTGTTGAGGAAGTGGAGCAATTGGAATTCTTATATACCGTCGGTAGAAATGTGAAATGGCACAACTATTTTGGGGAAAAAATCCGGCAGCTTTTTAAATCGTTTAACGTACACTCACCTTCTTACCCAGCAAACTGTTTATACAAGAGAAAGAATTATATTTGTCCATAAGCTGTCTCGATGCAAATGCTCATAGCAGTTTTATTTATCATAGCGAAAACCAGGAAACAGCCCAGCTATCCATCAGTAGGAGAACGGATGAACAAACTACGGCGTGTTCATACGACAGGACACTGCTCAGCAGTGGGAAAAGAGCTCCTGCTGCTTGCAATGGTGTGGGTCAAGCTCACAAACATTACGTTGAGTGGAAGAAGTCTTACACAATGAGACACACTCCAGGATTCCATGTTACATGAAGTTCTAGATTAGGCAAGACTACTTATGATGGAAAAATAAGACAGATGGAAAAACCAGCAGTTGCCTCTGGGAGCATGGGGGTAAGTAGTGATGGGAAGGGGCTGAGAGAACCTTGTGGTGTGAGGAAACGCTCTGTCTTTTTAGAGGTTTGGGTTTCACAAGTGTACACATTTGTCAAAACACAGAGAAGATTCATTAAGATATGGACATTTTATTTATAAAATGAAATCCTGCCCAAGAATCTTTTGCCATGGATCTGATTTAGTTTAGGAGATCCTGGACTTTGAGCTTGAACCTGATGTTGTAATAGGATGAAAATCTCTGGGACCTTGGGAGGGAAGATGGGTATATTTCACATGTAGGATGAATGTAAATAATTTGTAGCCAAGGAGTCGACTGAGGCCCATTCAAGATGGACGTCAGTGTGCTCACTCTCCCCTCCTTTGTGACTGCTTTACCTGACAGAGTGTGACAGATGTGCTCCGTTTCCAGGCCCAGGCCTAAGAAGTAAGGGAGGGCCTCTGCTCTCTGTCTTTTGGAGCCCTGGGTCCCTATGTCAGCAGTCTGACTACCCTGCTGGAGGCCATGGATGAGGGCCTGAGACTACACGGAGAGGGGAGGGACACAGCTGCTCATCCAGGCACCAGAGTGAAGAAGCCACCTCAGAGATGGATCCCCACTAAGCACCTCAAAGACCAGGGACAGGCCATCCAGCTGAGCCCTTCCCAAGCTTCTGGCCACAAAATGTGGAGCAAAACAAGATGGCAGCCTTAAGAAACTGTTATGCAGCAGTAAGTGACCAAACTATCTTCCTTATAACTTGTTGGCTTTATTTCTCTAAGAAACTTTAAAGTAGGTTAACATTTCTTCCCTCGACCTCCAGATAAGGAAGATTATAACCAATTTACTGGTGAGGAAATGGGCAACCAAGACTTGAGTGACTTGTCTAAGATCAGGCAGCAACAATCTTCCACAAGGACAGAAGGCTTTATCTGCTTACCCTCTCCTCTAAACCCTGAATTTTCATGAAGCTTGGCAATTCCAGAGCCTACTTATGTTGTTATTTACCTTGTATGTGGATGTCTTTTTCCTGATTAGAAAATATACCCTGATTGGAGATGGGGTAGAAGTCATTCTCCACACTCAGAGCTGAGAACATTCCTTTAAGAACAGTCATTTCTGATCTGTCAAAAGGCAGAGTTTTGGGGCTAGCCCAGTGGCATAGTGGTTAAGTTTGCATGCTCCACTTCGGTGGCCCGGGGTTCGCTGGTTTGGATTCTGGGGGTAGACCTATGCACCACACACCAAGCCATGTTGTGGCAGGTTCCCACATATAAAGTAGAGGAAGATGAGCACGGATGTTATCCAAGGGCCAATCTTCCTTAGCAAAAAGAGGAGGATTGGCAACAGATGTTAGCTTAGGGCTAATCTTCCTCACAAAAAAAAAAAAAAAGAGAGAAAAAAAGGCAGAGTTTCTTTTTCTAACATTAGCTATACTGGAAAGTATAAAATATTTATATACAAATGTTAAATCTTTAAGTCCTTAAACTATAGATATTTAACATCTATTAAACTATTTATTTACTCAATCCATCTGTTTTCTGCAATTTGAGCATCCAATAACTAACCAAAACTGAAAAGTAAGGAGAGGTTTCTCATGAATTTTTGAAAGCCCTACTACTTAAATTTTTTTCAACGTCTTATAACAAAGAGGATCTATACAAATTTCAAACCTTCAAAGGTTGGGAAAATGAATATTTGAACTTTCTTATCCAAGCTCAGAGTCTTACATGATAAATATTCCAGGGGCCACTTCCCACCCCATACCTTCAGTTTGCTCTGGAACCCAACAGAAGAGCAGAAAAATACTTCTTGATTTGCTTCCTTATATAAAAACCTGCCACCCTCAAATCAGCAAGTTTTCCATAACATAAATCTGTAATGCGTTCTACAATAGTGTTATCATGAGGCTATACTTTCTCGTAATAATGTTGATATCACTCTCAAATGCAAAAAAAGAGGAACCTAATATAAAATTAGTTATGTTTAGGGGGCTTTCCATGCTAATGGAAAATTGTGTATAAATTCTGCCCCTTTCCAAAAATTGGCCATCTTTTTCAGTAAATTATCATTTAACAATCAAAAAAGCATGCCATATAAAAGATAGATTTATTTAATGAATAACACAAAAATTTTGAAATTAAGAAATAATATTTCCTATCTGGCTCATGCCATAAATATGGAACCCACAATTATGAAATTATTTAGAAAATAATATTGCATATTTTGAATTTCTTTGACTCTTACTTGCAAGATTGGAAAATTTGAAAAATATCTTCAGCGTTAGTTCATTTGAACTGCTGAAGTTCTAAAATCCCAGTTGATTAGAGCGTTATTCTTAGTAAAAAAAACAATTCTGAGGATTTGAAAGATATATTTTCCGTGTAGTTCATGTATTCATTTCATTGTACAACACAACCCAAGAGATTTGAGGCATTTAAAAGAAATTTTCCTGTTTTCTCTCTCCTGCAATTGATTTCTCACAGCACAGAAACTCCGCCATTTCCACTATTGACAACGCCAGCTGGCAGGCAAGTTCCCTGCGAGCGCCCACTCTCAGCTTCTCAGGGTCCCTCCTGGGCTACATGGCCCAGTGGCCAGTCCATCAGGGTAGTGGCCACGGTCCATCCAGGAAGGCAGGTCTGAGGCAGGGATGGAAGCAAGTCATGTGGGCATCACCCCCTTACCAGCCGTGTGAGCCTCCAGCCTCTTGTACCTCCTGTCCCCACAGCTGGTTCCTCTACTCTCCGCCATCCAGGCCTCTGGACGGGGCCAAGGCTAAAGCTGAGTTTCTGGTAAACCCATCAGGAATCCCAGTTTATCCATGGATACCATAGCTCCCACGTCAGTGGCAGAATCTCAGTGGCCGCACCCGCCCCTCTGGGCAGATGGTGGGACCCCTGACAGTCTAGGACCCTCAGCAGCACTGATCCTTAACTCCATATCTGTGCTCACTACTGTGGATGGTAGTGGGACAAGCCAACCAGACAGCCCCCTCGCCAACCCAGCAGGGAGATCGAGGCTGGGCAGGAGGGAACAAAAACACATTTAAACACAAACCAGAGACAACTACCTACAATGCAAAGGAAAAGTGGTTCAGGAGTGTGGATGATGGAGGAGCAATCGCCAACAAAATCCCCCGAGCAGTGCATCGTGACGGGGGGTGACCGGGGGGAACGTGCAGTGGGCGGTGCGGAAGGTCTCAGACCTGGTGGGAAGGAGGCGCATCCTGTGAAGACCCGGCAGGGAGCAGGAGGCAGGTGCCAGCCTGGCGAGCAGACAGACAGGGGCCTGGGCAGGGGGTGCAGAAAGAGAATGAGGTCTACCCCACACTCTGTGGGACGGGAAGCTGAAGTTCATCCACAGGATGGTGAAATGCCAGCTGAGGACCGTAAGCTGGGGACAGGCATGACTTGAGTTACGATTTTTAGGATCACTGACAGGATTTGGTCACATTTTTCTGGATTACTGATAGGATACCACTTACATTTTCTGGTGGTCACCTGACTGCCGTCAGGCAGGAGGCTACCAGAGTAGACACAGGGAGGTCAGGATGCAAGGTAAGAAGTGACGGTGCCAGGGAACCAGCAGCACCGTGGGGGCAGCGGTGGAGAGCAGGGCTGGCTGCCTCTTGGAGTCCCATTGGTGGACTTGCTGGTTGATTGGGGCAAGTGTGGGGGGAGAGATGGCTTGATAGGAGACCCCGGTGGAACGCTCCACAGGATGGCAAGACCGGATGGGAAGTGAAAGAGGCTCACTGCCCCTCCCAGCCTGGTCATCCCCACGTTCCAGGCCCCATCGCTGGATTCCGTCACCACTGGCCCCTCTGCACACACCACACTCCACAGGACCAGAGACCGGGGTCGGCCAACCCTCTACCCCTGCCCACTGCCCCACCCGAGAGGCTGCAGGAGGGTCCAGGAAATGAAGAGGAATGACTCACAGGAGAGAAACCGAAAGCCCAGCAGGAAACCCAGCATTTCCAGGAGGTGCAGGTGCTGCTGTCAGGGACTCGTCCTCCTGGGGAGCCAGGTCCCTGTCCCAGCTTCTCGGAGGAGAGGACGCCGCACAATATCGGGGAGCCCAAGCTCAGGGAAGTTTTAACATTTTTACTACACGTGGCTATTCTCATAATGATAAAAATTAAATTAAACAAAACTTATACAGGCGTCTAGTACATTTTGCCAGCAACAAGATCATGTTTTATATAATGGATGTGTAAATGCATTATATGTTGTGTGTGTATGTGTGTATATATATATATACACACATGCACACACGTATATAATGCATTTACATTCACATATCTTGTTTTATATATATGTGTGTGTGTATATACATATATAGCCATAGTCATATCCCTAGATCTAAAGCAGTGTTTTCCAAACTATTGTCTGCTCTAGAATGTAGCAAATATTACATGATCACAATATTATTTTGTCACACAGAATAAAAATGCTAGTATATAGATTATTAAACGATTATAGTTTATGTAACGGATTATTATAACTTTCTCTTTCTTTTTCTGAAATCTCCAGCACTTACTTGTCTATAATATAATCCCATAAACGTACCTTCTTATTTGTGACAAAAGCACGTCAAGAAATCATTTCCAGGACTTCTAATGAATTCAGTTTCCTTTTGTGGAGGAGGGTTCTAACTGTGCCTCTGCTGAAACTCTGGTGCGCAAGAGAACCCTCAACCGTGGCTGTGCGGCTGCCACACCGACTTAGCCTGACTTGGAATTGCTTCTGCTTTCCCTCCTGCTCCTAGTAACTCCTCCGAGAGGATAAAAATGTTGCTTCTTCATGAAAGAGAAATTGTCTTTGAAAGTGGAGCCCGAGGAGGTCAACGTGAATGAGCACCGACAAGGCGCTGGTGATGAGGGGGAGTCTGGGGGCTTCTTTCGCTCAAGGGGAGAACAATGACCCCAGTAGACCCCAGACCCAAAACACCCCAAAACTTCAGGAGGGGAGGTCTGGGGCATGGAGACCCAGGCCGAGGTAAAGATGGGGCGGAGGCTGGCTGTCATGGCTCAGTCTTTGGGGCCCAAACGTGGAAACCATAGAGAACTGGCGCACAGCAGGAGAGATCGGGAGCCTCTGGCGGTGCTGTCTTTCAGGCACAGGAGAAAGGTTGGCATTAAGTAAAGCAGGATGATGGAAGCCTATCAGGGTGGTCCACTCAGCGAGTGTCCAAGTGGGGTGGGTTTGCTAGTCCAAGTCACCCAGGACCCTGAGTGCCCACGCCCCCTGTGTCAAGGCAGTGCCTGCTCATCAACCTTTTTGACATGCCGTTGGGACTTATCCTGTGCGTTATCCTGAGCATTAGAACTTAGCAGCCTCGCTGGGAAGGGGGAACGAGGCCACGTGAGGACATACTCCAATGTCTAGATCTTCCTCGACTTACTGTGGGGTCATATCCTGATAAACACATAGTAAGTTGAAAATATCGTTAAGTTGAAAATGCGTGTAATGCACCTAACCTATGAACATCCTAGCTTAGCCTCACCTTCCTTAAACATGCTCAGAACACTTACATTAGCCTAGAGCTGGGCAAAATCATCTAACACAAAGCCTATTTTATAATAGCGTTGACTATCTCATCTATACTATCTCATCACAATCCTGATTTTATGGGTCTCTGCTCAACGAAGTCTGAGGACCCCAGATTAGGGAAACCACTTCTAGGTCTCAGCACCAAGGTTTCAGGAACGGCAGGAGAGGAGGAGTCCACTTGGCTAGTGGCATTCCATGGACGAGACCCCCAGGTTCCTTCTCGGGCAGCCTCTCTGATGCTCATCCACCTGGGAACTCTGTGGGGATCCCAGGACAGGCTGAACCAGAGGAAGCTCCTTTCTATTTTCCAAAAGATGGCCATTCTTCGGGTTCACCCTGAAGGAAGGGGGGCTCAACTTTCTGGAAGGTACCACCACATTATGGAGTGATTGGTTCCCTTCTGATACCAGGTGGTCCCATTTGAGGCCCATGAAAAGGGTTCGATAAAAGGTTGATCAAGGTACCGTCACGCATCGCTTAACGACGAGGAATTCGTCGTTAGGTGATTTTGCCGTTGTGTGAACACCACAGAGTGTACTTATACAAACCTAGATGGTATAGCCCACTGCACACCTGGGCTAGATTGTATTAATCTGATAGGACCACCCTCATGTATGCGGTCCTTCACTGACCAAAACATCGTTATGCCACACGTGACCGTAATTGTATTGCACTAGCAAAGCCCCTTGAGATGCAGTAACCACAGTTCCCAACCAGGCCATCGAGGGAGGCCTTGAAGGGAATTTTAGAGCCAGTTTGTACAGAAAGCTCCCTCGAAGACCACCTGACAAATGAAATGTAAGGCACAACACCCCCCCATAGCACAGAGCTCCCCCAGCTTCTGCTATGGAGAACAAACAGCAAATTGAGAAATGACAGAAAGTCCATTCATTTCATGGTGTGCACACACATAAGGTAGAAAAGCCGTCATAGGTTGCTGTGTTTGAGATGGATTATTTCCAAGTTGCAAAGAAGACCCATTTCTCTCCTTCTTGCTCTAAATACCCAGCATTGCCAACCGCAGGACTCTGTGAAGTCCCGTGTGAGCATGTTATTTGTTGAAGAGGTTTGACCAATCGCTTGGTCCTTGGATTACTTCCCCAGCTCAGGAACCTGACACCACAAAGCATGCGCTTCAATTGTTTATCAATCTGAGCAGAAACGTGAAGACACTGAAGCTCACGGAGAAGACAGCTGTCCATCACTCACTGGTGCTCACTCTGAGCAGCGATGGTGCTTGTAACCGTGTGTGAGCAGGCTTCTGTCCAACCCAAGCATTTCACACTCACATTTAAAAAAAAAAATGGCCTTACAATTTAATTCCCTAGGTAATGATAAAAATTTAAAAAACACCCTATATTTAAATTAAACCATTATTTTGCTGATTATTCAGTACTTTGCAACCACAAATTTCAAAATGGCTGATTAGCCATAAAACAAAATTTCAGGATTTGACATTTTTTATAAAGATAGAAGAAGCTGGCATCCTCTGAAGGTGCTTCCACTGTCACCTGCTGTATGCTTTCATTCACTTTTTCTTCCAGGCTGTAAAGATTCTACCAGTGAGTAAACCATGGCCATTGACATTCAGCCAAACCCGTGACCTTTCTGACCTGACATCCCTATAGCTGGAAGGAACATGATTCAGTGAAAAAAATACTTAAATACTGGAAATTAAATCCCTTTTTATCTTCACTGAGTTTATGTTTAAAGGAAATTAATGCCATTTGAAAACATTGCAAGAGGCTTTGCTGCCTCTGCAGAGAAAGCATGGGGCGCCCTGGTGGATGACGTGGCTTACACACCGCTGCTGTTCCAGGAAGCTGATTACAAAGAGTCTTTAGAAAGCAGAAGCGGCACGCCTGATGTGCATCCTCCTTTACACTAAAAGGATCTTGAAAGCTGGCAACTTTTTTTCTCTAAATCTGTAAATCTATGTCATAAAACCCTCAAGCCTACAGGGTCCCACCAAGCCTGGTCCTCGCCGAGATTCCCAGGTATCTCGGACACCCACGTGTCCCCAGCTGCAGGATGAGCCCCAAGATCTCAGGGGAAGAGGCTGTGCTGAGTGTCCGGGAGCCTGAGAGGAGGTGGAATGTGTCATAAATACCGAGTTCGCTGCTCACATGCTGTTAGTTCAGCCTGAGACCCCGGGGTTGTGGTATTCTTCGTTTCTGCTTCCTGAAAACTCTGGGTGTGCAGTTCCATATTCCCTCTGGATCCTGTGCTCTGGAGCACAGACAGGTCCAGGTCTGTGTGGAGATGTGATCGAGGTGGGACTCCTGGATGAGGGCAGAGAGCAGAGGCCTCTTCTTCCTCAACCTCTGCCTCCTCTGTGCCCACAGCAGCAGCTCTCTGACGAGGGCAGAAGAAGAGAGAGATTTTCCGAAAGAATAACAAACCCTATCTTCAAGGATAGGATCCTTTGTCATAAAATCTTGGACAAGAAGGAAGTGGGGAGGGAGGGAAGGAATGTTCCAACTTTCATATCTTGTAAACCTTAATAAAAATCCAGAAGTGATAAAGCAACTCGAAAGCTCAGAGAAATGACTCCTATGATGCTTCTCGTCGTTAATAACAGGCCTCTGCAGGCGGGCTGCAAGCTCTAACAGCAGACAAGCAAGAAACAACTGGATATCTATATCGAGAAAAAAGACTTTTCAGTTGCAGAAGTATGTTTAAGGTCATAGAAATATGTTAAAACTAAAATGATAAGTAAAACATCGACTTCAAAACAGCAGTTCAGTGTGAATGCATTTCTTTAAAATAATTTTGCTATAAAGATGGAGAAGACTGGACAAGCGTAGGCCAAGCTGTAACACCGCCGACCTCTGGTAGTGGGATTTGCAGTGATGTTTATCACTATTATTACTACTATTCGCTTCTCTGTACATTTGATACCTCTTTTGCAAAGACAAAATGTCATTACGCACTTTTTGTACAAATTGTCTCCTGCCACTTTCATGCTAGAAATTGATGCAAACCTGCCCTGTTTATCGTTGGCATAGGAGGTGGTGGATCTGGAGGTTTTCATGAAAAAGTCCAAGAACTCAGCCGTCAGTCACATCTGTAACACAGGTGTGGGGGAGGGGACATTCAGACATCTGCTGCCATTTGCTTCCTCAACAAGTTGGTTCCCTTGACGGCCTGAGCGAGCCAGGGCAGCAAAGGATCTCGTCACCGGACCCTGAGGGCCTCGCCTTCTGTGAGACGTAGAGCCCACTGTTCTGGCCCAGGAGGTTTCCAGAGACGGGACCCCAGCTCCTGGTGTCCACCCCCCATCCTCCCTCCCCATCCTCGGTGGTCCAGGTGTAAGAGAGCAATCACACCAGGTGCTTGTTGAAACAGCAGAGAAGACTCTCTGCAAGACTCTTGCAACAGGGCGAGAGCTTGACCTCAACCTGATTACAACAGAGACAAGCAGGGACTCGCAGGGAGAGGGTGGGCAGTTGCTGAGAGGAGCTCGGTCAGGTCACGGAGGAAGAGGAGCCTGACTGAGACCAAGGGGGAAGGGAACCTCAGTAACCAGCTCAGCAGGATTCTTGGGGGACCAAGGCCGGGCCCGAGCGTAAGGCTGCATCAGGAAGGCTCAGCAGAGCCTGACAGAAGTTTGGTCCAGGGGGTCCTTGACGGGGTCGTGCTGCTCGGCCTGTTCTGCCCAGGCCTCCACGGCACCATCCTGCGCTCTGTTGTCGTTAATCCCAAGGCCTCTGTTGTCCCTGTCTGCCTGGTCATGTGAAATCCTCTTCTTTTTCTGAAGAGCAGAGCCCAGTGGGAGGGAGGGGTCACCCTCGTGGGACCCCTAGTCTGACGGCACCAGGTCTGCTCGGGTAAAGCTGGGCGCCATGGGCGGGTGCCACAATGACGCAGCTCTCCTGGTTCTTAGTGTGAGGATTACGCCAGGTAGTAACAGAGAAAAGCAAAGAGGAGGTCAAGTCAACAGCAGCTCTTCATTTCAACAAGCGCTTGGCTCAGGTGGCTTCCCTCCGTCGTTTTGGAAACGTCTTTCTGTCCGCAAACATCCAGAGAGGGGATGCTCTGAGGGATGGAAAGGTACCGGAAGTCCTCGCCCTTAACTCCCAGCAAACTCACTTTTGTTTGCTATGATTAAGATCTAATTTATGCCGCGTCTCTGCGTGTGCCAGACAGACAGGCCTCCTGCTCCAGCCTCTACAGACAAGAGACAGGAAGGCAGAGAGAAAGGGAGGCAAGCATGTCTTCTGAGGTCCTGGCAGCGGGCCCGGGACTGAGCACAGGACCAGGAATCGCTGCCGCAGCGGGAGGCCCTGTTCCACCGAGTGGAAGGAGAAGGGGCATCTGACGCCTGGATGGCCAGTCCACCTCCAGGTTGTCTGCTGAATTCCCACTGGCTCCGGCTCTGGAGAGGGAGGCTGGACGTGCAGCGGCTGGAAACCGGAGGCACAGTAATTGCACCGGGTCTGCTGAGATTCTGCTTACCGCTTCCAGAAAGGGAAGTGGGTCCCCTAGTAGCAGCGTGAGTCCAGCCAGGGGGCCCAGCCTGGCGCCCACTCGGACGGAAGTAACACGGATTTTATCACCTTGAGTCACAGGTCCGGGATCCAGGTGCACCAATGGAAGAGCACGTGAGCCCAGGGCCCTCCAGGCGAGGAGGTGCCCACTGCTTTTAGTCTTCCACTCACTTAGGAAAAAGGTCTTTCTTTGGATGAAACTTGGATCTTTTCTAAGCAAAAGGAAAATGTTTCTTTAAAATTACCAGTATAAATCTAAGCATATTTTCCAACTGATTCTCAACTTCATTTCCAAGACGTCATGCACTGTTACCTCCAGTGGAGTCTCACCTCCGGCGGGGACTAAGCCTGGATAACTTAGCTCAGCTACATCGACCCACCAAATTCCGATAAAAAACACCAGGAGACAAAAGAGGCTCTGAAGGCCCTTCCGTGAGGATTCATCTTTTCTCTGTAAATTTTGAGGTGTCTTAAAGCGATAGCACACATGTATTCTCCTCGACCCCAGCTAGGATGCGTGAGCAAATGGAACACATCGACACAAAGCCTCATGCCCGGATGTTCACACAGCCATAGTCGTAATGGACAGAAACTGGAAACAACCCAGATGTCCACCCACCAGTGACTCTGTGGCATAGCCACACGATGGAATCCCACCAGCAATAAGAAGGAACAAACCGCTGAGTCCTGCCCCACGTGGATGAGCCTCTAGAACGTTATGCTACAAAAATTAAAACATAATGCTGAGAAAAACCAGATCCATAGAGTATGTATTGAATTATTCCATTTATGTAAAATTTCTAGAAAAGGAAAAATTATACAGACAGAAAACTACAGAGGCAGATTCGTAGTTGCCTGGCACTGGGGGTGGGAGTAGAGGTTGGGGGCTGTCAGATTATTTGATGTGTTGGGATGTTTAGAAACATTGTTACTAGGAGTCTCCCAGATCAATGAGAGCTGTGGAAACGTAGCGCTAGTTTCATACAATATTAAGCAATGAAAACAATCACGAAAATATCAACCCCAGGAAAAATGAGAAGTTATACAGTTATGTGCCCCATAATGATGTTTCTTTCAACGACGGACTGCATACACGACGGTGGTCCCAGGAGATTAGTACCATATGGCCTAGGCGTGTAGTAGGCTGTACCATCTAGGTTTGTGTAAGTACACTCTCTGCCGTTTGCAGAATGACAAGATCGCCAAACGACGCATTTCTCAGATCGTATCCCCGTCGTTCAGCGACGCATAACTGTACAACAAAGGAAAAATAATCACAGTGTGTAACCTGGCTTAGCAGTAAATAAAAATGATTTAACCAAAGCTAGTGATAAAAGTATGTTAGGAGGACAGGGAAAGTCACGTCAGAAAAGAGATATAGGGTGGGGTGTAAGAGAGTCAAAGTTCAACTACCACAGACATGGTCTAAAAAAGCAGAAATCAGTAAATAGTAGGAGAACTATATGATTTATAAGCACAGAGGCAAATAGTTGAAGAAATAGGTAATAGAGAAGAGAGGTGCTTCTGGGAGCAAGACTGGAGGATGCTGAGGGCTGGGGCCTGGTGCCGGGTTGCATTTTCTTATAACCCTTTGAGCATTGTTTGATTTTTAAACTATGTTTATGTTATTTTTTGGAAGAATAAAACTATTCTGAAAAGCAAGGGCATCAAACAACATAAGTAATTACAATCTACTTCCTCCACCATTTCAAAAGTATATTTTAATGCCAAAAATTTAGAAGAACAAAAATTAAATTAGTTCAAAGAAAGACTCACTCATTTTTTTCTTATTTGTATCATTTTGCTGTGGATGAATGAAAATTTCCTCATGTTCTGGTGGTCATCTGAATCAGCACCATCGCCAAAGGATGTGGACATTGGTGGAAGAGGACAGGATAGCGCCTGGCACTTTAATCGCTTGGCCACGGGGCCGGGCCCTCCAGGGTCTTTTATTAACAATGGAGCTCAGTCCCCTGTAGATCTAGCTTTGTGGATACCCTCCTCCTTCTATTCTTGCTTAGTGGCCGTCTAATCTTTCCCTCTGAACACTCCAAAAACGAATCTATTTCTCCAACAAAGATTATGTTCGTAGGAGCCAGGCAAGGAGCCAAGAGCTGGAATTCACTCCCTTCTCTGGTAGCCTAGCCCCATTTCAGATCACACTCGTTAAAAAGTTTTTCTGAACATTGATCGACAAACACCTTTTCAGCAATTCCTATCCAGCATCCTAATTCTCTCCTTGAGCGAAATGTACCCAACTGAGTTCCTCTTTCCCAGAACTGCACTAGATACTGGGCTAAAGCGGCCTACAGTGGTTTCCACCTTGACCAAAGAGATGAGAGTGTTTAAGGGAATTTTCTGGAGGGCTCTCAGAAGGCAGAAACATACCTAAAGATCCTCTCCCCACAACTCTGTTCAATCAGGCCACTTGCTTCTCTGGTCCCTGGGGCCTGCACCGAGCTGTCAGGCACAAGGTTGATACATGCAGTGGATTGAATGGTGGCCCCCACGACACATCCATGTCTTCAGCCTCAGACCTGGGAATGGGTCCTCATTTTGAAAAAGAGACTTTGCAGATGTAAGTTAAGGATTTTACCTGGGTAGGCCCTAAATCCAATGACAAGTGTCCTTATAGGAGACACAGAGGAGAAGACACAGACACACTCAGAGGAGAAGCCATGTGAAGATGGAGGCAGAGGGTGGAGGGATGTGGCCGCCAGCCCAGGAAACCCTGGAGCCCCAGCAGCTGGAAGAGACAGGAAGGACCCTCCTTCAGAGCCTCGGAGGGAGCACAGCCCTGCTACACCTTGATCTCGGACTTCTGGCTCCAGAGCTGCCGGAGCAGAAGGTCCATTGTTTTAAGCCACCCAGTGCATGGCATTCATTATGGCCACGGGACACTGATATCCCCCTTCCCATGTCCCCCCACAGTGTGGCATGTTCAGGACCCCGGCATGCTGCCAAGCCCCAGGCCCGCACACGCTGCCCGATGCTGCCTCCTTGCACCCACGCTGGGAGTCACAGGTCTGCCCTGTGTCTGCACCCCAGAGGCAAGAGGGGGGATGGGCAGCCCTCAGCCAGGGGTCCAGCCCCTCCAGGGGAACAGGGACAGACTCTCCACTGTCAGACTCTGAACTCCCAGCGCTGTGCTCAGGCTCCCTCCGCACTCCAGTCCTGGGAGCTCCCCATGCCCTGCCCCGGGGTTTTTTCAGGAGGGGCCCTAGCTGAGCCCAGTTCCCTGAAATGACCCTGATCAATGCCCTTTCTCCCAAACATAGATGCCCTCTAGGCTTGCGTTTCCGTGGTTCATTATTTTTCTCATGAAAAGTAATCAGTTTTAAAACAGTTTCACCTTCCAGAGATGAAGATCTGGCTGGCAGAACATTAACTCTGCCTGACCCGGCGCCTGAGTTGCACAGAGATCTTTGAAAAGGTCATGTGTCCCTAAGTGAATAGGTTGTGCAGGGCGAGAATGGTGCTCTGATATTGTCATAGGGCATACACACAGACAAGAATTTGCGGAAGGATAGAAAAAGTCCCGTAAAACAGTGTTTTTCTAATTGAACACAGATTTCAGTGATTTTATTTAGAGACTAACGGTTGCCTTTCCAAAGACCTGATGAGTCAACTGACCTACCACCTGTTTTTGTAAATAAAGTTTAATTGACACGGAGCCACACCCACCTGTTCAGGATCACCGGGGCTGCTCTTAGGGTAAGCTGAGAGCTGAGTAGTCGTGACAAAGACCATATGGCCCTCAAGGACCAGAATGTTCACTATCCGGCTCTTTATAGAAGAGGCCTGCTGGCCCTGCAACAGACTAACAAGAAGAGAAAGGTGAGAAGCCACAGTGCATCCATGGAAAGGAGCACGCTGGTGACAATGTTGCGTTGCTTCACATTGTATCATAGTTGCTGAAATGAATTTGGAAAGGAGACAGATACCCAAAGATCTTGTCAGTGGTTATCTCTGAGTGGTGTGATTATGAGTCAGTTTTAATTGTTTCTTTAATCTTTTCTGTATTTTCTCATTTTTCTACAATGAGCATTGTAACTTTTATCAAAAAACTTTTTTATAAAAGTTGTCATCACATAGAACTAACCCACATTGCCCTATTTTCCTCAGAAGGCAGGAGCTTTATGTGAGGTTGTCAGGTAAGGAGAGGGGGAGATGAAAGGTAATTCAGATGTGCGCCAGAGAGCTGACATCCAAGAGAGGCGGAAAGGGAGAGGGAGACAGAGAGGGAGAAGGAGAAGGAGGAGGAGGAGGGAGGTGGAGAGCAGGGAGAGGCGAGTGTACAGGACGGGAAGGAGAGAGAGAATGACTGAGGGCTGCATCTGAAGATCTCCAAGGTCCTCAGTGATAAGAGCTGGTGTTTCTTGACTTCTTGCCCAGAGCACAGCACTAAAACAATCCCTTCCACCCCCTCCGCACATGCTTCGAGCTGAGGACGTGCAGGGCTGGGGTTCTTCACTTGCTCCAGGCACATGCAGCCAGCAGCACATGGGCAGAGCTGGGGTGTGGACCCAGGCAGTGTGGCGCCCGGAGGTTTAACCACCGCATCAGGGGCTGCCAGCAGCAGGGCGGGAGCAGAGCAGGTCTGGGGACCAGGACCGAGGAGTACTGGTTGGTGTGGTGACACTGCAGGGAAACCCCCCCAAGGGGAGGAGGCTCGTCACAGGCTCTCTAGCGCCTTCTGTGGGCATCGCCATCGCCTGGTGTGGTGGGTGTCCATCCCATGGCTTGGCTTCAGGGCGACGGTCAGACAGGCCTTTCCAGAATGGTGGTCTCACAGCAGAGTATTACAGGGGGAACCACAGGGGAACCACCATGGGGAACATCCTCCCCTGCAGCAGGTGGATCAGTCCCCAGCCCTGGAGACGCTCTGTGGACGGAGAGGCACCAGGGAGGCAGCTGTTATAGCTGGGGTCCAGGGAGCTCACTGCTTCTCCATCCTGCCAGACTCTCATTCTAGCGAAACTGACACATTGTTCTCAAGATCAACTAAGGTTCCTTTGGGATGAAATAAAATATTTCCATTTATTTCAAAAAAATACAGGAGAGCATATGTGATACAGCACAGCCAATTATTAAATGTAGGCGCTCCGGGAAGTGGCTCCTCTCTGGCCCAGCCCCCGTTTGCCAAACACCAAGACCAGCCGAGCGTTCAGAGACAGAGGATGTGGGTGGCTCTCCAGTCCAACCACAGCAGGGACCCTCCTGCTCTTCTCTTCCCGTCCGGCTGGTCTACTGTGACTGCAGCCAGACACCCACGCACCCACATGCAGGCATCTGTTTATGCAATGGGGTGCAGCTGGAGTAACAGCTTTATACTGTGAATTGTTCAGATCCACTGAGGTGGCCCATGTTAGCAGACGAAGGAGGCTGCCGTCCACCGGCAGATCTCAGAGCCGGTTCACCCAGCGTGCAGACCCCTCAGTCCTGCAGCCCACGTGGAATCCCCATCGCCCCGCTGGTCAGCCCCAGTCCCAGCTGGAGGTGGCATTCACAGCCAACACTGGCTTGTGGATGTTGTCGCCACCCTCCCTCAGGAAGTTCTGAATGAGCACTGGATAATTCATCCTCACTGTGTGAGGCCAAGTTTACTGTGGACCTAGCGCATGAGTCAGAAGTGGAGACAAAAGCTCAGGCCTTCACATCTGGGGCTCAGGGGACCATTTACCTCCTTGATGGGGTCTTTGCAGATGAGAAAATTCCGCTCCATGTGTGCCCTCAAGTTCCACTGAATTGTACCAGCTGGGGAAGGGCTCCATGCTCAGAATCAGAGGGCACAGGGCCATCCTTGGAGGGGCTTCTCCCCAGACCTGGGACAGACCCGCAGGCGGGGAGCAACTTCTGTGTTCCTGTGTGGCTCCTGTCACCACCTCTGTCCCCGCTGCTGCCACGACCTCGGCTCTTTCCTGGACGGAGGTCCGTGGATGTGGAAGACGGACAGTAGTGTGGGAACATCCCTCAGTCATCCATGCCTAAGGGGCCGGGCAGATTGGGGTCCCACATGTGTCACAGCAGGAGCACCGGGCACTGTCTCAGCCGGGTTCTGGAAGTAGAAGGATTTCCAGAAGGATCCGGGGACCCCAGGACAAGGTGTGAGAGGTTCAGCTTGATCTCGTTGGAGCCCTTGCCCATGAGGGCCACGTGCACAGAGCTAAGGGCAGACCCTTCTCTCCGGGAAGGGTAGCACATGGCACCTCCCACCCAGGCTCCCTTAGATGACCCCTTGAGGAACACATATGTCCCCAAGTCCCAGGTCCCAAGCTCCCACTTTGCTCCAGGCTGCCCGGGCCCAGAGCAAGACCAGTACCCCCCACTCTCCACTCCAGTCTCGGACCCACTGGCAAGCACTGCCCACTGCTTGCTCATCCAGCCCCCCATGGCCCATGGGCCCGGCCCTCGTCACAGAGTCTATGAAGAATGCATCCCTCCTGAGCACCCCTGGCACAAAGGGCTCCTCAGTGTCCCAGAAGCACCCGGACCATTGGGTGCGAGCAGGATGAGTCGGCCTCCGAGGGAAGACTCCACTCTGAGGGGGAGTGCTCGCTCCCAGAATCTGCTCCAGCACCGTGTTCCCTGAGAGCCACTGGTGAGCCCATGGGTGCTGGGTGAACTTGATACCGAACCTCTTAATCTTAGGTCTGTGCCCATGCACAGGAAGCCAATCACTGAGACACTGGTGCTTGGAGATAGAGAAAGGTTTACTCAAACTGGCCAAAATGAGAAGGAGGCAGAGCAGGTTCTCTCAGATCTGCCTTAACAAAGAAGAAAGCTGGGGGTCTTCATAGGGCTGAGGGGCTTGGGAGGACGTGTTTCAGGGAAACAAAGGGGAAGTCCGAGTTTCTGTCCCTTCAGATAAGACCTTGAGTAACTGGACTTCTTGGTGTCAGTGGCAGCTGAGCGTCGGGGCACCTGATGGTCATAACTTCCTTAAAGGCATTCTTTTTCTTCTGCAAAACAAGCTCATAAATCCTTGTGACCACTGAGTAGCCCTCTGGTTAGACAAGAAAGCAGCAAATTAGCAAGTTATAATGGTGCGTGGGCTTCAAAGCAAGCATGTGGGCTCAACAGGTACATCTAACAGGGACTAAGGTTATTTATCTAGGATTTTCGTGGGTACTGACTTCTTTTCATCTGTGGCTATGATGGGAACCAGGTCGAAGGGTAATCATGTTCTTATGGGTTCTTTACAGTAACCCTCAGGCACCCGGCTTCAAACTCAGCGTGAGGGACGGAGGCCCCTGGACGGTCAGAGAAGGTGCCAGTGGGGGAAGGAGGCCGCTTTCAATATTCCCAGGAGGGAGTGAATCCTGGGATTCCTGAGGGAAAGGCAGGCTGAGGCACCACTCCCCAGGAGAGCCACGGGCCACTACACCTGCCTCCCGAGGGCCCCCAGTGCACCCCCCCATCCCTGCTCTCCCTCTGGACTGCATAGAGGAGCAGTGGGCAGCGCAGGGTCTTTCTGTGTGCTGGGGACCTGGGCATGGGTCGGAGAGTTGGCCATTCGGCCATGGGTGTGTACGGAACAGAGACGAGAGGTCACTCCGCATGACACGCAGACACACCATCAGAGACCAGAAACACTCGTATGGGAGGATGTGGCCATAACTGCCCATCCCTCTCTTCCACGGGTTTCAGAAAGGTTCACTATTCTAGACGCTGTTCTTCTTATCTGTTGCTGTGTAACAACCCACCCCAAGTTTAGTGCCCCTCCGCTGGCTGGTCGGACTTCCTCACAGCAGGGGGAGGGTGGGGGTCTAGACTTGTTACACTGAGGCTGCCTTCCAGGAGGCCAGTCCCCTTCAGCCCTGGTCCTCTAGGTCCCAGCAGGGCCTTTCTCCGAATTCCATTGGCCTCTTGAAACATGGGAAGCCGTGAGAAGCTGCGTCCATAGAATGCACTGGTCACTGTGTCCCTGTTACAAGCTACGAATCGCTTGTGCAAAGGAGAAACTTGCTGCCGACAGACAGACCAGCACTGCAGCATAGAGGGGCCTGTGGTCCCCTGACCTCTCGCCTGGCCAGCCCAGCCCAGAGCAGGGAGCTAGCCTGGGGCACGTTCAGTGGTGTCAGAGGCCCGGCAAAGCCCTGGCGGCAAGCAGCACCCTGGCGGTGGCTCCATCTGCAAACTGCAGCCCACAGTCCAGCGGCTGCTGAAATGTCTCTGAGGTAGAGCTGCACATCTCTATTTCCCAGATTGTTTTTTCTTGATTAAAAACTGATTTTCTTCTGTGCTCTCAGAATTGCTTTTCATTGCCTTTGGAGGAATAGGAAGGAGAGGAATAAAAAATCTACTGTAAATAACCTTCCTTGAGAAAGAGGCTGGAAGAAAAGAAAACCTAATTTGTCTGATTTTCTTTTTTGTAAAATAAATGCATACTTAATGAAAACGGCTTATGCCGTGTGTATTTCATCTTTATGTTCTGGGGAAAATGTGGAGAAATCTCACAGGTTTAAAACACTGTTGGACTCAACAGAGCGGAGGAAATGCGCCCAGTGCATCTCCCGGTGTGGAAATCCTACTATGTGCCAGCCCTGCGCTGATTTTTCTCTTCCCCATGGTAACCCACGACACAGGTAACGTGTCCTGTATGCTCGCTGTAGGAGTCAGAATTTACTATTCTGTTGCATAATTGAAATACTTGGGATTAAAGCAAACACGCTTTTGAAATCATAGATCTCCCGTTTATTATAAATCTCTTTTCTTGAAGGAAACTAACAATTTAATGACATGTCTCAAGGCTCAAATCAAATGGATTTCCTGAAATATGAGATTTTAAAAATAAAAACCAGAGCAGAGAGGAGAACAGAGCTCCTCTCAGGAGCTGAGAGACCCGGGCGCGTGGCCGTGGGCGAGGGATGTGGGGGCCACCCAGGGCCGGCTCTAGGGCATCAGGGAGCGGTGCTTGTTCCTCACCCTGAACCAGGTGAAGGGCAGCCTCCAGAGGAAGTTGTGGCCCCCAGCTCCCCACGCCCCACCCCCAGAGCTTCACATTCCAGCCTCAGGGTTTCCCCTGAGGCAGCACTGTGGGGAACCCCCAGGGCCGCGCTTCCAGGAGGTGGCCCACACCAGCACCCACAGGGCCACCGCCCAGGGGGGCTGAGAGCACGGCCCGGAGGTGAGGCCCTCAGTGTGCTGCGTCCAGCTCTCAGGTCTTCGCCCCTGTGGCCCGGCCTGAGGAGAGAGCTGGAGTGACCCGGCAGCGCTGTGGGAAGGCAGCCACGACAGATTCTGGGACACAGAACCCCCTTTGGTAGTGCATGCCGAGCCTCCCGGAGCTTCATGCCCTAGGCAGGCCTTGGGAAGAGACTGGGTGGGGGGATGTGCTGCCTGTGCCCTGATTTGGCCAGAGGCTGCGAAAGGCTTCCAACTTCCCCTCCATCCTTCCCCCACCTGTCCCCAGGAGGAGGGACAGCCATGGGGCTGGGTGGCTGTGACCTGTAATCAATGCCTTTACGCTTATTGATTCTGGTAAATTAATCACTTACTGCTTCAGTTCAAGCCAGTCGGGAGAACGGCTCTCAGGGATGAGGACAGGACACGGGGTGCAACTGCTGTGGGCCCTGCCTGCTGGCCCCTCACCCCGCCCCTGCAGTCACATGCGGGAGGGGCTGCCCCCCGACACTTGGCCCCACCCCAGGAGCTAGAGGAGATGACAGAAGAGAACAAGGTGGGTCCCGTCTCCTCCCTGGGACAGACCAGAGACTGCGAGCAGGAAGTTGAGCACAGGGCCGAGTCCCCCAGCCCCCAGTGGCAGCCACCAGGCAGGGCAAGGTGTCTAGGTCTTTCCGTAAAAGCATGCGACGCCGAATGATGGCACACACTGGGGAGGGTGTGCCCGTCTCCAGCAGGAGGACACCCTGATGACCAGAGAGCCACCCACTTCAGTAGCACAGCCAAGATACCAAGAGTGGGGAACAGTGGCTTTGAGGGGTAGACCTGACCTTGTGAAGAAGTTGAGAGGAGCCCGAGGGGATGGCGGTTCCCCGCACTGGACACCATACGTGCCTGCCAGCCAGCAGCCATTCCACCAAAGTTTGTGTCCCCAGAGCCGCTTTTCCTCAGCCGTGGTGCCACGGGTCTAAGGCAGGGTCCATGGCCATGGTGGGACTAATAGCCAGACTGTGTGGGCAGCAGGTCCCAGGTAAGTTAGTCTCGGTAGGTGGCTCTTGATGCCACAGGCCTGAGCCTGCTCAGCTGGAGTCCATGGGTGTGCCCGCCATTGACCGTGTGCTCTCCGAAGTGATGTGCAGAGGTCTTGTGCAAATTCTCAGGAATGTGCATTTTTCTAGAATGGCTCTACAGTTTCACTAGATTCCCAAAATGATGCCTGATCTCCCCAAAAAGATTAAAATCATCATTATCAGAGAATGATAAAGCATCAGTGTGGAGTGCTTCCAGAAGTACTGACTGGCCAGATGCTGGACAGAGGGGATGTTGGGAAGGCAGAACGTGGACGAGAAGGTGGAATCTCAGGTTCCTGGAAAGGAAAGAAGCCAAACCACCATCAGATGATGAGCTGCTGGCTACAAAAGCAGAGAGAAATGTGCGGGCGGGATGGGAAGGGGCCACCAGCATGAGGATGAGGACATGGGGACATCTGCTCTGTGGTCACGTGATAGGAGACCTGTGGTGTTTAATGATCGCCCATTCGCTCCACACAATCATCTCGCTAACTAGCACACGTTGTCTTGGCTTTCTGTGTGCTGGGCCCTGGCCCGTGCACTTCACATGGGTTAGCTCATGCGACCTCGGAACAGCCCCTCAGGTGGGCCTGGTTAGTATCTGCATTTGACAGAAGAGGAAACTGAGGCTCTCCATGCAAACATCGCACATAGAGTCTGGCCTAGAGGAGGTGCCCATAGGTACATACTTAATGGTTAAAATGGCTTCAGAACGTGCATCTTGACCTCAAACAAAGCCGTGCTCAGACCCGTCCACTACTGAGATACCTCCAGATGTTCACAACATGCTGGCGCCAGTCAGTGGACAAACCACAGAACCGTCAGCTCTAAGCCAGGAGAGTCAATGTCAATCCAAGGGTGTCAGCAGTGGCCACGCCTGGTCCCGGCAGGGCGCCTGTAATGCACTTCACTAGTATCAAGGTGAGGCTAAGGGGAGGGGGAGGCACTTCCTAGGAACACACACCCAATGCGAGGACTGTTGTCCCAGGGGGCTACTGTCAGTCCTCTTGTGCTGCCCACAGTCTTCAGAATAAAGTGGAGCCAGGACTTGGGGTGCAATCCGTCATATGGGCGTCCTCAGGAGAGAGGAAGCAGCTGGGTTCACACAGGGAAGCCTGACTCCTCCCCCAGCGCTGAATCACTTTCCCTACTTTAGAGGAAAACGTCTAATTAGAGCATCAGTTAGACGGTAACATTTCCTTCAGTTCTCGATATTCACCAGGACAATTGATCACAACGGGGCAGTGGCTGCTCTCGGAGGGAAAGACATCGTGCTTTAGCATTCAGTTTCTAAGCCTTATTTTCTTTAGGTTTATTTTCCTTTCCTTTTTCTAACTTCTTAAGAAGGAAACATCATTGATTTTAAACTTTTTTTCTTTAATTATTCATCTAATGCTGTAAATTTCCCTCTAAGCAATGACTTGGCTGCATCCAACAGATTTTGATACATTCTGTTTTCACACATATTAAGATGATGTGTTTCTCTCAAACCACTGTTTTAGTTGTGTCTTGTGAATTTGGATGTTTTATCAAATACATATTTGTTTCGCAACACTTCCATGTTTTATTATATTAGTGGTTGCTCCAGTAATTACACTGTGCACTCCTAACGTATCACAGTCTACCTTGAATTATTATCGTATCACTTCATGTGTAATACTGTTTCCTCCCTTCCAGACCTGTGTGTTATTGTCATCCTGTATTTAAGTTCTGTATATGTTATAAAACTCATAATATATTTTAGAATTATTTTTGTTTAGTCGATAGATTTTTAAGGGAATTGGGGGAAATAATATTTATATTTATCCTATATTTACAGTCTCCACTGCTCTTCATTCCTTCTAGGATCACTTAGCCTTTCTAATACGAGGGCCTGATGGCAATAATTTATTTAGCTTTTGTTTATCTAAAAATCTCTTTGTTTAACCTCCACAGGTATGTGATATTTTCAGTGGTTCTAGCATTCTAGTAGGAAACTTTTCTGTTTTCATCCTTACCTCCATTGCTTCTGATGAAAAGTCAGCCGTCATTCTTATGCTGTTCCCCTGAATATAATGTTTTCTTTTTCTTTGGCTGCTTTTAGATTTTCTCTTCATTCAGAGGTTTTAGTGGTTTGCCTATGATGCTCCCATTTGTTGATTTTGGGTTTTGTTTTTTTTTTCATTTTTCCTGCTTGAGGTCACTGAGCCTTTTGGAACTGTGGGGTTGAATCTTTTATCAAATTTAGGAAAAATTCTGACCAGTGCATCTTCAAATATTTCTTCTGCTCCTTTGCTAGTCCTTTCCCTCTGTGACTGCAGTTTACATCTGTAGTAAATTTTGCTCTGTTCTGTTTTCCCCCGACCCTTACCCCCTCTATGCTTCAGTTTGGATCATTCCGTTGCCTACCTTTGAGGTTAAGTGCTCTTTGTTCTGCTTGCCTAGTTTGTTTTAAAGCCCAGCCAACATTTGTTTTGTGTAAGGGATTGTACTTTCCATCTCTGGATTTCTCCTTCAGTCTTTTTACTTTCCATTCTTCTGCTAATATTCTCCATCTGTCATATTTTCCTATAAGTTTTTAACACATTTACAAAAGCTTTTTTAATGTCTTTGTCTGCTAATTCAACATCTGAGTCATTTGTAGGGGTGATTCAAGTCACTTTTTTTTTACCTTTAGAGTATGTCTAGTAATTTCTGTTTGTTTACTGGGCACTGTGAATGATATATTATAGAGACTCTGGAGTCTGTTATCTTCCTCTACAGAGTGATGAGTTTTGTTCTGGCAGATGTTAAATTACTGGTGATTTTCATAAGATGGTCTCAAACACATAGGTCTCCTTAACAAGCTCACTCAGAACTTTAATTTTTGAATTAGTACACTAAGCTTCAATAATTTGGATTTCAGGTATTTTGATTTCAGAATAAATAGATTTAAGTAAATTTGAGGGGTGGAGTTGATGAAGTAGACATAAATTTTAAAGTGACATTTAATACAGTAATCCACAGATTGATAGAAGCTGAGATGGGAGTTGAGCATGTGCTTTCCACTGGGCAGACATGTGCATACTGTCCCCATGTCGTCTTATATCTGTGTTTGATGCTGTGGGACTGAGGCAAGGATTCATCTATGGTGTAATTGTCAGGATGAGCTAGAGCAGCTGCTGCAATAATTAACTCTCCAATCAAATTTGGGATTTATCAGCAAATTTGGGATTTGTTATTAGAGTGGAGTGCAGCACAGGTCGGGGTCAGCAGAGACAGCTCACGAGGGCAGCTGTCCTCTGTGCTGTGACTCAGATTCAGCTGCTTCAGAGGCTCCAAGGCTGAGGAGAGGAGACTTGAGAACCACCGAGGCCTGTTCAGCGTCTCCACCCAGAAGGAACACAAAGTGCCCCCGGGAACCAGCCTCCTGGCCTTGCCCAACTCCAGGTGGGTGGGAACGTAGCTCTGGCAGATGATGCCTGGATGTCGGCAAGCACTGGCAGAATCAATTCCATACAGTGGACACGTCTCTGCCCAATCACACACAGGCCTTCAGGGGAACGTGGCTCCTCATACCCGGCTTTACTGTAGCCCTAGCCCTGAGTTGAAATTACCCTCCAAGTGTCTCTGGTGCTCCCACTCGGGGTGGTGCGCGTCCCCAGATGGGAGCTGTATCACTGGTCTTTGGATCCCCAGCAGCCCCACTGAGCCTGGCAAGGGGTCCTCTAGGCATTAGCTAACTTGAGGCATCCACGGGATCAGCAGCTCTTTCTCTTGTGAGTTAAGATGCTCAGACTTTGTGGCTAGTCTTTCTAAATCTGTATCTCCAAGAGAATCATAGAAATTTTGGCTACTTGATGGTAGAAGCAACAAACTGAGCATTTTGATTCTCTTCCACTAACCCCCAGGTCCAAGCCAGCATGCCCTGGATGAAGCAACTGCTGCTTAAATCTTCTCCCCTCTCCTCTCCCAGCTCATCTCCCATCTTTGTATCATGAAGTAATGAGAATAATATTTTTTACAAAATGATAACACCACTATTTTTAAACACTTTGGTGTCTCCCCATAGCACTTGGAGTAAAGTCCAACTCCTCGCTGTGTCCCCAAGACTCCGCTGCCTTCCTCTCTCCACCCTCCCCCTTTCCCAGCGCTTTCCACTCTGGTCTGGTTCCTTGAACTTGTCGACCAGCTTGGGAAACTCATTCCTGTCCAATCCCTTTCGGGCTCAATCTTGTCCTTCAGGGTTTGGCTCAAATACGACCTCCTCCAAGACATTCTCTGATCACCTGTCGCAGGCAGCCTCCTCACTGCTCTTGGCTCCCTCCCCTGCTTGCGTCTTTAGTACCCTGGGGATCCCGGCCCGGACTGGTGTCGTCACCTCCTTCAGAATGTGAGCCCCACGTGGACAGGGCCTGCCCTGGCCTGGCAACTTACTAGTTTATGCATAAAACAGACCCAGAAAATAGAAATGGTGCTAACTTCAAGCACCTTATTTTTCATAATACTCTTACACGTACACAGGCCCATACATGCACTTCTGCATAAACATGTACATATACACATACACATGCATGTACATGTATGTACACACAGGGTTCATATACGGGCACCAAAACAATAGAGATCCTAATAAAAATAGAGATCTTTATTCTGCCGTCACTGTGGCTTTTAAATCATCTTCAAACACCCATAGCAGAAATAAAATTTCTTAATTTATCTTCTGTGATGCTGGTCTTGACCTTGAACCTCACCCTGTTCTACTCAGACAATGAAAAAAAGTCACTTCCAATGTGTAAGACCCTTATTTCAGAAACACCGTCACCCAGGCTCCCTGAGTGATAGCGGGACCCTGCTCCTCCATTGTCACATCTTCCTGATGATCGAGAGCCAGAGCTCTGTGCTCCTCTAAACTAAGATAGATTTCCCCACATGCTTAGATGCAATTTTATGCAAATCAGGATCTCTGCAACCACACTGGATGCACATAAATCACCCGGAGAGAAAGAGCGTCTCCCAGGGAGTATGACATGATGATGTTTGTGCTCACTCTCTCCAGTGTTTCTCCACTGGAGAAACCATTGGGACTGTTGACATTGGGGGTGGGGACAGTGGGGCTCAGTACTTGTTTGTGCATGGCAAGTCTTTTATCATCCCCAGTTCTCACCTACAAATTGCCAGTAGGGCAGAAGGTGTGACAACAAAACTGCCCCATATTCCCAAATGCCCCCCAGAGGTCAGTCCCACCACTGGCTTTTGTGAACATTCTGAAGAAAGACTGGGCCCCACTGAAACAGAGTGGGTCAGCTACAAGGACAGAGAGGAGGAGGCACAGAGGCAAATGGCCATGTCCATCGGAGTCCTGTCCAGAGGAGAAGACAGCCTTCCAGGACTGGCCATGGCTGCCCCTCCTATGGTTGGGAGTCTTAGCCTGGAGATGCTAACGCTTGACCCACACCATTAACACCCGCTCTGTCTCCTTCAGACAGAAGTCTCACTCCCCGTGCAGCTGCAGCCTGCTGGGCAGGGCTCGCGAGGGACTGGTTTAGGGCTCCACAAACTTTGCCATATAGAAAATATTTCAGGCTTCATGGGCCTCATGTTCTCTGCTGCAACTGCTCACCTCTGCTCTTGTGCTGTGAAAGCAGCCGTGGATGACGTGTAATGAATGAGCGTGGCTCTGTTCCAATAAAACTTTATTTACAAAAGCATTTGTCAAGCCAGATCTAACCCTGGCCCATTGCATTCTGCTTTCACGTGCCAGCTTCTGCAACCACACTGCGTGCGCATCTGCCTCTCAGAAACGGGCCCACCCTCAGGGTGCTGGCACATTGCATCTGGGCGGTGCCTTGTCATGAGATCTGCGTGGCAACGCTGCTCATGAGGCCCTCTGGGAGAGAGCCTGCCAGCCCTCCCCTGCTGGCCGCGGAGCAGGCCTCCCCACTGGCCACTTCCAAGCCCCCAAAGGAACAAGAGTCAAGGTTTACTGGGTCACAGACACACGTGAAGCACAAAACACTGGTCCCTGTTCACAGCACAAACTCAACAAACAGTAGCTGTTTATTTACTGAATTTCATTAATTCAGTCACTCCAAAAGGATTTATTAAGCCCCTACTGTGTTCCAGGCACCGTTTGAGGCATGGAGTTACAGCACTGAACACAGCAGATGGAATCTCCCCCCACCGCGGTGGCTACGTGGCCCCAGCACAAGAGAGGGGTCTCTAGACGATGATGTTCGTGGAGGGGACCCCACCCAGAGGGCTCATCTCTCCTGCGTGGTGTTCCGAGTATATTCAGTCCACGCCAGAGGGACGGAGCGGAAGTGGAGGCAGCAGAAAGCGGCTGAGCTACAGGCTGTGATATCAGACCAGGCTGGTTCCAATCCCGACCTTCTCCTTTCTCACTACCTGAGCGACTCTGGAGAGTTATGTAACATTCCTACGTCTGTTGTCTCGTGTGCAAAATGGATAAATACCCTTCAAAAGCTGCTTCTGGGACTGGATGAGAAAGGTTGTCATCTTAACCTGAGTCCCCCTCCTCCAAAGAAGCAGAGCCTAAGACAAGGGTTTGCACACAGGTGCTTCTTGAGAACGCGACCCTGGGGAACAGGAATGGGGCCTGGGAGAGTCAGGGACAAGGACGGAAGCCCACCTGAGTGCCGTCACCAAGCGGGTTTCCCGTGTGGGATCTCTGAGGGGCTGCGCTGTGAGCTCACACTGTCCTCTCAGGACTGGAGGGACAGCATCTGCCCACCGACTCCTGCCCCATCGGTCAGTGGCTCTGAGTTTGCAACGTGCGAATGACAAGCTGACTCCTGCAAGTGTCCCTCATTTCGGCATCTGGCGTCAGAGAGGGCCCGGGCAGAATGGGAGGGATTGCCGGGGACAGGGGCTGTAGGGTTACACCAGCATGAACCGGCTTGTCCCAGCGACGTCCAGCCTCAAAGTTGGGCCAAGAGCACAGCAAGCCAGGCACTAAATCAGGGATCACTGTCCTTAGTGTTATAGTTGGGGACATAGCTTTTGAAAAGTATTTCCAGTAAGCTAGGGGACCAAATTCATTGACTGGTTTCTACCTTTAGGCCCATTTATCATTCTGGAGAAAAGATACCTGGATCGGGAAAGACCACTTGGATTTTGCCAAATCTGCCTCCACTGGTTAAAACTTGTCAGGAGATTGCATTTGAGGAGAAACAGCCTCCTGACGGATGCTGAGTCCTGCTCTGGGTCTCCACTCCAGCCCTGCCCTGGCAGGGAGTTCGGACTGAGCCAGCTGGCACTAGCGTCTTCTCCGTTAATGGAAAAAAGCGTGTCTTTTCTACCCCTGGCTCACGCCCGGAGGCCTCCAGTTGTCCCTGATGGGAGCTCATCCGAGCATAAGGTCTAATGCCACAGCCGGCTCCCGTGGGTAACATCGAGTCGACCTTTCTCCCTTTCTCTCCCTCTCTCTCCTTTTACACAAGTCTATTCACTATCCACTGAATCCACTCTGCTCTCTCTACTCACCTACGTAGCTAGTTATCAGAAGGCAATCAACTAAACCTAGAAACGAAACTGAGTCTAAGCACTAAATTTAACTATTTAATTGTAGTTACAACTATTTTAACCCATTCTTGACTAACTTGATTCAGTGGTGATGGTCAAACACGGCCCCAATGAACCTCAGAAGCTCTTCTGCGAGTGGGGTTGGAAGGTATATTTGGTTAAGGGGATACATTGACTCATGGAAACTGCACGCTGAGAAAGAAAGCTTGAGAACACGGTCACAGGAGATAGTACAGTCATCCACCCTTATCCTGGGGGAATGTGTTCCTAGACCCCCAGTGGATGCCTGAAACTGCAGATAGTATCAGATCTATATATGCTATGTTTTTCCCTATATATATATATATTTGAGGTGCAACAGCAAAACTAGCACAAATTTCTTTTTCCTTTTTCGCAGTTTCACAGAAGATGCATTCTTACTGTAGATCTTAGCAACCTCAGCATACGATTTTTTTCTTTCCTTGTTAAGTCAAAAATTTTCCCCTTTTCACTTAAAGGAAGCACTTTACAGCTTCTCTTTGGTGTATCTGAAGTGTCAGCATCACTGCTCTCGCACTTTGGGGCCATTATGAAGTAAAATAAGGGTTACTTGAACTCAAGCACTGCGATACCGCAACAGTGGACCTGATGACAGAGACGGCTACTGAGTGACTAGCGGGCGGTGGTGTGTACAGCGTAGATTGCGCTGGACAAACGGATGATCCAAGCCCCGGGATGGAAGGAGCTGGACGGTGCAAGATTCCTTCCTGCTACTCAGAACAGCGTGCCACTCAAAACTTATGAACTGTTTATTTCTGGAATTTTCCATTTAATATTTTCAGACCGCGGTTGATGGCAGGTAACTGAAACTGTGGAAAGTGAAACTGCAGATAAGGGGGGGGACTACTGTAGTTAGGATTCTTTTGGCTGCAAGCAACAGAAAGCCTTGACTCACACTAGCTTCACTCAAAGACGTGTCACCACCCACAGAGGGCTGTTCGTGGGCACAGCAGGCACAGCAGCACCTGTTTCACTTGCCTGCCTACCCTTGGCTCCACCCTTCCCTGTGTTGGTTTCATCTTCAGGTTGGCAGTAACGCCTGCTTACTCCAGAGGTCACTTCCGGATATGACCATGTCCAGTGGAAAAAGAGGCCTCTCTTTCTGTCTCTTTTTATCACAAAGGAATCTTACCCAGAACTCTGAACTGACTTCCCTTCCCTCTCAGGGGCCCGCATTGTGTCACAGGCCTCTGCTTGTGGCCAGCAGCTTCTGAAGTGGCTCCCAGTGATCCTCCCTCCTGGTTTCATGTGCTCCCCTCGACTGTGGGCTGGCCTAGGGACTCACTTATAATGAGTAGGAAGCAGAAAAGTGATGGTTTGCCACTTCTGAGATCAGGCTGTGAAAGACCGTGACTTCCCTCTTGCTCACATTCTCTGTTTTCATGTGCTTGCCTTGGTTGAGGGGGCCGTCTGGCAGGCCCATCTGGTAAGGAACTGAGGATGGCCTTTGCAACAGGAACTGAGGCCCTCAGCCCAAAATTCCTCAAGGAGCTGAATCTTGGTCACAACCGTGTAAGTGACCTTGAAAGTAGGTCTCTCCACAGTCCAGCCTTCAGATGAGCCCGCAGCCCTGGCTGACGGCTTGTGACTTGTGAGGGACTCTGGAGCAGAGGCACCATTTAAACTGTGCCCAGATCCACAACCAATCCAAGCTCTGAGATAATAATGGGTTGTTGTTTTAAGCTGCTAATTCTTAGGGGAGTTTGTTAGGGTGATCGATAACTAATCTGATCAATCACTGGAACAGGGAGGCAGAGTGCAGGGACTGGCTCGGGCCAGGCGGGATTGATCCCTGGAGTTGAGGATGTCACCCTTTCCAGGGGTATGAGGGGGAAGGGTGGGCATCTGAATGAACTGGGGGTGGCCAGTGCGGTAAATGTTTGGGCAGCTGAGAGTTGCTCTTAGAGGCACACTGGTTGGGGGTGGGAGTGACAATGAATGAATGAATTCATTCCTTCCTTCATTCAGACACATTATTGAAAGCCTACTTCTCTTCTGGGCCTGAGCTAGGTCCTAAGTGAGTGTTAACAGTGCCTGGTGGAATTTTGTGAGTCTGAGCCCTCGGGAGTGGGTGGTGGTAGTTGCTTCTTGGCAAGCAGGAATGTTTTTGTCTCATACCTGGCATTGGGGCTAAGCTGTGATTGATGCACCCCTGGTGATGATTCGCTGTGATTACAGTCTTTTCAATGATACACTAGGATTCTTGTTATTGGCTGGATCTTCCTGAAGTCTCAGAAATGGGGCAATGGATTAAACCATGGAAAAGTGGCCGAGTGAGTTCAATTCTTTTTCTATGTCAACTTGCTGGCAGACATACTGAAGAATATTTTTCCAGTGAGGTGCTTATGAAAAACATTTCTGAGTACCATAAAATCAATTGAGTTTATAAGAGAAACCTATTGTTCCAGGAAACTTTGCTACAAATTCAGAATAAAGAGATTCAAGGAATAAGCAAAAGAGGGAAAAGACAAGCCAACAAAGGGCTCTTTCAGCCCCTTATTTCCAGTTAGTTCGCCCAGCCTGAGCCATGGAAAGACCTGCTGCTTGCTTATACATACGAACATCGGGAAGTTTGAACAACCCGTGCCAATCAGTTTTCCTCTTTAACCCAATGGTTGTTTCTGGTGAAATGCTAGATGAAAGGTAAATAGTAACAAAAATTAGGGTATCATATAACATGAGAGGTGTCTTCAGTTTTCGGAAATGTCAAGAACTAAGGGAAGTCTTACTCTTCACCTTCCCCTTCCTACAGCGTCTATGCCAACAGCCACCCCCAGACACACACAGGTTTGCTTGTTGAAAATATGCTCGTCGTCACAACCTCCTCGGGTGGTTACTTGGGAAGCATAGCCTCGCAAGGACGGAGACAGGACGACCGTGGGGTCTCAGGAGGAAGGGCTTAGCTGAGGCGGCCAGCTCTGACCTTCCCTGACCCCCTAGGGCAAGGTCCCCAGGACTCAGCAGCCCCTCCTGACGGGTTTCCAGTTAGGGGATTTTGTGTTCTAACAGAAAAGGGGGTTTACATCCATGCTTCTCAGAATCCCCCCTTACGCCACTTCAGGTGGGACAAGAGACGCAGACCGCCGACCTGCCTGCCTCCATTCCCACCACGGTCGACACCCGATGACGCCGCTGACACAAATCGCAGCACTTCTTCCGTGCACTTTGAGATGCAGTCAGGTGTCGTGCTGTGTTGTTTTAATGACAATTGCACCATCCTTGTGAAGAGGTCATGAGAACAAAGGTCTACTAGCCTCTCTCAGATAGTGGCAACAAAATACATTCTGAGAAAGAAAAAGATGTTTTCTCAATAGCTACCACAAAACATTATCTCATAATATAAAGTAGTATTTCCTTTTATGGATCAAAAAATTATTTCAAGAATAAAGATAATGTGGGAAATATGAAATGTGGATTTTAAAAAGTGTACCCATTATCATGGTGACCATTAGATTCTCAAATGCGGCTGCAGCCCCCTGTGGAGAGTCTCGCAGCAAATGAGTGGGCCCCACACCCCCAGTGAAAACTGACAGGACGGCACAGGGGACCGGCTGTGCCCCGTGAGCACACCTTCGCCCTCCTACCTTCCAAACTTTAAATGTAGAGTGACACAGTGCCCAGGCCGTGGTCTATAAATATCACTTGCCTTTAAAAGTCGCCGAGACTTGTAGGAGAAATGGGTAATCCCAGGACAGGGACAGGAAATGTGCGAGATGAGCCCAGGACATCTTGTTGTGCCATAAGCAGGAGCTATCCGGGACTGCAGCCGCCACATTAAAGGGACTCGGAGAGTACTTGAGGAGGCTCCCAAAAATGGGATAACTTAAGCCCCAAAAAGGATAATAGCTGCACTGTATCAAAACACATGAACAATATTCCAATCCAGGAGGCAATACTGACTCTCAAAAAAATAAAAATCCCTTATTTCTCACCTTTGGAGGATTCTGAGACACCCATTCACTGTTTCCACATCTCTCTTGCAGTGTAACCAAGTGGTTGACCAGGGCAAGTTGCTCCTTATAGAAGTATTCCAGCTAACAGATGAAGACAGATTGATAGAATTCAAACAGCACCATTTTCCAGATCCTCGCAATAATCACCAACAGCCACCAACATCACAGAAAGGAAAACAACCCTTTGAATGTGACTTCTCTTGGAAATACATGCCACCTATGAAGTAGCATTGCCCACATTGAACCCAAACCTGACCAGATTTCTAGATCTAATCGCCAATTTACATGGAATACAGGGGACAAAGGAGCACATTTCCTAATTCCATGAGGATGTGATCATCGAAAACACAAACTCAAGCAATTCTATGGGTGTGATGCCCTGAATTTGCTTCAAAGCCAGGGGAAATGGGTGGGACTGGCCACGAGTGATGTAAGTGTGGAACCTGTTTGATGGGTACTCGCTGGTTCTCTCCCTTCTATTATTATCTCTATTTTTGTTAATGTTTGAAATTTTCCATGAGACGTCTTTTTCAAGTGTGGAGCTGGGACTAGGGGAGCCACCATCTTCACACTCTGCACTTCTATTTTCTAGATTGAAAGTCAAAGTGATGGGCCAATACCAGAGCCCTGCACACCGTCGGTGCATGTGGTGCCCCTGCCTGGGGTGCAGTAACATCCAGCCACTTCCACTCTGAGCAGCTTGGTGTTCTCTCCTGGAGGGCTATTGGAGAGCCCCTGCATCTCAGGGGTGAGGTCCCTGGAGCCTTGTGGAGGCAGGATCAGGTCTGGCTTGGCTTGGCTCCATCTTCACACCTCGGGGAGCCAGGCTCAGCACACTGTGACAGCATGGATGTGGCCGCAGACTGTCACCGCAGCTTCTGAAGCCTGCCCACTGTGCTTCTTGGCCTCTGAGCCCACTGAAACTCTACTGGCCACTGACAAGAGGCTTCCCACGATGTTACCCTGTGTCAACAAGAGGTTATCTAACTGTGAGGAGGGGCGCCAGATGAAATTGGAATGGCAGGTGAGTATTAAGATTCTTAAAGTCCACCGCAGCCAGGTAGAGTGGAATTTGACTCTACAGGCAGACTTGCAGGATCAGCCGAGCACACGCCAACCTTGGCATGCTGTGGGTGCCAAGATGACCCAGGAAGACTGTGATCTGGGGGGATCTAACCAGAGCTGTTATCGCAGGTTGGAAGCAGGCTGTGAAATGGCAGTATCAGACCTAAAAAGCAAATCACAGCCGAACACCCACAACTGGAAAACCAGGTCCTGGAGGCAGTGGCGCCGGGAAGATGCGTATTGATTTCCTGTTGAGCACACGCTTCAAGGGTCTGCAGCCAATGAAGCGATCTGGTTCCACTATCCGACAATAACACTCACTCTGCCTCGCCATCCAGGACTTAGGGTATTGAGCCAAGTTACCAGGATTCACAGGAAAACACTTAAAACCATTACCTAAATGAACACACACCTTTTATTTCCGGGCTTTTTGTGAAAATGTTCCCTCCTCTATAATTCACCTGGCTGTTTTCATAAAGCATTTACCTTTACATGAAGGTGGACATTTCTGTCTCCTCCATGTGCTTCTCTGTCTCATGGTAGCTGCAAAGAGAGATTTGGGCAAAGTGCAAGTTTTCAAAGTACCAGTTCAATGCTTTTTGAAATTTTTAGTCCATAGGAAGTTTCTCAGAATACATGATCGATCTTTCAGACTACTCAGCCTATCCTCCTGGTCCTCAAAAAACCGTTAAGAATTAAAGAGAAGGGGGCTGGCCCAGTGGCATACTGCTTGGGTTCTCGCACTCCACCTTGGTGGCCCCGGGTTCGCAGGTTCAGATCCTTGGCGTGGACCTATGCACCACTCATTAAGCCATGCTGTGGAGGCATCCCACATACAAAATAGAGGAAGGTAGGCACAGATGTTAGCTCAGGGCTGATCTTCCTCAGCAAAAAGAAGAAGATTTGCAACAGATGTTAGCTCAGGGCCAATCTTCCTTACCAAAAAAAAAAAAAAAAAGCGAAGAAGGGAGCTTGAATCTCTCCTTAAAAAAAAAAAAAAAAAGAATTAAAGAGAAAACCATCAACCTTTCCCCAGTGTTGTGGAGGACCCTCACCTAGATTGTGAAGATCAGAGGACCCAAAATGAGATCCTCCTCTGCCAACTGGTAGCCAGTGCTGGTGATCAGAGATCATCAAAGACCAGGACATCCGTTCTGACCATAAGGACAGCCATTCCAGCTACCCCTCCCCCTCAAAAAAAACACAATGGCATGGAGGGTCAGTGTTATCAGAAGGAGGGTGCAGGAGTGGGGAGGGGTCTAGGAATCTAAGATCAGGCAGAAAGTCTACCGAGGCCGGGAAGGGACTATGGACACCGACACAGAAGTCTTCTCCCACACGACATGGCCCAAGGGTGAGACCTAGAGGCCAGCCAGGCTTTGGCAGGACCTTACTCAGGGTTGTAAAAACTCAGAGAACCTGCAACTTGTCACAAGATGCTAGGTAGACCAGAAAGCAAAATCTCTAACAACCTCACATCTAATATTCTCCTAGAAATACAATGTCCCACAGACGAGAGACCAGACAGCTTATTTACCATGTAGCAAGAAAGCCCTATCTGGACAGGTGACGGTCTGAGCTGTGCTTGTGGCTAAGACAGGGAGTCCAGGCCACTGGACACCGCACCAGCCAAGAAGAAAGGCTAGCCTACAGCTGAGTTTGTCTTTGCGGAGCAGAGCTGTTCATCCCAGTCCTCAGGCCCATCCAGGGCCCAGGAGTAATTTCCAGAGACAATGCCTGTGCATACATGGAAGCCCACTTCCCACATGACGGAAGTAGAACAAATCTTCAGAGGGAGGATTTTTAAATGGTGGCTACACCTTTTTGGAAGCTGGAATTCAAAGACTATGCCAGCTCTGAGAAGACGGCCGGTGTCCAGGTAATCAGGAGCTTCTGGCTCTCGTGAGGGAGCGTCAGCCTCGACAGGCCTGTGGAGACCTCTCTCAGAGGGAGGACAGCAAGCTCTGACGATGCCTGGCTGCTAAGCTGAGGTTCTGAAGAAGCAGCTGCCCGTTCTCCAAGGAGTTCCCACCCCCGGCAGGCAACGCCCCAAACCCCAAGCCCAGCCCACCACGTGTGGTTCTGGGGGTGCGCCTGTGCCCAGGAAACTTCCATGCTCATCCCCACATTCACTCTGCCGGTGTTTATGGGGCGGTTAAGTAACAGCCACCATGAGGGTCTCTGGGGCGCAAAGACCATCAGGGTTAAGGGAAATACAGAAAGCGGATGGAGCACAGGAAACCCCATTTCCAGAAGGTCTGACCTTATAAACATTTCCTCTCATTTTGTCAGATGTTAAAGAAAACACAAAAGAAATCTGCTTGGAAAAATCTAATAATTTACTATATTAGGTCATTTTTACAAATTTTTTATTCTTTCCCCAGAGTCCCCATCATCATCTTTCTGTATATATTCAATGTACAGAAAATCAACGTGCAGAACAGGTAACAGTGAAAAACTCTCAGGGGAGCCATACCTCCCAGCCACCTGGGGCCGTCAGCACACGCTGCTGCAAACCAGCTCCTTCTCCCTTGAACCCCATTTTACACGTGGCCCTGCTACGTACCCCTTCATACAGGCAGAACCCAGGAATCCTCTTGGATGCTCCCGTTTCCAAGTCCCACACACCTAACCAGCTGTGAACTCCACTCAAGGCTCCCTCCTTATCCCCTCCTTGACCAGTCCCGACCATGCTGCCTCGGGTCCAGCCCCTGTCACTAGCAGGCTAAGCTGCTGTCACATGGAGAACAAACACACAGCAGCTTAAACAGACTCAAGTTCTTCCTCTCTCCCATCAGAGACTAAAGACCAGTGGTGGTCCAAAGCAGGGGCAGTTCTGCCAAGCTCAAGATGTGGCTTCTATTTCCAGGAGCAGGGTGACTAATTTCTACCACTTCCCAACCCATGAGGGGATGACAGTCAGGCAGCGGAGGGTAAGCGGTTTCCTTTTAAGTTGGTCGCGTGGAAGCCACATGCATCCCCCTCCCACATTCCAGTGGCGAAACTTTGTTGGTGGACCACGCTTAGCTGCTAGGGAGGCTGGAAGCTTGGCTACCACCCCAAGGTCACTGGGGAAGCGAGTTACTAAAAGGAGAAAAGGGAGAATGGGTGCTCACGGGCAATCGGCAAATCTGTCCCTGCTGATGGCTGGAAGTTCTTCTGAGAGCACCTTCTGCCTCCAGCTTCATCACGTCCCCCAACCAGCCACCTATACCACCATGCTGGGCTGAACCTCACCACACCTGTCATCAAATCAGTACATAGTTTTTTTTGTGTGTGTGTGAGGAAGATCAGTCCTGAGCTAACATCCGTGCTAATCCTCCTGTTTTTTTGCTGAAGAAGACCGGCTCTGAGCTAACGTCTACTGCCAATCCTCCCGCTTTTTTTTTCCCCCCAAAGCCCCAGTAGATAGTTGTATGTCATAGCTGCACATCCTTCTAGTTGCTGTATGTGGGACGCGGCCCCAGCATGGCCGGAGAAGTGGTGCGTCGGTGCGCGCCTGCGATCTGAACCCGGGCCGCCAGTAGAGGAGCGTGTGCACTTAACCGCTAAGCCACGGGGCCGGCCCTCAATCAGTACAGAATGGGGTCCTTTCATAACGCTGCTGACAAGTGATGGGATTATCACACTCATGAGAGACAGGCTGTCATTTTATTACAACAGGCTTTCCTCACTAAAGAGTTATACTCAAAGAACACAAAAATGAGTTTCATATCTATGTAGTAAAAATGTTTTTAGTGGGTGATCATTGAGAAAGTGGCCACCACTACAGAGAAAAAAATACTGATCCCTGACTCACACCAAATAATAGAAAACAAACTTCAGATGGATCACAGGCCTAAATGCGAAGATTGAAATTGTAAAAATAGAAGAAGAAGAATGGGGAACACAACTATAAAACAAAAATACATAAGTAAATAAATAAAGGAAAAATAACAGATTTGACTGTGTCAAAAAATGTATTTCTGTTATACAAAAGACACAAGAGATAATATTAAATATTATTTAATATTAAAATTAATTATTGAACTATTAAATATTAAATAAAATACACAAGTATTATTTAATATTATTACTTACTATTAATATTATAATATTAAATATTCTTATCTACCTTAAGCTACAAGAAATAAGGTTTTGGATTTTTTAGGGCCACACTAGAATTTCTCAGTTTCTTTGTGCATTTGGACTGCTAGTTTAAAATGCTGAAATCGTTATTTGTTCCTAAGCTCTTCACAGCTGCCACAACAGCCCTCTCTCCCCCAAAGTCTTTGCAGTCCTCATCACCAGTGGTCAGTGCAGTAGCCAGTTGGTCTCCCAGAGTTCTGCCTCCAATAGACACCCCAGTCCAAGCAACCAGCCCCATGTTGTGTGGACACTCAGGCAGCCCTCTGGAGAGGTCCACGGGGCAAGGACTCGAGGCAGGAGGGTCTGTCTCCTGGTGAAGGACATCGGGGATGGAAACGTTCATAATAGAGGATATTCACTTCTAAGTTAAGGAACTTTCTTGAAAACAATATCCATTTTCTTATGACCATGGCAGTAATGAAGGGTGCATAATTTTTACTGTAATTTTCAACAGCATTCTATATTTTGTCCTGACATTCTGCTTTCTCCTTAAGATAATGTTTCTGTCCAGTTGCTTTCTCTGTCTTGAAAATCATATGATAATATATCATTACATAATAATATACCATTTTAATTTATAATTATATAATAGAATATCATCCCATAATAATACACAACTATATTATAATGTTATTAACCTGACTTGCAGAAGAATAACTATCAGTCAGAGAGGATAAGTCGTGTCGTGGTAACAAACAATCCGAGCATCTCAGGGAGTTAAAGCAACGGCTGACGCCTGCTCTCAGAGTCTGTCCACCCAGGTCGGCAGGGACTTCGCCTCATGTCATCTTACACACGGAGCCAGGCTACCTGGCCCTCCACCATCTGAGATGCTGTTGTCTGCTGTAGCAGGTGGCAGGGAATCGGGTGAACCACTCCCTGGCGCTGAAAGGCTTCTGAAAGGCAGTGACCAGGTCACTTCTGCTTACGTTTCCCCAGCCAAAGACAGTCACAGGGTCATCCTAACTCCCAGGTGGCAGGGACATGCTAACCCATCTGTGTGCAGCAAGAAGAGGCCTCCAACAGAGGCCAACAGCACTGACTCCCACCACAGCATGTCATCAACTCACCACAATTCCCTGGCCAGAGACTGCCAAAATGGAGCAGGCTGGGAACAAGAGAAATCTAGAGAAATCATGAGCAGGCAGAGTCCAGTCGTGCCCACCATGACTGTACAACCTTCTGCTAAAACCTCAGAAAAATCACAGAGAACTCAGCCACCAAGGGTCTGCTGTTCCTCAGCCACCCCAGCGGGTGGCCAAGAGGAGAAGGGACAACCTGGAAACGACCTTGTCCACTGGAGTGAACCCCAGTGACGTCCCCAGAAGGCCACCCAAAGTTCTTGAGGAAGCTATTCCAGCAAAAATGCCACCAGCTCGGACTGGAAGGCACAGAAAGAAAAAAAATGAAACAAAATGAAAGGAGGCTGTTGGGCTGAGCTAGGTCTCTGGTGAAATGGTTGTGCAGCCGTGAATAACTAACGCAGGCACCCATTCACGCATTTGGCTAGTTCCTCATCCGTCCGTCCATCAATCCGTTCATTCATTCATTCTGTCGAGTGTCTGTCTGCCTCCCTCTGAGAACATGTGGGTTCCCTGAGAGCTGGCATCTTTCTTTCCGTTGCTCACTGATGTACCAAATCCTTGCAGAGCGTCTGGGACGTGGAGGGTGCTCAGGAAATAGGTGTTGAATGAGCAGTTTCAAGCCCCAGGCCAAGCAGCCCCTGTGGGTTCTTCCTTCAAGAAGATGGCACTGTTGTGTCTTTCTTATCTTGCTCTCCTCATTCATTCAACATTCACTAAGTGCCTACTGTGTGCAGATGCTGTTCAGAAAACTTCCTCGGGGAAGATTTTAAGAACTCCCACCCCTCCTGGAGTGCAGGAGGAAAGAGAACAACAGAAACACACAGCTTGCTCAGTGGCAATAAAATAAGGAGGAGAGGAGAGACGGGGTTGGCTCTCCCTCCCACAGCTGCACCGGGGCTGAGGGTGACCTGGGAGTCCTGGGAAGTGGGGAAAAAGGGTGCAAGTGGGTCCTTCCCAATGGACACTCGGAGGGGAGCACTCAGTCCTGGAGGGGGAGGTGGATCTACCTGACAGTGGGGATGGGGTGGGGGCAGAGCAATCTACAGCAATAAACTGAGGCCAGGAAGTGACATTTCAAGTGACCCCTCTGTTATGGCCTGAATTTTGTCCCCCCAAAATTCATATGTTGAAGCTCTAACCCCCAGAGCCTCAGAATGTGACCTTATTTGGAAACAGGGTCATTGTGGATGTGATCAGGTCGTCCTGGAGTAAGTGGGCCCTAATCCAACACGACTAATGTCCTCATAAAAAGGGGCGATTTGGACATAGGGACAGACGCACAGGGAGAACACTGTGTGAGCATGAAGACAGATCAGGGTGATGTGTCCACAGGGAACCCCAGCAACAGCCAGCGGCCACCAGAAGCTGGGAGAGGCCTGGGACACATTCTCCCTCAGCCTCAGAGGGACCAGGCCTATGATACATGGGCCCGGATTTCTCTTCTCACTGAGAGAGAATCAATTACTGTGGGTTAGCCACCCGGTTTGGTTACTTTGCTCCGCAGCCCCAGGACACTGACCCCTCCTCACGGGAAAGGGAGACGCCTGAGCCAAGTCCTAACGCAAGAGCAGGTGCCACTTCTGCCAGAGGCCGGTTCCTTTTCAGGAGCTTTTGTGTCACAGCTATGAGAGCGTCTCTTTCTGTCATTTTCAAACAGAAAATGAAAAGGTTGCCAAACGGGTAAGTAATTTTAACTGAGTCATTGATCTGGGTCCTTTTAAAGCGAAATGGTAAGTCTTTCTGTCCCACTTTGAAGTCAACCTCCACGGCTCCCTCGCCTCCCTCGGGGTGATTTTATAGCCATTAAGAATGTGTTCCTTTTATCCAGGGCCTTCAATTAATTGAATTTCAAAAATACTCTGAAATGGTTTTTTTATATAAAAATCAGCTAACTCCTGGAGGACATTCCTGCATGATTTATTGTCACAGTAATTAAAAGCGGGTCTGTTACACCGGTCGCTGTAAGAGCGTAGCCGTCAGCGACTCAGGAGTTCCTCGTGGGACTTGTCATGTTCCCCAGACGCCCATGAGCGGGAGGAATAGGCTCACCTTTAGGACTCCACCGGACACCCACACGGTCCCAAGTCACCCCTGGACGGGGACACACCACTATCCACAGGACAACCAAATGCACTTGCAGGCCAACACCTCAAGTCAGACAACGGCTCACGGAGCGGCCATTGTTGGAAAGTGTTCCCCAGCGGCCCGTGCCCCTTCTGGGGCTTCGCCGAGCAGAGTTTCACACAGTCCTCCTGAAACCCCAGCTGGGAGGGGTGGAGAAGAGGTCAAAATGCCAACACTTGGAGGGCAGCTCAGCCCAAGATCGGGCGCCCAGGAGAGCAGGCGAGGTCACGGCACACTTTGCTTCAGAGACCACGAGGACGGTTGATCTCGCGTGCACCCCACTCTACCACCCCTTTCTCTCTTATTCACGTACTGACCTGTGCAGATGCCGCTGGGTATCTTGTCGCCTTCTACTTGTGAAAGCATTTTTTGGGTGCATCTGCTAAAGACCAGAGCGTGTAAACGAGAGCAGCCAGAAGGAGCCACGCCTTTTCTTCTCTCCACTTGGGGAATATATTCTCTCTTTGTGCAAATTCCAAGCAGGGTGCTCAGTGAGGTTTCTCCTTTGAGGGTCCCTCGCCCATCTGATGTTGACTATTTCCCCAGGTCCCTTACAGGAATACTAGCTCGTGCACTGAAGACACAGGTTTACAATTCTTTTCTCCCTACTAAACATTTTCTTTTCAATACCATGTCAAAGAATTCAAAATGATATTCAGACTCCAGGGCAATGATATGTCCTGTTACCTTTCTCTACAGTTTAAAATAACTTCATCTCATTTGGATATCTTTTCTAGCCAGGGCTTTGGCGATTCCAGACTGTTCTCGGTAAACATTTCAGGTTTAAACATACAGACTACAGACGTTGTTTAAATTAATAGCTTTTCACTTTTAATCACAGAAACCTCCCTAAATTCTGCTGATGCATTTCTGCATGACAGACATGACATCATATTCTTGAAGTGAGGAGAGAGAACAAACTTTTCAACCTGTGCTCCCTCGGTCTCCTTCCAACCTCAGGAGGACAGAAGAGCAGGAAAGGAAAACGAGCCAGCTGAGGCGCGAGGCTCCCTGCCCATCAGTCCTCTGGAGGTCACTCCATGCAGCGACCATAGGCACCTCACCTGGACACCGCTCTGCTCTGAAAAAGCAACTGCTCGGACTTTCTGCTTCAGGTGATTCCCTGCGGCCCCAGGGCCAGCCGGGAACAGGTCCCCAGTTCCTCAGGGAACTTCTCAAAGATGAAAGAGGCTGCTCTCCACTCTCCACCCCTAGGGTCTGAGCCCCAAACACTGCTCTGCTGCTAAGTCAGCCCCAGGAGCTGGTACCGAAGGCCAGACCCTTCCAGGGACAGCAGCATCTTTGGGACTCCAGTGCCCAGGGATCCTTCTGAGGCCGCCCTCACTCAGGACCAGATCCTGCGGCCCCCTTGGCCTGGATAAGAGCCTCTAGCCCTTCCTGGGTCCCTGAGGAGGGGGCAGAATGAGGCTGTGGACCCCGTGGTGATGGCAGGCACCAGGGCAGCATCAGAGCTGGCCCAGTGAGCTCCAGCGCAGCGTCTTCCACCACCAGATGCCTCTGCATGTTGCAGCAACGCTCCAGCGCTCAGCGAGGGGGAGGATGCAGCAGCAGGGCCAAGCCCCAGGGGCAGGGAGACTTTTGTTTCAGATTGCACACAGGCTCTGCCAGCAGGAAAAACAAAAGAGGGATTGAGAGTCGCTCCATAGAGAGCAAGGACTGACCAGATCTGGGGGCACAAAGGTGGGGGCAACCGCTGGCCTTGTCGCCCTGCCGGGCACGTGCCAGGGCCTGTCTGCGGGTCAGCCCCAGGAGGACTGCCGACCTTCAGAGGTGGCCGCAGCTGCAGACTCGCTTTCCAGACTGATCGCTCACTGATGCCAAACAGGGACTTTCCCTGCCAGGCTCCCTGGCCAAGACCTGGGGTGTTTCCATCATGTCCTCAGAGCGCCAGCCCAGGAGGGCCTGGCAACCTGGCAGGAGGGCTAGGGCCGCTCCCAGCCCTAGACTCAAGGGCTGAGGGGCAGAGGGTGGCTGCTGATGCTTCCGGTGACTCAGTCAGGGTTCCAGGGCAAGGTCAGGCCTGGCAGCATCCTAGTGATGGGACACTGAGGAGAGTCTTTGGGGGATGCGAGCGGAGGGCGGCTCTCCCTCCCAGGGATGGCCATGGAGCCCACTGTCCGGTGCACCTCCTGGGCTGGTTCCGCTGCTTCCGGGGATGCCTGGTGTTGGCCAGGCTATGGAAACCCTGGAGGAGGCAGAGCCTTTGGGGCTGCCGGCTGCCCTGAGCCCCTTTCTCCGGCCTCCTGCTTCTCAGGAGTTTGTTGTTGTTGTTACAGAGGCCTTAGTGAATGCTGAAATTTTATCTCCAGATCAAGGTTGTAAACACAAGCCTGCCTGGCTTATCTGTAGCTATGAAAAGAATCTAAGTCCCAGGTAAACTCTGCAGGAAGGACTGACATGCTTGTCCCCATTGGCCCCAGGGCCCTGCCAAGAGCATCCTGCAGGGCGTGAAGGAGGAGGTGGAGGGAAGAGAACTGAACTGCAGAACAAGGACAGAAGCCACACACACAAACACACACACACACACACACACACCTGCATCACGAGGGTGCCCTGGGCCTTTCCTCCACTTCCTTCCAGCTGGAATCAAATGAGTCCCCCCACCTCTACCTAGAAGGTCCTCCTTCCCAGACCCCCTTCCGTCAGCCTGGGGAGTGTGCCCCATGGACTGCAGTGACACGCATGTCTGCATGATGACTATGGATCTGTAGCTGGGATGAAGCCCACCTCCATGTTTCCAGAGCAGACTCAGAGACCAAAGCTGTGTCCTTCCCAGAGAAGCCACCCGAAGCTCTGGACTCAGCACCGGGGCGGCTTTTCCGAGTGGAAGCCCTGCTCCGTGGAGGAAACGGAGGGACAGGCAAGGCCTGGAGACAGACTGTCCCAGCGTGCTACTGGTGAAGCAAGCAGATATGCACTGCCCCTCCAGCGGCTGCAGAAATCTTTGAGGAAAAAAAGGGGAAAAAACAGCAAATAACTTTTTCAGACATTATCCAAGTTCACAAACCTCAAATGCCATTGCACTGCCATGAATCACAAGGAGAAACAAGTTCATGGTGCTCTGAAGTGAAGATGATGGGAGGGGACACCAGGGCAGGGGGTTCCAGACTGGCTGAGTGAGGGTCCAGGGGGCTGGGACCTGGGAACCCCCACACTGCCTTTCCTGCCGGCCTCAGGCTGCAGAAGCCACCAGCTGTCACATGCAGGTGTGTTTCCAGGCCAGAGGCCCAGCCCACTAGAGATCTGGACAGTCCTGAAGAAGCTCCCATGCCAGGCCTCCCAATCCCAGGCAGGTCGCAGACTCCACAGCTCCTAAGCAGTTTCTGTCACTTTGGTACACCTACCTCCACCTGCCCAAGCCCTCCAGCCCACACCAAGGCTCTTGGGGGTGCGCGAACCTGCTGCTGGGAGAGCTGGGGCGGGTGGGAACCAGTGTGGGCAGCAGCAGGGGAGAGGCTGGGCTCCCTTAGTGTAAAAGGGCAATGAGAGGAGGAGAGGAGAAGAAAGTGAAGGCCTGGGAGCCAGGACATCCAGCCTATTCCGAGGAGCAGCCAGCCTGCCTGCCAGCAGCCACGCCCTCAATCCATCTCCAGGGTGGGATACCATAGCCAAGGGGGGACCCCGGGGACCCGGGGGAACTGGGGCCAAGAACGACAGAGGCCGTCTCCAGGCGCGGCTCCTCCGGCCCAGGCGGCCCCGGGCAGGACAGCCAGGGTGCGGGGAGGGCTCCGTGAGGGTCCCTGAGGCGCCCAAGGCCACCTGGAGCGACCCAGCGGGCCTAGCGTTTGGACAAATCAAGGCGGCGCGCCTTTCTGCTGTCCTGTTATGGCTGGGGTGTCCTCTCCGCCCGGCGTCCCGGCCCAACCAGCTCCAGGCGTCCCTGCCCCCACCCCGGGGCGCCCCTTGTCCCAGCTCCTACGCCCCACGCACCCGACGCGCGAGCCGCGCGGAGGGGAAAGTTGGCAAGAGCGCGGCGCCCGCGGGGGAAAGCGTTAATGGGCGGCCGGGTGGGAGCAGCGCGCTCGCTCGTCCACGTCACGCCGGTGCGGGCTCGGCTGACGACCACGGCGCCTGGGGACGCCGGCGCGCTCCGCTCGCCAGGTGCTCCGCCTGGAAATGTCTCCATTAGTTGTCGCCTGCTCCCCGCCGGAGCGCGCGCGCAGAGCGGCGGCGCAGAACCCCTGCGAGCGGCCGGTAGTGGCCCGGCGCCACCGCAGGTAGGCGAGGTCCCCGCGCCCGCGCCCGCCCCCGCCCCAGGGCTCCGAGACCCCTCCCCCATTCCGGGGAGGCGGAGGCTCCGCCCGGCCGCCGAGGGGCGCGGGCGGTGGCGACTGCGGCGACTCCCCGGTGCGTCCCGGGCTGCGCGCTGCTCCCCGCGGCCCCGTCGCCCCAGCGGCGCGGGCGGGCGCGTCCCCAGCGCAGGTAGGGAGTGGGCTCGGCCGCACAAACTTTGCGAGGATCGCTCCTGCGCTGGAGAGCACAAAGTTTGCTGCCTGCCGGTGGGGCCTCGGGAGGCCGCCGCGTTTGCTGCAAGTTGGGGAAAACGGGGTGCGGGGGCGGCGCGGGGAGCCGGGGCCACCGCGGGGCAACGAGGCCTGAGTCCGGACCCCTGACTGCGCTCCTTCCCGGCTCGGGCGGCGCCCGGCGAACTAGCGGTGAGGGCGCGGCGGGAGAGCCGGAGGGAGCCGGGCAGAATGGAGGGCGTTTCGGGAAGGAGGATTCAACGCGCGCTTGCAGCTCGCCCCACTGGCTTCGCGGGAGACCCCAGAGAACGGGCTGCAAAAAAGTGACCTGCCAACCTCGGGGTTCGTGAGTGCGGCGCCACCGACATCTAGAACGCCTCTTATCCTCACAGCCCGCCGGGGTGTCCACGAGCAGTGGGCGGGCACAGGCGCTGCAAGAGCTCGGCCCTACGCCTCCGAAGAGAAGGCCTCTGCCTGGTGCTGCGCGCTCCTGCCTCCGCCCTCTGCCTGGGGTCAACTTCCCTGGGCTGGAGAGAGCCCTCCGGCGGCTCTCGATGCGAGGGACAGCGGTGGCCCCCGGGACGACTCCGGGAACCGGCCGGGAGCGCCGGGGCTCAGCTGGTAGCAGGGGCGAAGCCACACAGGGAGCGGGGGAAGGGTCGAGGCGCGACCTCTCTCCTCAGACGCCCTCCAGGGTTCCAATGGTGCCCGGGCAAAAACAGCGACCCGCGCGGGCCTCTAACATTTGGCGCTAACCTTTCTCAGGCCCCTTCTCCCTCAGCTCCTTTTGAACTCAGCAGGCCAGTGGGGGCACCTGACCGAAGCCGAGCTGCTGCCATGGCCGTGGGGAACCGCGTGGTTTCCGGCAGGTCCTGCTAACGGGTGTATTAGACCCGGGGGTCCCTCGAGGGACGTGGGCCCAGTACGCCGCATCTGTGCAGACGCATTAGTTGATGATCCCTGAAATGCTGACGCTCCTGTCTGCTCTCGGAGGGCAACTCGGGTGCCTCCGCTCAAGGTTGGCGTTTTAGCAAAGGCCACTTGGATAGTTATTCTGGTATTGTATATGGGATAACATGGCCCAGAAAGTACCCCGGTTCCGGGCAGGAGGGCTTCCGCCAAGGCGTAGGTTGTCAGTGGGATGTCTTGGTTGTGCGCCGGGCTGGAGACAGGCAGGAAAGCGCGAGGCTCCTCCTCGGGTGGTCCAGAGCTTCCCCAAACAGAGTGGCCAAGCCAGGCCCGGGCGCAGCTACCCAGGGCCTGAGGGGGCAGGGAGCGGAGGATCAGTGTGCAGAGGCCTGAGAAAGTGGAGTCGGTGAGCTGAATTTCGGGATCATGTAGAAAGGGGCGCCCGCGACAGCCGGACCGGGCCAGTGGGGACCGGGAGTGTCTATTTAGGCATGCAGGCTGGAAAGGAACACAGGAGAACGTTGCAACGATCGTCGAAGGAAGCCCCTGAAACCCCTCCCCCAGAGGCCTCTACGGGCTGGCTGTGCCCGCCCGGATCCGAGGGAGCGCGCGTCTGCTCAGAAGATAAATGGTCGCGTGTTCAGGCTCTGCTCCCTGCGAGCTGTGGCCCGAGTCTCCCGGGAAGCAAACGCGGCGCGCAAGCCTAGGTATGCCGCGCGCTGCGAGCCGGAGCCCTTGGCACTGGCCGCTGGGACCTGGACGGTGGCTTCCTCCCCCGCCCCCTGGGCGCTGACATTCGCCTAGGCCAAGGGAATGGGCTGAGGAAAGGATGCTGAATGCCATCCTTCTATCACGATTCCTGCTCCCTGAGCCTTCAGCTACCCAGGCTTGTGCCCCTCCCTCGTCCGGGCCTCATTACCTGGAGAGAGCGAGTTGTTTGTAAACAATAAATAATGGAAAGTAAGAGGATGTACGAAAAGCGGGAAGGAGTTGGGAGGAGGGAGACTGGGGGAAGGGAGGAGCAGAGGAGGAAGACGGAGAGAGATTGAGAGATTTCATTTCTGCCGGAGAAACCCCGGTGGCTAGTTTCTTATTATTTACAGGAAAGTGATATTAGCAATTCAGGTGAGAAAGAAATAAACACGGCCTCCACGAAATCAATACAGAATTCAAAAACAATTATTAATGTCATTTGACTCGTGTTCTTTATATATCTCTCCAGGCTACAGACGCTAAACTGTCTGAATAATTTGCATGGAGTGGCTATTCATTATTTCCTACGATTTTCCTTTGCAAGCAGCTCGGACGTGGCCGGCTCCGGTCCAACGCGATCCGCGAACTCCTATTTTCATCTGTAAATTAAAGCAATTACGCAGCAGATATTATATGATGTGTACTGTGGTCTCCAGATACTCATCAATCACCTTCAACTGAGCTGTCAGAGCGGGCAGATTTCGTCTCTGGGAGGCAGGTTTGCAGCTGGGGAGAGGGCGAGAACGTCATCATTAATTAGAGGGTGACCCTGCGGCGATTCACAGGTCTGAACCCAGGAATCTTTCCCAGCAAGTCTGCACAGCGCCGCCGTGCATGGGTCCCCTCCCGGCCGACCGCCGGAGGCCGAGCGGGGCGAGTGCGGCAGAGGCGAGTCCGGCCCCGGAGGGCGGCGGCGCAAGAGGCAGGGAGCGAGTTGGGGGTGGCCGCGGCGACCCCTTGCCGCCTGCGCGCTGGCCTCTGATTTGGATTTGGGCAAGGTCCCAGGGCCGGGACTGGCTGGGGAAGTCCTGGGGTGGGCACTCGCCCCCCTCCCCAGACCGCTGCGTGCGCCCCCGGGCCGGGAGTTGTGCAAAACCGACAGGGAAGGGAGCCTCGGCTTGGCTCCCAGCTACCCCCTCCCCCGTTCCTAGCCCCGAATATCGCCTTGAGGTGCGAGCTTAGCGGGAGGGGCCCCGGAGCTGAGTCGGGAAACCTGCTCTTCCGAGCGCGCGGGATGTCTGGCAGTCCCCGGTTTAGCCGCGAGGGGAAGGGGGAGGCTGAGGGAGGGAGGGCCGTGCGCCCAGCGGGAACTTATAGGACGAGGGGGCAGCGGGGTTTTAGGTGTGTTCCCCGGAGACACGGTGGCCGAGTGGCAAAGCCCCGCAGCACTTGGGCCACCGAGCCTTCGAGTAGTGGGCTTCCGGGAAGGCCCCAGGACTCACACACCCGAGGGCATTTTGACCTCCAGATACGCACACTCTTGGAGCCACGTCTGGCTCTGGAACTCCCTCGCGGTGTAGGGTTCGAGCCGATGGGAGGCCTTTCTGACTCCGGGTGAAACAATAGTCGGGCCTCGCTGCCTCCCGCCGCGCGCCCGGCCCGCGGAGCCGCCTTCATTCCACCTGGAGAGTAGCGCGGAGAGCCGAGGCCCGGCCGCCTGCACGCGCGCGGCTCATTTTAACTGTTGATTACATCTTCAGTGAAGACTCACTCGTGTGTCCCTTCATATGTCTCATTTGTAATTGAGACTAATGATTACAGTGGGGTGGGAAGCAGCAGCTGCTCATTAGTTAATTTCTAATTAAAAGTGCCTCCCGTCCTCGGTGACTAAGGAGGAACACTGTTCGTCGGGGCGATATTGACTCCTCCGAGGAAATTCATTTGTTGACGCCCGTTGGCCCCTCCGACCCGCATGGCCGGCCTGTCCCCGCCCCGCCCCGCCCGGGCAGCGGCCAAGTGACCCGCACGTCTGCGGACAGGCCGGGTGCGCGGCGGGGGTGACGTCAGAGCCTCCGGCGCTTAAAGCCAAGCAGAACTGACTTGACGGGTTCGCGCGACTCGTTTTTCTTTTTTTTCCTTTTTTGCAAAATATGTATTTGTGCTGCCGCTGCGAGGCGGGTCGGTCCCAGAGCCCCCTCGAGGCTCCGGATTGTGAAGCTAAAAGAATCGCTGCGGCCACCGCGGCTCACTGTCCTACCTGGTTAGAAAAGTTTGCGGAGCGTGTGGATGCATTAACCGGCTCTTCTGCTTCGCCCTCCCAGCGCCTAGGAGCCGGCGGCCCCGGAGTAGTGGCCGCACCACGCCGGCCCCCGCGCGCAGGACTCCACCGGCCCCGCCCGCCGGCCCAGGGCCGCGCCCGCCATGTCCTACCCGCAGTTCGGGTATCCGTACTCCTCTGCACCCCAGGTAAGGAGGCCCCTCGAGCGTCTCGGAGAACGGGCCGGACAGAGAAGCGGGTGGGCTGTCCTGCGACCCGGTGTCGCTTCCCAGGGAGCAGGGCCTGTGCTACACGCCCCTCGCGCCCAGCCCCGGGGAAGGCACAGGCCCTCAGAAAACCCAACGGGCGGGGCTCCCATTTCCCGTTTTGTTTGACCCTCACCCTGGGCTCTAAGGCTGCACCCCAGGGGGGCCCAGGGACCCGAGAGAGACGCGGCACAAGAGGGCGTGCGCGGCCTTGGAAACCCCCCCGGGAAGGGTGTGAACACTCCCGGGCCAGGATGGGCTGGGCCCCACGTGGCTGGAGGAGGCCAGGCCCGTGCAGGCCCCCCACGGGAAGGAACGCGAGGTCCCAAGGACATGCGGCACGCCTTCCTGGGCGGTGCGAGGGGCGGATGGAGGCCCAGGACCCAGCCTGGCGCGCGGGTGCTCCGCCCTTCCTCGCGGCCCCTCTCTCCCCCAGTTCCTGATGACCACCAACTCCCTGAGCACGTGCTGCGAATCGGGTGGCCGAACTCTGGCCGACTCCGGGCCGGCCGCTTCCCAGGCGCCCGTCTACTGCCCGGTCTACGAGAGCCGGCTGCTGGCCACCGCGCGCCACGAGCTCAACTCAGCCGCGGCGCTTGGCGTCTATGGGAGCCCCTACGGTGGTTCTCAGGGCTACGGCAACTACGTGACCTACGGCTCCGAGGCGTCCGCCTTCTACTCGCTGGTAAGGGGAGGGGATGTCTGTCAAACCTTCCCACCGCACCACGCCCCTACCCCTCAATTTGCCAAACTCACTTTCCCCAACTCTGGAGGCAGGGGCGCTTGTCCCCTGGACCCTGGACTGTTAGGGGTGGGAGAAGCTTCCTGCAAGGTTTCGCCTCTTAGCCTGGTCCCTCTGAACACCACCAGCCCCCGGGGTTGGTGCAACCTGGCGGGTGGGCCGCCGTATTTAATGTACTTATTGTTCGGATCTCCGTTAAGTTCTGATGCCCCCGCCCCCACGTCTGGTTCTGTCCGGGCGTGCGCTCCCCTTCTCCCCTCCTACCGCCTCCCCCCGCCCACCTCACTGCTCTCCCTTTTCCTCTCCTCCCACCCCCCATTTTCCCCCCCTCCACCTTCCCTCCCCCTCGCCCTCCCTCCCTCCCTCCCTCGCCCTCCCTCCCTCCCTCCCTCGCCCTCCCATTTCTCCAGCTCCTCCCCTTTCTCCCCTCCTTCCTCCCTCCCGTCCTCATTTCCCGCCCCTTGCTCACCCTCGACTGTCCCCCAGCCTCGACCCTCTTCTCTCCCCTTTCCTCCTTGCATCCTCATCCTCCTCTCCCCTGTCTCCTATTCCCCTACACCCCTCCCCCAGAACTCCGTTCGTCCTCACTCCAAGTCTTGGGGCTCCTTGGCTAAGCCTGAGTCCGAGGGAGAGTCTGGGGACAGGGGTGGGGACGGGGGCGGGTGTGGGGCTGCCAGGAGCTAGGAGGACTAGGGGAGGGCGCCAGCTGGGTCGCGTCCGGAAGCTGCGACCCCAGGCTCCTGGGCTTCTGCAGAACAGCTTTGACTCCAAGGACGGGACAGGATCTGCGCATGCGGGCCTCGGGCCCGCCGCCGCCGCCTACTACCCGTACGAGCCGGCGCTGGGCCAGTACCCGTATGACAGGTGAGGGCCCGGGCCCCTCTTCCCTGCCCTGCCAAGGGCCCCTCACCACCAGCCCCTGGCCCCCTCTGAAAGGTTGGGCGGCAGGAGGAGGGGCATTCCTCAGGCCGGGCTGAGCTGACCTGGCTGGTCTCAGCCCCGCCTCCTGGCGAGCAGGTGGCAGCCTGGGGTTAAACGCGTTCAGTCTCCTGGCCCCGCGCGCCACACTGTCCGGACTCCCAAAGCCCTCGCTGCGCTGTGGTTTTCGGGGGAGTCGCGTCTCCCTGCCCAGGCTTCAGACGCCTCCTCCCACCCCAAGATATGCAGCCCGTGTGGTGTGTGCCTGCTCACCCAGCCCACCGCCCCCTGCGATGGGAACCAGAGAAGAGTCCTTGCCCACTCGCAGACCGCACACCCCGTCTTCCGCGGGGCAACAATTACAAATTCAACCGCGGAAAGTACACGTAGGCCCTCTGGGCGCCTTCTCCCCGTGGGCGCTAATGACCATTTCTGCCCACGGGCGCTACATAGTTGAGTTCGTATCTCAGTGATATATTGTCCCGGTTTCTGGATCAAAAGGATAGGAGAGAGGCCAGATAAAGGAACTCCGAGGAAATATACCTGTGTAGAGTGACAGGGACTTGGCTGTGGCTCGCAAGCAGCCCTGGCTCATGTAAGTTTAATCAAATATAAAGATTATCTTCGGCCTCCGGCCACAGAAGGCAGTGCCCGCGAGCAATGGCGCCGGGCCGGGCCTGGGTCCTTACCACCATACACACCCCCACGACGGGGACCGAAGGCCCGCCTGGGCCTCGCCCTCGCCCGGCCTTCCGCGGTGCCCGGTCGCGGCCGGCGCCCCATTGCCCAGCCTGTCTCCAGGTACGGGACCATGGACAGCGGCACGCGGCGGAAGAACGCCACGCGCGAGACCACCAGCACGCTCAAGGCCTGGCTGCAGGAGCACCGCAAGAACCCCTACCCCACCAAGGGCGAGAAGATCATGCTGGCCATCATCACCAAGATGACCCTCACGCAGGTCTCCACCTGGTTCGCCAACGCGCGCAGGCGCCTCAAGAAGGAGAACAAGATGACTTGGCCACCAAGGAACAAGTGCGCGGATGAGAAGCGGCCCTACGGGGAGGGCGAGGAGGAAGAGGGGGGCGAGGAGGAATCCCGGGAGGAGCCGGTCAAGAGCACCAAGAAGGAAGGTGGGTGGGAGTTGGCGATGCTGGGGCTGGGGCGCTAGGCTAGGCCTGGGCCTCCCGGTGAGTTCCCTGCTGCTCCTGGGACCTCTAGAGGCGTTGAACCAGGGGTAGTAAAAGCAGACCCTCAGGGGCCCAGGCAGCAAATGAATGAACTGGCCCCAGGGAGGCCCTGTGCTGTGGGGGCCTGTGATGGTGAGCAGGAAGCATGCTTAAAGAAATCCAAAATCACGTGTCAAACATTAGACACCCCACCCCAACCCCACTGATTTGAGGCTGAAATCAGCTGGGCCCCTGTGTTGCCAGTTTGGGGACTGGGAGCCTCTGGAGGGGATGGGAGGTGGGAAAGACGGCCGCCTGGGTGCTTTCCCAGCTGGAGGGTGAGGCCCATAACCATGGGATCACAATTAGAAAGGAGATAGGGTTCTGATGAACCCGCTGTCCTCTCTCCCTCCACTCCCTCTTTCTTTCCTGGGCAGAGCTGGTTGGCAAGGAGGAGAAGGATCTGGAGCTCAGCGATTTGGAGGACTTCCACTCACTTGAGGCAGAGCCCCCCGAGTGTGAGCTGAAACCACCCTTCCAGCCCCTGGACGGCAGCCTGGACCGAGTCCCCACTGTGCCCCATGGCCCCAGTGCCCTGGGAAAGGAGGCCTCCAGCGCCCTCCAGATGCCGCTGGCCGCCGGTGGTGAGGCCTCCCTGGACCAGCACCTGGAGCGGGCCCGGAGCTGCCTCCGGAGCGCAGTGGCCGGGCCAGAACAGCAGCCGGGCCCGGGGGGCGGCCCGCAGGCCTGTGAGGCCAAGCTGGGCTTTGCGCCAGCTGGGCCCACCACGGCGGGCCTAGAGGCCAAGCCTCGCATCTGGTCCCTGGCGCATACGGCTACCGCCGCCGCTGCCGCCACTGCACTGAGCCAGACTGAGTTTCCGTCGTGCATGCTCAAGCGCCAAGGTCCTGCAGCCCCTGCCGCCGCCTCCTCGGCGCCTGCTTCGTCTTCGCCTGCGGCCCCGGCCCCCGCCAGTGCCCTGGACAGGAACCAGGACTCCCCAGTAACCAGTCTCAGAAACTGGGTGGACGGGGTCTTCCACGACCCCATCCTCAGGCACAGCACTTTGAACCAGGCCTGGGCCACCGCTAAGGGCGCCCTGCTGGACCCAGGGCCGCTGGGACGCTCGCTGGGGGCGAGCGCCAACGTGCTGACGATGCCCCTGGCGCGCGCCTTCCCTTCCGCTGCACCCCAGGACGCCTCCGCCGCCGCCAAGGAGCTGCTGGCCTTGCCCAAGGCCAGCAGCAAGCCCTTCTGCGCCTAACCCGGCCAGGGCGCCTGAGCAAGGAGGGAGCTGGCGCTCAGGCCGCATGCTCCTAGGTCCCAGACTCTTTTTCTACCGGGTTTCCAAAGCAAGGCCTGAGCGCTGCAGAGCTCAGGCCACCAACCACCCTAGAAGAAGCATCTGAACTCTGTCCTGGGCCACAGACGAGCCCCGGCACTGTTGGGCCACATCTGCCCATCCCACCTGGACAAGAGCCGTCCCGGCCACTCCTCAAACTCGGGAGCCGGTGGATAAGGCTGCTCTCAAAGCAGAAGGGAGCCGCCCTGAAGCATAAAGTTTACGTCCAAAAGTTTACATGGAGAAGACATTTCAGCCCTGGGACTGCTGTTTTGCTGTCTCCCTTTGGGTTTGGGCATGCCGGTGTTCGTGATGGAAACTCAGCCTGCTGCCCTTCCGACTTCATCCTCAGCACGTAATCCCCACCAACACACTTCCACCGAGTTTACACTATTGCACACTCCTAACTCGATAAAATTGTGTTTTTTTAAATGTATGTTCACACCAATAACTGCCTGCTTCAGAGGCTAATATAACAAAACCAATAAAACCAAGTGACGGTATTTGCATTTCATGGTGAACACATTTCAGATGCAGGGATTTGAGAATTCCAAAGAGGAAAGGTGCCACCCCCAAGGGAAGGAGTGGGGAGGGGTCATTGACCCACATGCTCAGGTCCCAAGTCCTCAAGTAAAGAAAGGCTTTTTTAAAAGAACAGTCAGAGTAAACCTTCAGATTCTGTTAAACTCCATAATAGAAATACTCAAAACTTTTAAACTCTCCCCCATTACCAGAGTCCAGGACTTCGAGAAAATAGGAGTTCTTTGGCTAAATTAGAATAACTTTTAAACTTTATAAATTCCTTGAGACTGTGTCTTGGCGGGGGGAGGGGGCGCGGGACATCACTGTCCAGAGGGAGCTCAGTTCTAGGCTGCCCTCTGCCCGTCCTTAGCGGGAGTGAGGGGGCCTTGAAGACACTGCTCCTCTCCTAACCCCTCCTCCCCTCCCTCCTGGGCCCAGTCCTGGCGCAGTTAGCCTCCAACGCTGGGAAAAAAGAGGAGCCGAGGCTCCGGGAAAGGGAAGGGTCTAGTAGGCCGCAGACCAGAGGCGGGGCTGAGAGGAAAGGCCTGGGGTGGGGGCGGGAGGCCGCGGGCTGGCGCTGGGCAAGGCTTAGGGATGGAACCCGCAGAGCAACTGGGGAGTCGAGGGCCTTGCCCCGCCTCGCCGAGGTTCCCGCAAGGTGCCTACCCCTGGCTTCGCTCAGAAACCCGGTCTCCCCACCCCCACCACCGCAGACCCCTGTTTGCTGGAGGCCAGCTGCTCTGATCTGAAGGAAAATCGCTGGTTCCCTCCCTATACTCGAATCTGCGTACTGCCCCCCCCCCGCACCCCCGCAGGTCCCGCACGAGGGCCCCTGAGAGCGGCAGGCGAGCGTGGCGCGCACTGGACTCGGGCTCTCCCCTAGCCTGCAAGCCCTCTGCTTAAAGCCCTACTGGTGTCCAGAGGAAGGACGAATCGGCAAGCCAGCGGGCCTGCGAGAGTGGGGCGGCCCGGGGGTGCAGCGACGAGGCGATGGGAGTTCTTGCCCGGGACGCGGACAGATTGACAGCCCGAGAGACGGCAGCTGGAGACGCAAGTCGTCTCTCGGGCCGGCAGACAACCTTCGAGGGACACGCGAGGCCGGGGTTTTATTCTGCGAGGGGCTGGGTGGGACCGGACTGCTGCCCTGTGGGGCCCCGGGGCCCCTGGCACAGGTCGCGGGAAGGCCGTGAGCGCTGGAAAGCGGGCCTGATCGGCCGGGGGGACCGGGCGTTGGGGCGAGTTTACTCGCGGGAGAGACGGAAACCCCGCGGCCCGGAGCCCCCGGTCGCCTGGGCTGCACGGGGCACCCCTGAGCAGTGGGACCCTGATGGGGGACCTCGGCCAGCCCCCCGACTCCGAGTGGTGGGACCTCAAACCCCAGACCTTGAGCGGAGGGAGCAGCCTGGACCCTGAGTGGCGGCCCCACCGCCGAGCCCGAGGCTTCAGGCCGGTGCGCGGTAATTGGATTGTATCCGCCCGCGCGCTGTCACCGTATTGACTTTCGCTCTCTTGGATGATATTATCGAGATTCGGAAGCTCGTCGCTGATGTGCCTGTCAAAAGGCTGCGGGGGAGCCCGCGGCCCGGCGAGCGCGCATCAGCCAAGATAATTTGAAGTGAAATTTTCATTTTGACAGTAAACCCCTCAATTTCTAAAGGCTCCGCGCTCCGAGAGCTCGCTGGCAGGGGGAGGCTTTGCAGAAAGCCCACGTCTTAGACTGAAAAGGGCAAAAGAACTCGAATTAGTTGTAATAGATAAAAGGGCAAAAATAAAGAGTCAAGGGTACTTGACAGTAATAGCGAAAGTGGAGTCTCGGGGGAGACGCAGCGGCCGAGGCTGGGGCACCAGGAATTTTAATGCGGCCGAGGGCGGCCGCCGAGCGCGCACACCGCAGCCCGAGACAAAGCCGGGCATTTCCAGCAAAAACAAGGCTTCGTGGACACCAGAGGCTCAGCTCGGCAGGAAGGGGCGGGGGAGGCAGAAACCCAGGCTCGGACCTCCGCCCGTGGCCCTGGCTGCAGGCTGCGAGTGGCTGCGCGCGGTGGCGCAGTTGGGCGGGCGCTGCGGGCCTGGCTGGTCTGACCTCCGACCCTGACCCCCGACTCCTCCCGGGGCGCTGGCCCAGAGGGCTCCCGCTGCCGCCCAGGCCTGCTGCCCTCGGGACCTCAGGCTCGGGCATCGTCCGCGGGGCGGGATTCCCGCCTGTCCCCGCGGCCCAGGCCGTCAGAATCCCACAGTGCAGGAGCCCCCAGATCTTGGTGGGACTGGCTGGCCGAAAGTGACTTGTTTGATCAAACTGCGAACTGTGTAAAATAAAGACATCAAGTGGGGAGGCGGAATCAGCTGCATTCCAGGGCAGCAAGACCCAAAAGGACGCCCCGGAAGCTGGGGGTATCACTTCGACCCACACCCCTTACCTTTGGGGGCACACTCTGGAAGGTTTACCGCAGGCACCCTTACCCATTCTTGGCTGTCTTCGCGGGGTGGGGGGTAGGCACATGCGCAAAGGGATGAGAACCGCCTAGGAGACGCATTTTAGGGGCCGACACTGGGGGGAAGGCTGTCATCCGCGGGGCGGAGGCCCCACTTCCCTCGCAGAGCGGCTGTCAGAGGGACTGGGGACAGGGAACTGAGCCGCTCAGGCGTGGCCAATTCAGACACAGAGGAGGGGATGCTAAATTAAGGGCGCTCTTTACATAGAGCCCAAATAAAACTGTAATCAGCGGCGCGTTACTTTTCATTAAGCGGGTCTGACAGCAGCATATCCAGACCCGACAGGGGACCAGGCACGGGAAATATACGGCTCGCGGCCCAGTCTAGGATAATTCCTTAAGCTCCATTAACAACTCTTAGCCGCAGGAAATGGGCTCTCGGAAAACGTCTCCAAATCTAAAAGCTTTATCGACCCTCAAACTGCCATTGATGGTTCCATTTCTTTCCTTTTTCTTCCTTTTTTTTTTCCTTTTTAACTTAAGGAAGAGATGTCCAGCAAGGTAATAGAGTTTGACACAACACCTTCTCAACTAGCGAGAGAGGTAGGGAAGCCAGTCCTTAAATGATATTTAAAAGGCAACCAATTAAGATTTAAAGTGGTCCTCTCCTGAGATTATGCCTGTGGTTTACACCTCCTGCTTTCCCTGGGTGTGCCTGCCGGCTGAGCCCTCCTCCTTCTCTCTCTCCCTCTCTCTCTTCCCTCCTACCCATCGCTCCCTTTCTCGATGTGTCCCTCATCTCTCTCCACTCTCTGTCTCTTTCTCGGTCTCTGTCTCTGTCTCTGTCTCTCTCCATAAAGAGAATAACAGGATAGAGAGGAGCAGCAACACCACCGGCTCCCTTCCTTCCCAGTGGGAGGTTCCTGTGGCCTGTCGACTGGAAGCAGCAAGCTGCCTCCTAAGGCAGATAATAGCAGACTAAGGGGTACTGAGGCTGGCCCCTCTTGCAGACACATCTAGCTGGTCATGTGGTATCCTTGGTGGCCCGGGGTGGCCTCTTTAATGGGGTGCGGGTGCCCAGGCTGTAAGGTCAGCCTGGCTCACAGTGGGCAGGTCTCCAACAAGAGGACAGCCCAGGTCTGGTCTGGGCAGGGGGTGGCGGCAGTTAATATCAGGGGAGAAGCTGCACACCACCCTCAAACCACAGCCTTCGACTGCTGGTACAACTGGGGCAAAGGGATTTCCCCCTTGCCCAGCACTGCTGTCTTCTCTACAAATGGCTCCAGGAAGATGCCATCTCCTTGGCGCAGCTCCATGAAAGCCCTTCATCTGGGATCCACCTGTCCCTAGGTCACTTCCCTCACAGTGGTGCTGGCTGGGGCATTTATTCCCACTGGTGCCACTAAGTTGAAGAGGCTGGAAAGCCCCTTACGCAAGGTCACATCACTGGAAGGCAGCAAAGCCCAGGGAAGGAAGCACCATGACCTTTAGATTTGACCCCGGTCTCAGGACCTGTAGGAAGGGAACAGAATAATGGGGCCCTGGAGGGAGAGGATGCAGGGGGAAGGAGCAGAGGAATGGGAGGGGAAGAGAGGAAGAAGAGGGGAGGGGAGACATGAGGGGGAGTAGAGGAGAGGAAAGAGAGGAGAGGGGAGGAGAGAAGAGTGGGGACAGGAGGAAGAAGAGAGGAGGGGAGGGGGCAGGATGAGAGGAGAGGAGAGAGAGGAGAGGAAGAAGAGGGGAGGGGAGAGAGGCGGGGGGAGAGGAGGGGAGGAGCAGAGAGAGAAGAGGGGAGAGGAGAAAGAGCAGGAGAGAGGAGGGGGAGAGGGAAACCTAGTGGAGGAGGGGAAGGAAACTGCCTTCCAACGTGTCTGCCATTAGCCTTATGAAGAAATACTTGTGAAAACAAATGCCTTTTCCCAAGAGGACTCTGGCTCTTGGGGTGAAGGAGGAGGTGTAAGTGAAGCCCCGGACCAGACAGGCCCCCTGCACATTCACCTGAGGGGACCTTGAGCCCACAGCTTCTCCACTCTCTGTCAGGGAAGGAGGGATGGAAGTCTCTCAGAAGGCTCTCAGACAAGCCCACTCTGGACACTAAGAGGCGGGAGTCCCCTCTCATCAGCCAGGGGACAGGGAAGGCTCCAGGACCCGCCGGGTGCTTGCTGCTCCTTCTAAGAGTGTCCCAAGGGTGGGATTCAGGAAGCAGAAGCTGCTCCCCTTGATGGCTTGAATGGAACCCAAAAGGTAGGCAGGAGCTGAATGCCTAGAGTGAGAATTAGCCAGAGGAGGGGTTTTCTATTCTCTGCCTGGACCCTCGCTCAGGTGGGGCAGCTAAAACAGCTATGCCCGGTGTCCTCGTAATTGTCTTTGTTTCCATGACATGGTGGTTCCCTGGGCCCCAGGAGAGGAGCTGGATTGCTGTACAACCACCTGGTTTCCGCTACTGTTCTGGGGTAGACATAGACTAGACTGAGCAGAGTCGCCCTCGCAATCTAGGGACTCTGTAATCTCATGGAGACAACAACAGTAATAATAAAAACAATAATCCACAGTGAGGTGGGTCTGTCCAAAGAGGAGAAGAGTGCTGGCAGAGGCTATCAACTGAGCAGATCGAGTTAACCCCTTGCTTCTCAGCGCGCTGCATTATGGTAAATGCATGATCAGTATCCCCATCATCTCGTCACACGGCAGAAGCAGAGCCGGTGGAGTCATGTGCACGGTACTCGCATGAAGTCCCTTCTCCCACTGCTCCGGGGCTTGCAGGAGCCCGTGTGAGGCACAGGAGGTGCTGAGCGGCTGTCTGCCCGGGACCCGCAGAAGGCACAGGGGGCACGTGAGGTGAACACGCCCAGGCTGGGGGAGAGCAAGAGAGGGTCTGCATGAGATTCTGGAAGCTTCCCAGCAAGTTAAGCCCTCTTCTTGTCCTGTGGTGAGCAAGGAGGCCCCAGCTGGCCCGGGGTTGGGTCTTAGTGAGCAGGTAAGATTTCTACAGACCAAGCAAGAAGAGGAAAAGTGTCCAAGGTGGAGGGAGGGCCAGTCCAGAGGCGGGCACAGGAAGGGACAGTGCCCATTTTAACTGGGGACACAGGGAGGGGACCACAGGGACAGTAAAAGCAAGGAAGTCTGCTGCGGATTGGTCTGGGCCTTGTGGAGCCAGGGCGCTCTGGGGCAGAGGGCAGTACCTCCCTGAGGGCAAGACGCTCAAGGCAGAGGAAGGAGGGAGGGACAGCGCCTCTGAGGGCTCAGGGCCTGCCTAGAGGGGAGCCCAGGCATGCCGGCACCTACAGAGGGTTTTGTTTGCTGGGACGATGAGGAGAGAATAGTCAGGGTGCTGTTGCTGTCCCCCTCGGGGGTGGGCAGCTGGAGAGGAGCCGGGAAGGTGACGCCTGCCTCTGAGGGGGCGGGGTGACTGAGCAGGGGACAGGAGGAGAAGAAGGGGCAGCAGAGCAGCGCGCAGCCCAATGGGAAGACAGGGGGCGAGGCAGCCCAGCCAGGGCAGGGGCCCCGCCCCAGGAGGCACCAGGCCTGGTGTGCACAGCCTACCTGTGCCCTGGATGGCAATGCACTGGGCACGCGGTCCTAGGGTGGGAGTGATGGCCTCCCAGCCCCACCTGGCCCCAAGACCCCCACCCCAACGCTCCAGCCTGAGAGTGCTAGGTGCAACCCCTCAGACCCCTACATGGAATCAGAGAACGGGGGCTGCCACCAGGAGGCCAGGTGCTGGACTTCCCTGCTCTGTCCTATTCTCCCTGATGTGTTCACAGTGGCCTCACCAAACGGAGAGGGTCTGTCCCATCACACAAGCAACTCCCGTTCACGATCAGACTGTAAATGGGACCCTAATTAATGAATTTGATGATGGAGACTCTCTTTTCATGGAACATTAGCCCAAGGTCAAGATAATCAGCCTGAACACACACTCCAGCTCTGCAACGGCACTTGTCTGGAGCGAGGACATAATTTACGTCGGGCACGTAGGTGGGCATACCACGTCCATGACGGTGGCTCCCGGCGCCTCCAGCCAGAAGGCCAACGAGGCATCGGGGGCAGACCCTCCTTCGGAGGAGCGGTCGGCACCAACACACACACGAGTTGTCATCGGCATCTCTGAGTCGTCAGAGTCCGCTGCAGGTGGCAGTGGGTTCACCTCTTTTTCCGTTGGCCTGTGGGTCTCTAGTGGACACTCCATCTGTCCAGGAGGATAAGCTGAGGCCTCTGGCCTTTCTGAGGTGGCCCCACCTTTGTGAACATGTGGCCCGGAATGGGGAGGTGGGATTCCACGCTCCGGGATAACTTCAACATTTAGGGGCCACACTTGGCCCTTCCTCCCTGGCACTTGTGTTGAGAAAACCACTTGTGTGCACAGTTTAGACACGCAAGGTGAGCCCAGGCTACTGCGTGTGGGGCGGCCCCTGGGGTTGATCTAGGGACAGACATCAGGGCTTTGGAAGGGTCTGCATGCACCAGGTCAGCCAGGAAGGAAAGGGCCTTGAGGGAGAGGTGAGGCTCCATTCACAGTGGTTCCAGGGGATGGCCCTGAGCTGCAGTGTGCCGGCCCTGGGCCCCCTGCGGGGCAGGCCGCCCCCAGGACTCAGGAAAGGAGCCTGCCCTGGCCCAGTGGCTCCTCCTCCCCTTCTGGCCCTGAGGACAGCTCCCTGGATCTGCAGCTGCCTCGCTGGTGACAGGGGGTGGCTGGAGGTGGCTGAGGATCCGGGGGAATGTGGCCACTCCCAGGCACACTGCGGGACCAAGTGAGACCAGGCCTCCAGGATTTGGAAACCCACGTACAGACCTAACTTTCTCCCTCTCAGGCTCTGCAGGGGTGAGGTGCAGGATGTGGACGGGGAGGGGACAAGGCGTCAAGTACTCAGTCCTTTTTTCACCTGCTTTGTTTTTCCAATAATATTCTAGCCTAGACCGTCCCACTGCAGGAGGATGCCGGAGGCCGAGCCCCGGGGGAAGGGCACATGCACAGACCGCAGAGATGTCCAGCATTGAGGCAGGAGCCACACAGTTTGGGTTTGAAGGACTCCTCCTTAGCAGGGTCGTGTTGCTGTGGGAAGGGGACCCACCGCCCTCAGGGATGACTATGCCCACCACCCAGCATTGCTGCTGCCCCATGACGGATGTGCCTGGCTTCCACCTGCAGCTCGTTTGTTGCTCTTGGTTTTGTTCCTAGACTGCTTCCTCAACTTTCCACCTGTTTCCATGGTTCCTCCAACGTTGGGCTGCAGGGGCGACACCGTGGGGTCATGTGTGGAGGCAGGAAGGGGCTGTCTGACTCATTACAATGGATTCCAGGAGCCCCCACCTTTTCCCCAATGACGCAAACTGTGTTATCTTGTTCTCGTTCACACACTTCTAGAAATCAGGAACTGTTCATTTCATTCTTCTGGTTTCAAGTACAAAATAAGTCATTATCCTTGACATTTAACATTTCCTTTCCTCCTTTAATGTGACATCCCTGTTTTGAATACAGACATACCCACAGAAACACATATAAAAATCTGTGAAATAGACAGACTGAAGAAGAGGCAAATCCTCCTGTTTCCCAGTGCACCCTCACTTGCCATGAAGTTCGTTTTAACCTGCTGTCCTCGTATTTAAAATAGATTTCGGTTTATGAAAACCTGAATCACAAAGGAGTTCCCAGACCGTGGGGGTGTGTCTGCATTTTCTGCTGCATCGTCATCCGTCATTTACAAAAGCAGCGAGTCCATTCCTGTCACACCCACAAGACCCCAACCTGCCGCTGGCCTTTGAACTCGAGGGCAGGTCTTGGCAGGTGAGGGAACTGTGGGACTGTGAGGTTACAGTCCTTCTTGAAGGCATGAGATACAAATAAATAGACAGATATTTAAAAGTAAAAGCAATGTGTCATTTCAATGTAGGAGTGACAAATAGATAAGACAGGAATAGTGCTGCAGCTGTTTTCTAGATGGTTCTGTTAAGTCAGGTTTAGAGTTTTTCATCAAGTTTTGCTATTGGACCTTGTATTTTTGCTTTTATTATACACGTTTGCATGACTTCTCACTCCCTCAAGAAAACGAGAAGTGACCATACGGCCGAGGCACCCACATTGGTCCCCTTGGACCCACTGCTGCCATCGCCAGCCTGCCACAGCATGGCCCCTGGTGAGCTGGTAGCACCAATGCCCAGGGCAGTTTCGTGAGCCTGCATTTGCTCTTCTCGCCTCTCTGTTTCCCCAACCTCCCCCTCATCAGTGTGCTCTGAAAAGGGACATAATTAATGTCTCACTGTAGAGTGACACCAACAGTGTGCAGCACCAGAGACACCCCTCCCGAGATCTTTATGTTTAACTAGACAAGCACTCCAAGGATGGGAGTGAGGGGCCATCATATGACGGCCATGTGCCCAGCCCCGCATGTCCCGGCCCCTCAGGGCCCGCTAAGCCCCACCCTGTGTGCATGGCTGAGTGACAACTGCCTTCTCCAGGACACAGACAGGGGTCTGCAGTGAGGCCTAGTCTGGGGCGTTAGAGCCTTTAGGGCAACATGTCCTAGTCAGAATAGCGCTTAATCCAAACTGCAGACAGAGCTGTGGTTCGATTTGGAGCATCCGTCCACCATGCACGTGTCTCAAGGGAATAGGAACGAAGGAGAAGAGGCCCCAGACCAGCGGAGTCGTGCCCTCTGCCCTCGTCCAGGGCTGGACTGGGTGTTGCTGTTTGTATCTTCGCCACCACTTCCCACCGTCCCCTGAAGGGCCCTGGCTAGTGTGCCATCCAGAGGGGCTCCCGGGAGATGGGAAGCAGAGACCAGGAAGCTGGTTTCAGGAGACAGCAGGAGAGAGGGGGAGGCTTCGGGCACCCCAAGAATTCGAGACCTCGGTAGTTTGCAATCGTCCCGTGCTCAGTGACATTCTCGTCCGCTTCAGGACCTCAGGCTGACATCCCGATCGTGTCCCTGATCACAGCCTTCCGGAAGTCCCCCTGCCCAAGCTTCTCCCACTTTTGTGTAAGCGTGAATTCCTCTATTATGCCCCATGTCCACATACAAATCTTCACGGCGGCTCATCAGGGGAAGAGAACCTCCAAGAGAGAAATCTAGAATGATTTTCCTGATCTGATTAGACCCAAAGGCGTTAATGACCCTTTTGCCCATGGTAAACGGAGCCCTGGTGGTTTTTCTCACACAGTAACACAGTAATTACTCGTTATCACCCGTGGTCGTCTGGAGCCTGGCGCCTGTTTCTGCGAGGCTCTGTTGACCCAGCGGCTGCTGCATGCCACGGTGGGTTGGGGGGCGGACATGGAAGAGCGCAGGGGCTGGGCGCTGACTGCCCCAGGAGCTGAATTCCCACCCTGGAGCTCGCAGGCACTGAAAGCCTCTGCTGGCCTGAAAGAAGCCCGTGTCGCCAGTAGCCAGAGGGTCACAATTCCTGGAAACCAGAGTTACAGGCTGAGCTGGTTGGTGGGCAGTGCAACTGATTCACAGCCCCACAGGGCCTTCGACTGAAGGTGTGGGTGGGAGAGGCAGGCGGAATCCGGCAAGTGGAGAACGTTGACCCCTCCAGTTACTTGGGCGTTTCTCACTGCCCTCCACCTTCTCCCTCGCCCTTGCACAGAAGAACCTGTACCTCTCTCCCCTCTCATCACTGTGACAGGAGAACAAGCCTTAAATCCCAGGGTCCCCCGGGCTCAGGTACAAACTATGACCCAGGAGGAGGGACCATGCACAGAAAAAGAACTGCAAGATTTTACAGTTTTTATTGACAAAAACATGGGGAATTTGTTGGGAGTGATCCGAAGGGCAACGGGCCAGGCTGGACGGCATGCTGCGTTGGTTCAAGGCAACTTCATGGGTGTAGCTGCCCCGACGCTGTGTGCAGGCTTCACGGTGCTGGTGAGAGCAGCTCACAGTGTTTCAGCTGGTTGATTGAAACGTGGATGTGGTGGTTGCCTCCATCAATGAAGTCAGCACCCTCAGGAGAGGGCACGAAAGCTTAGGGAGGCGGGTTTACTGAGCATGACCTACTCACCCACTGCCTGTTTCCCTCCAGAGGTCCAGAGAACATCTTTTCCCTGAGGCTTGGAGAAACACAAAGACTCTGCTGCAGCCGTTTTCTGCAGGTAGTAATGGCCCCAGTCCAACGGGGAACAAACTTCAGAAAGGCAGGGGCCGAAGGCAGGTCTTGACCAGCCAGGACGAGGTGGGTGTGGGGCCCCCGTGGGTGGCGGGGCTACCCAAGCAGGGCGTGGCCCACAGATCTTTGAGGACACCTGTGAATCTCGACGTTCCTGGGACTCAGATGGACAGACAGCCAGCTCAAACCTTAACTGATTCGTATAATAAAAGAGACAAAAGCAAAAAACAAACAAACAAGCAAAAAGAGATTAAAAACAATGCAAAACAACCTCCAAGTCTGATAAATAGAGCTTCACCTTGGATAACGGCCTCTTAACCAATACCCTGCTTGACCCAGTTCAGAGGCCCAGAGCCTCTCGCGTGAAGGGGAGGCTGCGTCCCCCTGAGTAGACGTTGCAACACGACCAGAAATTTATACCACACAGTTCCCTCCTGGTCTTCCCAAGAGGGACCATTCGGGGCCATTTACCAGAGTGGCTGTGCACTGTGGAAGGACATAACCAGGCCTCTTGGTGGTTTCTAGACAGTGGCTCAGAATTGACACCGATTCCTAGAAACCAGCACACACGGTGGTGCCAGTTGGGGCAGAAATGCGTGGAGGCAGACGGAGTGGAGTCGGGGCTGTGCCTGCTCTCCTTACCTCAGCCTCGTGCTTCCCTGAATGGACGCTGCACTCATTCCCTCTGTTCTGGCTGCAGGCCCTGCGAAGACTCTGGGGTGGGGGGATGGCGAGAGAGGGCCAGTGGGGGAATGAGAACTGCCTCTTACCACCAAGGGGCTGCCTGTCCCAAAGTCCTGGTGTAGTTGGAGAGACTGCAGAGACAGCCACAACCCAGATCTTGAGGGATGCAGGCTTGTGATGGAAGGCACATGACCTGTGCGGAAGGCAGCTAGAACCTGCAGGACGACAGTGAATGACCACAAACCCAAGAAGGTGGTGACTCCCAATGCAGCTGACATTCCAATGTAGTTTCTTTACTAGAAATATCAGCACATCCCTTGTTACCAATAGGCACTAACACTCTGGGAGCACATTTTTCTCTACACTGGTCCACGAAGACCACGGTCCCAGATGCTTCAGCTGGAAGGAGCAGCCCCATTGTGTCACCTGAGGGCCGTAGAGCTCCCCAGCCTTCGTTATAACTGGTCGGCCTGTGACTGCCCCCGGGCACACTGCGCTCCTCGCTCAATGATTTGGTATGCTGAGTGACTGGTCTTGATCCCATGGGCACAGTGGCTGCTGCCACACGTGGGGGCTGGGGAGGAGGCCCGGAATCCAGGAGGGCCTCTGGCTTTCGGACTCTCCTGTCCTGTGGCTGAAGAAAAGTTACAGCAACCCAAACCGGGAGGGACTTGTATTGAGATCAGGTCTTTGAGAAGTAATCAACCTAAAATGAGGCACTGGGGGGGCCCTGATCCAATCTGACTGGTGTCCTTATAGGAAGAGGAGATCAGGACACAGACACACGGAGGGACGACCATGTGAGGACACAGGAAGAGGATGGCGTCTACACACCTAGGAGAGAGGCTCAGGAGGAGCCAGCCCTGCCGGGACCTTGATCTCAGACGTCCACCCCCAGGATGGGGTAACATAACTGTCTATTGTTTTAAGCGTCCTGGTCTGGGGTACTTTGTTATGGCCCTGGAGAGACTAATACAGAGGACTTATGGTAGGACCCCTGTGTCCCCACCGCAGAGAGGTGCAGGGCCCTGATTGTCAGCAGTGCCAAGGCTGAGACAGCCTGGTGCAAACGCACTGACCAGTTGAAATGTGGAGTCCGCAGATGCTCACGTTAAGAACTGGTGAGGCATTTTGAGGAAAGATATTTCATTTTACATGGGATTTGTCCTAGAATTCCACTAAAATAGTCCGCTCCCTTGGTCATTTCACAGGATTCCATTTGGGAGCCTCTGTTTGCACACGTGTCTCCTCTGTTGCTCCTGCTTAAAACAATAAGCCCAGCACAAAATGGGGCAAAGACCCAGCCCTTCACGGGATGGCGACAGCTTTAATTACTGGATATCAACTCGGGCCGTAACCGTGGGCGCTTAGATTGTGCTTTACGTGCTTCGCCAGAATCCCTTGCTCTGTGACATTATGACGGGGTCACTGGAGCCGTTCTGGGACAGAGACCCACCAGCAAGGCTCAGAGCCTTGCTCCACGGATCATGCCTGGGATGGGGCCCCCAGGGTCCCAGCTACGTGCCCGCATTCGATGTCTTAACCACGGTGGTCTCTAGGGAAGCCCCACTCTCCGTCCTGCTGACCCACAAATCCACAAAGCTGTCTGTCTGAGCAGCCAGCAGAGCAGGAAGTCTTGGCCGCGGTGTGAGCTGTGTTGCCCTTGGGCTGTCAGCCCAGCAGATCCCAAGAAACCCCGTGTATCTGGGGAAAAAAGAGGTGCTATGTGCAGCCTGGGCAAACACTCGATGGAGGGTTGCAGCATGTACCCTTAGGACTGGGGCAAATCCATGCCATCCTCTCAGAAGTCAGACCCCTTTGAGGAAATGGCCCTTGGCTTCTGGTTCCTGATAGAGACATACTGACCGCTTGACCTCGGGACACCAGGTGACCGTGTCACAGAAGCTGCCCATGGCAAACCCACCATGCCACGAGCCCAGGTGAGTGGGCTGCATCCTAAAATCAAGTTCAGCGGTGTGTGGGAGACAGAGTGTGGGCAGGCTGGGAGGTGTGGGCAGGCAGGGAGGTGTGGACAGGCCTGGGAAGTTTTGGGTAAGTTACATGACAGGTGCCTGGGACCCCGTTGGCACCTCCTCTGTGCCATTGCCTCCCCACACCCAGGAGACACCCCAAAACCACAGCCGAGCAGCCTGTGTGACTGTCCCATTCTCTGACTGCTCGTGCCCAGGCTGAGGGTCTGCTCCGCACGCGGGCTCGAGACAGTTCTCTGAAATGGTGGGATCCGCCTCGGGGACAGAACTCTCTGCAGGTGGAAGGCACCTGCTCTCTTGGGAAAGGGGCCTGTGAAAGCAGCCTCCATGCTTCTTTGTGTTCACGGCTCTGGTGTTGGCAGGTGGGGGACAGTCGACCCGCGGCTTCCTGATCCCTTCTTCCCATCACTCCGTATGGGTCTGAACCATACGGTTCAGCGAGAAACGGCATCATCGAAGTCCAGTCCTTCCTGGTTCCTCTCTCCGCTGATGTTCCTATAGAAGGGGCACCACCAAGACAACAGCGGAGAGAAGCTGAGAGGGCTGACGGAGGGTGTGGGCGCCGTCGGAGCCGCCCTGCTGAACAGCTCAGAGCTGGTGGTGACTCGGTTCTCCCGGAGTGGGGTGCGGGCACGCTGACCTGATCCTTTTCCAAGCAGGGTGAGCAGTGTGGCTGGGTGTGCTTTCAGGAAACAATAGGGAGAGGAGGGGCTGGATTGGCAGAGAGTCTTCTTTCTAAACTAGTCCAGGTTGAGAGTAATCCACACAATTCCTGGACACTTGCTCTCTGGAGATCTGCAAGACGGCAAACAGGTCACAGTTCTGTGTCTGCAGTCACAGCCGCCTGACTAGAGACAACCCGGCATTGGTGGTCCCTCTGCTCATATTGCTCAGGGGTGTCCTGTGGACGGGCATTGCCTCACCAGGGACGACCAGACAGCAAATGCACGGATCCAGGGTCCTCCCCGCCGGGGCCAGGCGCACACACACGCCACTTCTGGCTTTTCAGTTATTCAAACCAAGCCCAGAGGAGCTGCAAACTGCATCTGGCCCAAAGACAATGGGATGACGTGGGGAAGGAAGCAGTGGTCACGTTGTCCAGTCATGACCGTGGGGACAAGACATGGGTGCCTGTGACCCGTGGACACAAGAAGAGGTCACTTGGAAGCCCCCTGGTCAGGGTCGGCGGCCCCCAGCCTCTCTCTCCAGGCACATCTCCATCCCACCCAGGGCACAGCAGAGGTCAGAGGTCACAGGACTCAGGGTGGCATTTATCAAGACCAAAGAAGTCTCAGAGCGAGAAACAAAAGGTTCTAAATAAAAGAAGCAATGCTGGCATTGAGGTCCTTAGCAACCACTGCTTCCGATGGAAGAACTGAGTGTGTGCTGCGGGGTTTGCACTTGGGCTCAGAACAGAAAAGAGCAGTGAAATCCTTCCTCCGAGGCAGGTCCCCAGGACGCACGCAGAGCCCCACCCCGGGTGAGCCCTTTCTGGCCATCTGGGATTCCCCCGCCCTGGGCCGTGCTCTCCCGGACCTCAGGCCAAGCATGGAGCTGGTCTGTGCAATGCCCCTGGTCTGGGGGCAGGGGGCTCATCAAAAAGGCAGCCCCCCTTTCTCGCTTCACTCATGGTGACAGCTCATCAGCTCTGCAAAGGACAGGCGCCTCGGGTCATCCTGCAAAAGTCAAATTGTCCTTTGACCTTGCCCACATGACCTCCTCATTACTCCTTTGTGTCACGAAAAAATGGCGCATAAATCGCCTTCCCTCCTGCTCCTGCTGTTGTGCCGTGTTCCTCCTGGCTCCGAGCTGTGGGGGAAGGACCCACATGGCTCGAGTGGTGACAAATGTCCAACAGTAAACGCGCGTGAGCCCCGTGTCTTCAGCGACTGCCATTCCCTCGCTTCTTTCAGATTGTTCTCCGATTGTTGCTATAGGCACTCCTACAGGAAATTTGGAAAACACAGAGGAGTTTAAGAGAAAATAAAAATCATGTGTGAAGCCCTCACTCGGAGCATAATCTTGATGAATTTTTTCCAATGTTACACACATCTGTGCAATTACTTCTCCCATGGCATCCACGTGCCTTTTTCAAGAAAATTGACTCTAGGAAAGGAGCTGGTGATGGGCGGTTTTCTGGGAGCACAGCACTCCGATGCCTTTTGGAGCTCTGGGTGAGGACTGCCGTGGATCTTCCCAGAGTCTGGCTAAAGATGGTGGAGCATTCCATGGAGGCCGTGGTCCCAGGACCTGGGTGGCTGAGCACCATGAGGGTCTCACTCTCCAGCCATCACGTCTTCAGGGCCAGGACCGTGTATGGCGCCCTTCAGTGCATGCGGCAGACTGTGTGGCACTGTGGTGGCGAGAGGCCAGGGTGGGGGCTGCTGGGCACGCAGGAGCCTTAGAGGCTAACTGCCCGAGTGAGCAACAAGGGAGTGAGCTCCTTCTGGCCAACCACGTGTCCTGTTTAGCCCTCATGGTAAAACCTTTAAATCAGTTACCAAACCAGCTGAGGCAGGACCAGGAGTGGGCGTCAAAGGGACTCTCCACAGACCCCACAGAGCTTACTGGCAACTAGGTCCAGGGACTAAGCCACCACCAGAATTGTCTCCCCAGGTCTCGAGGTGGGGCAGACGCACCCCAGCTCCCCAGGCAGGGCCCTAGCCTAAGTGCCAGTGACCCTCAGTGTCCATGACGTGGCAGGGTCACCCTGCTTGCTGCTGTGTCTGTGAATTCTCACCTGGCTTCCTTAGCAGGATCGCAGGCTCCCTGAGGGCAGGGCCGCCCCGTCTTGCTCACAGCCCCTCACCGTCCAGCTCGGAATATGCACACCTGGGAGCTCAGCCAGTGTTTGTGGACTGAGCAGGCCTTCGTGAAATGGGGTCGTGGTTCCACACCCCTGGGCCCCCGTCACAGCCCTCCGTCTGGAACATGAGCTGCCTGATAGGGACATCTGGACCTGTCTCCCCACTGGGGCAGGGTCTAGGGCATGCACACTGGATGCCTGCAGAGTGGTGAGGATGCCGTGGAGAGAGAGGAGGGAGAGGTGGGTGAGGCGAGTGGGAGAGCAGAGGAGAGTGGAGGAAGGGAGCGGGCAGAGCGTGGCTGATTCAGGTGGTGGGTTCATGCCCAGGAGCCGTCCCCGCCACGTCCTCTGGCACCCGGGCTGTGCAGGCAGTAAGGCCCCCTGGTAGTCAGCTGGAGGCCAAGGTCACGCCTTTGTGCAGAAGAACCAGCCTTCAGTCCTGCTCCTACCGCTTCCTGGCCCAGGCCTCGGGCCCACTCTGCATGCCCCAGACCCCCTTTCCCATGTAAATCCCTATCAAACACACAAAGCCAGCCTCCTGAGCTGTAGGGCTCTGTGAGAGGGTGTCTGTGCAGCCCGGAGCCCCAAACGGTAGCAAGTACAGCTGGGGTTCCCACCTCGCAGCTTTCTCGGAGCCAGGGCGGATCCGAGGGCGCTGAGAGCACACTGGCCGGCCGACTGTTGGCAGGAAACGTGCCTGGCTTGGGACGCCCCAAAAGCCAAGCCTGACTCAGAGGCGTGGGTTTCCTTGGGACGTGACCTCTGGGACAAGAGAGGCCAAAGAGCCAGTATGGGGACTGGTAAGCCACGTGACCACGACTGGTACAAACTGGTTTTTGATGTCTCATGACCAGAGAAGCCACGTGAAATGCATTTCAGAGACAGCTACCGTGAGGAAGAAGGGGAAGAATCAGTTCCTAGGCCCCTGCCCCCCACTGGTCAGGGGTCACCAGAGCATGGCAGTGGCCACCGTGGTGGTCTCCCTCTGGGGCCCAGCTGCTGGGGGCACCACTGGCTGGTGGCCCTCAGGTGTCCACTCTGCTTGGAAACATTCTTGGCTGGACAGAGCTGCTTCACCAAGTGATGCTCTCTTCCTGGACGCAGCCTGGTCTATGTGGAGGGATGGATCCTGGTCCCCATCTCCAAGCAGGACAACGCCGAGAGGCCAGCTGGCTTCTGAGCTGCCACAGCAGCAGCAATGCATCTGCGGAGACCACACAGCAGCTGACTTCCCCCTCTGCCCCTGCATTTTCTCCCCTCTCATTGAGTGTGGAACCCAAGCAGACTCTCACACGTCTGCTTACTAACCAGCCTCAGAGTCTGCCCCCAGGGAGCCCAGTCTGTGACTGATGGTGCTCAGAGTGATCTAGGAGGTCAAGCAGTAAGACAGGATTCTGATGCTGGATTGGCTGCCTCCCTGGGTTGAGGCCTGGGCACGAGGTCACAGGGCAGTCATGGAAAGTTACCAGTGATAGGCTGGGATGGTCTACCTGCAGAAGGACCTGCCCCGCTAGAGCCATGTGTCGGGCATTTGAGAGAGATGAGGGAGCCCTAACTCTGCTGACCCCTGAACTGGGCAGCCGCTGCTAGGTGCAAATGATGCTTGAGAAACAGGTAATGAATGGTTGATCTGTCTTGCGCTGCGGACAACACCCAACCTGTGAAAACAGAGACCAACGTTGTTGTGGCACCATCCCTTGAGAGGACTGCTGTCCAGGGACATGTTGACTATGTTGGACCTTCCCCCATGCATTGTGACACGTGTCTGCCCTTGTTGGGCTGTGGATGCCGCCGTTGGCCTCTCTGTTCTCATCCAGGCTGAAGCAATAAGCGATGCCCTGGAGTGTCCTCTGGGTTCCTGCTGCCCCATCGAGGGCAGCAACCCCAGCCCCCATGATGATCAGATTCAGCTACCTGCCCCTCATCCAACAACTCCTTCTCTTGTTGCTCCACTGTCCCGAGGAGCCCCAAGTGATAAGAGGGTGATCGCACCTTAATTCAGTGGAGATTCACTGTGTCTCCTCAACCTTGGTACCTCCACAGCTGTCCACTGCCACTGGCCACATCCAGCCGGTTGTTGCAAAGGTCAAACAGTTCAGTTCATAGGCAGGCAATGGGGCCAAACCATTCTGAGCTCTTCAAGACACTGACATGGCCCTAAATGTGCCGGTCCTGTTGGAGACAGCATTGGTCCTGATTTACCACCTTGACCAGTAGGGGTACGTTCAGGGACTTCCACTAGGACTTGCTGCCGGGATAACCCAGGGCACAGGCGGGGATTGAACGCTAGGGCCATGGAGAACCATCATCAATATGCACTCAGGCATTCAGGGTGGTCTGTGGACACACTGGATGCACCGTGGGGTGGACTGGAGCTCAGCTATACCCTCTACCTGGCTCCCTGTGCCTCCTCCGTAGTGAAGCACTCATCGTGGTACTCTGCTTCTCAAATGGCATTAAGAGCTCAAGTGGCATTCCTGACTTCCACAGCCTGTCTTCAGGAGTGAGGTGGCTGACCTGCCCCTGTCATTTGCTGTCCTGGAGGCTCCCACAGTGGTCAACAGAGCAATCCACTCTACACGTTCAGTCTTCATGGGCCAACGTTCTAAGAGCCGTGGCGCCGCACATCCAGTACCTCCACGTCAACACAGGGAGCTGAGGGTCCATGTGGTCCAGCCCAACACCAAGGGCCCCACACTCAGTCGGTCACTGCACACCAATGTCACCCACACTCACCCCAGCAGAGGGTCCTCGCCAGTGTTTGTAAACAGAGTCCTGACAGCACACGGACCCCAGTGACCTCTGCCCCCTCACCGTCTCCCACAGGCTCTGGATTCTTCTGTTGACCTGGGACCCCTGTACCAGGTCCATCAGAAAAGCACTGGCTGTCTGTCCGCCTGCCCTGGCTATTTAAAGGTCTCTAATTTGTATGGAGGAAGCAGAGGTTCATTTTCTTTCTCTGTGAATATTGTCTTTTTAGCAGAAGCTAATTCTGTTTCTTACTTAACAAACGAAGCCAAAGTTCACATTCTAACCTGAACACCAGATTCTGCTCCTCCTCCTGTCCCAGCGAAGGACCTGTGTGGTGTTGGGGTCTGCAGACCTTCACAGGGACATGGGTGGTTGGAGACGCCTGTGTTGCAATTTCAGGCTGAAAGATCCCCAAATCCTGGGGGTGCTGCCCGTTGGAATGCACTTGTCGGACAGGCAGACAGGACCAACTGCTGATGGACGAGGAGACCCCGTCCCGACCACAGCGGATGCTAAGGACAGACGCATCTTTACAACGTTCGAGATGGCATGGTAAATTCCACTCAGGGAAGCTGGGTTCAAACCGGGAAGATCAAGGCCACACGGGGGAGGGAGGTACGGTTCTTAGCAGGTCCCAGGTCGTTTCGCAGAAAGAATAAAACCCCACCACCCTCCCAGGGCTCAGGACGAATCCTGGTCAGCGCTGGCTGCCCCGAGGCAAACCCTCAGAGACCTCTGGGGCCCCAGGTCTGAGGGGTCTGAGGGTTTGCCTCAGGTTGTTGTCTTAGAGGGTCTAGACCCTTCCCTCCGGGTGGGGTCCCAGGCCCCAGTCCTGCCCTTCACAGGGCCCTGGACACTGCTGTCCCGAGCCCTCCCTTCCCCACAGTGACAGCCGCGGCGCAGAGGAGGAAGGCATCAGGCCAGCAGGGCCGGGGGAACCTGCCCTGGGCTGTGAGCCTGCGAGCCCACCAGTGTCGGCGACCTCCTTGTCCCTGGGCCGACCCTGGGGCCCTGGGGCTGTGCCGGACATCCCCCAGCTGAGATCGTGTCTCCAGGTGCCTTTCCCACCCTGTCCCCAGCAGGAGCATGTGCAGTCTCCCCCATATCAACCCCTGACGGCACACGTGGAAGCGTCCCCTCTGACTTTTACAGCTCATGTGTCCTGCCTGGCACCGTGCCCTTCTCCGTGGATGAGGGGTCGCTGAGCTGCAAGGAGTGGTGTCCACGTTGAGCCCTGCTCCCTGCACCCCCAGGACGAGACCCCAGCAGACCAGGAGGGCCTGAGGACCCTGGTGTGTCCTCTCAGTCTTAGTCTGGAGGAGCAGGGAGTAAGGACCTGGGTGCTGACGTGTTAATCCTTTACGGAATCACGCCGATTGTGAGTAAAACTCTGAGCTTCTCTTTGCTGGAAATGTCACATGGAAGCCAGACTTCTGTGGTTGAACATTTCAGCTCGAGGACTATTGTCGGAATTCCAGCATAACAGTAGACCCTTAGAACAAACACAGGGGGCACAGCTGTTGTAATTTGTCTTTTTTTCCCTCTCTGAGTAAGAAACCTTGCTGCCCAATGAGCTGTTTCCATGATTCTTTTTATGTAACAAGAAAGTAAACTACCTTCATCTATCCCCTGTTTTTTCATCTCTCCTAAGCCTATCTGATCCGGACCTCTTCTCATATCAACGCACTGTGGTCTCAGCAGCCCCATCCTTCCAGATGGTCCCATCTTAAAAACAACCCCGTCGGTCCAGCAGGCACTGATCATCCGAACCGCACCCTCCTAAGGATCCAGGAAGGACCAGAAATGATGAATTGCTTTCCAATTTTTCCAAGTCCAGAGGAAATTTGCAGGACAAGCAATGTTTCTAATGCAAACTTGATTATGTAATTACAGTGTGAAACATATTATTTTTCTCTTTATTTGTCCTCTCTCAGTTAGCAGTCAATTTTATTGCATAAATAAATTACACATGCTGTAATTCATGCCTCGCAGCCCACACACCAATTAAACCTGGAGCTGACACAGTCCCAGCACGATTACAGGACATCTGCAGACTGAAATAGCCGTTTATTTGCTCTGCAATAATCGTCAGCGCCATTTAGCTACACGGTAGCTGTACGTGCCGGGGTGGCGGGGCCCTGGCAGGAGAGATTTACAGGCTCCGGGGAAAGGGTGCTGGCTGCACGTGACCACACAGGCCCCGCGGGGTCCCCGGCAGGAGAGCTGTGTGGGGCTCAGACGAGAGGCAGCTGCTCTTCCCCACCCCGGAGAGACCTGGAGGTCCTGAATCCCAAACAAATGGTCGTCTGAGCTGCTGGCTCCACCTTCCCAGAAAAAGGGTCCTGAGCACCCGCCTCTGAGGAAAGGACACGTCCTCAACTCAAGCAGCCTTCAGTGTGTCCCGGGGAGGAAAAATGGGACCTCCCTCTGCTAGAGGAACCCCGTCCCTCCATCTCCCTTTCGCCCCTTCTGAAGGCGTCTCCCAGGTACAGAGGACACGCCCATCCTGATAGCTCAGGGAAGGCTCCTGACCCTTCGTCTCCCGGGACGCCTCATGGGCCCACTTCACGGGCGGCGTCCTCTCCCCAACGGTCACCACTGGGGGCCGGTGTCTGTGTGAAAAGAATGATGAGAAATGGCAGAAAATGAGGCAGGAAAATAATGGTATATAGGAGAGGTCGTGCTAAGGGGTGATGCTCCACTCGGTGAATCACCACCCTCATGTGGATACGAAGTGCACACAAGTCACGCTCCAATTAATGGAATAACGAGGGAACTGGAAAAGTTACACGGGGGCAGAGAAGGCACAGAACCACAGGTGTTCGTGCAGCAGGAAGGTGGAGATGAATCCGGAGAACAGGTCTGTCCGCAGGGCAGCAATCAACTGCATTCCATCAGGTGCAACTAGTGCCGTTTCTGTGGACGAGCAGTGTACCTGTGGCTGTCAGTTCTCCCCAGGTAACACCTGTCTCTGCGGAGTCACAAGGGACCTGCGACCACGGCAGAGCCACACCCCGCAGGGGCAGGTCAGCCCCCCAGATTCCAGCATTCCACTTCACGGATGTTCAGCCGTCTTTTCTGCCCGCTCCAAAAATGGGCGTTTCCTTCCACGAGGAAAAAAAAACACAGCTAAGAACTCCTGGGAGGAAATTATAATGGGGCCACTAGCAAATGTGTCCAGGTCCCACCGAGCAGAAATAGGGGTGTAGGCTGCCCTTCAGTCTAAAAAAATGTCAGCCGCCTCCGGAAGGGCGGCCGGAATGCCGTCGTTGCCGTAAGGGTTCACTTTCCAGAGGAAAAGGCCTGAGTGATCCTCCAGCTGCGTAGCTGCGTGTTTTTTAAAAGAAGGATTTCTGATCATTTGCACCTCAGTGCAATCAAAAGTGAGTCCAACAGGGTCATTTCAGGGGCAGACCAGCAGTGGGCAAGCAGTCCAGGCAGACGCTGTCTGGATGGTTCGTGCTCTGTGTCCAGGCCAGCAGGAGGCTGAGGGGCAGCCTCCAGACCTGTTTGAGATGCTTCCCTCCCGCCGGGCACTGCAGGAGAAGGACCAGCCTCTGTCCTCCCTCCCACAGCACCCCTCTGTCAGCAGGAAGCCCCCACAGGCTGAGCACAGGGCTCACCCTTTAAAAGGCTGCGGGAACTACCTCCATCCACATAGCTCCCACTGGCTGAGTTCTGAAATCCAGCTACAGCCAGTGATTCAACTTAAAATATTTGAATAAAACTAAATGCACACCAATTGCTCTTTTTAATCAATCTGTTCAAACGTACTGCAAGTTATTCACATGCAAGTACTATAAAAAAGACTCAATATTAGTTCTTGTGAACAGCATGATGTCTATTCCATATTTAAACGACGTTGTTAGAAAGAACGTGATAGGAGGGGCCTCTTCACCCCACGAACACACCACTTGGAGCCGCCTTCACGTGGCCCCTGCCCAGGGCTGCCACACGACCAGCATGACACACACACTTCCCCGTGGTGACCCGCCGAGCTCTCACACCATCTCTGAGGGTGCACTGCCACAGTGCTGTGGGAGAGCCCAGCCCACTGTACCGTCCCCCTTCCTGGGAGAAGTCCGTTCCCCAGGTCATCTGTGGAGGCACACAACTCCCACCTCCCAGACTCAGGGCTCAGCCACGTGATCCACCTTAGCCGAGGACCCTGAGCAGGCACACTGGGAGCCATGTGTGTCCAGAAACTCTGAGAGCTGCTACAAGCTTCCACCCTCTCTTCAGTTTCTGCTGTCACCACAAGGTGGCCTGTCCCAGGCTGGGGCAGCTCCTCCCTCAGGGCCTGGGACGAGAAGAAATGCCAGCAGGGCAGCGTGAGCCCACAGCTGAGGGGGAAGGGAAGGGGGCCATGGCTCTCTGAGATTCGGGGATGTTTGTCATGCAGCAAAGCTCACTGATACCAGCTGCAGCTTGGCGGAGTTGAGTAACTTGCCCACGTCATACTGCATCAAGTTTCAAGCCCCAGTGTCACCCCTGGTGGGTGCGCCCTCAGCCACTGCATTTGGCCCCCTCTCCTCTCATGAGCCCTTGTTTCCACAACACTCCAGCATCCTGAGGTCACTCATCCCTGTGTCAGCGTTTCTCTCCTGGGCCCTGAGGCACTCCAGCCATGGCTCCGGCCAGCTGGCACACTTCCCGTGTGGGCTGCACTGCGGGCCCGCCACCCCCACACTGGACGAGTCGCCTCTCTTCACACACTGTGCTTCTCTCCGCGTCTGCCCAGCAGGCACGGGGGCTGCAAGTTGAGCGTCAGTGCTGGGCATACAACAGCCTCCCCACTGGTCGAGATGCAGCTGGAGAGCAGGTCTCTCTGCAGGCAGGCAGGGCTGGAAGACAGGCGGGTCCCCCTCCCCAAGCCCAGTGCAGACCCCTCCCTCTGGAAGCCATCCAGATTCTCACCCAAGCCCAGCCCCCCAGCCCTCCAAGCTGCCGGGTAACTTTCTTTGTGACCCTGTGTGTACGCCTTGTGGGCCCGCGGATGGTCACTCTGGGCTGGCTGTCCTTTCCTGCATGCTCCAGCTTCTGAGGCCAGGAGCTGAGTCTTCTGTGAGCCCCAGTCCTTGGGCCCTTGCATGGAGGGCATAGAGGATGGCGGGACCAGCGAGACGAGGCCGTCTAGGGTTGGATCTCTGTCCAGCCAGGCCATGAGTTCAGACTTGAACCAGCCGTGGTGGGAGGACCCATAGCCCCATGAGAGCCATGGCCACATGGGCACCAGGGCCCGGGTGTGGGGACGGCTTCCCGGCTCCCGCCAAGAACAAGAGAGGAGAGTCGCCCCGTGGGCCAGTGCACCCATCTGCACAGCACACCCAGGCCAGGACACTCATGGTTCCCACTTACCTGTGAGGTGAGCGAGGCGGATGATTCTGGAAGGTACCAGGTGTGAAACCCAGCGCTGTGGCCATGCCTGCTCCTGGAGCTCCCACTCAGCTGGGGGAGGAAGGGAGCCAAGGAGACGGGGTGCAGAGATCTGCTCCTGGCCTCCCCAAGCTCACACCTGCCCTGGTCTCTGCCCGCGCAGCTCATGCTCCTGGTCCACAGAGACCTGGGGACGGGGACCCCAGGAAGGAGGAAGGGGCTCCCTTGGCCTCATGCGTGCTGCGCGAGGGAGGGGCAGGGACCTGGGACAGAAGAAGAGACTCCCTCAGCTCTTCTCGCCAGCACTCTTCTTCCCAAATTCTCCCTGTCCAGGCTCCCCGGGCAGCCAGGCTAGTTCTTAGCTCTGAAGGTGCCTAGATTCCACATGGTGGCATCAATACGTGTGTGTGTGTGTGTGCATGTGTGACTATGTGTGTGCACGCATGAGTGTGTGCATGTGCACATGTATGTGTGTGCATGAGTGTGCGTGTGTGTGTGCAGGCATGTGCGGTGCTGGGGTCCACCAGCCTGGTGAGGTTGGTCAAGCCTGAGTCTCAGAGACTGCTTATTCTTGATTGAGTTAAAGAGAAAATCCCACAGAGCACACAGCACAGAGGGACTCTGACAAAACCGCGGCCTCAAGGTCGTCTCCTGGGCCAGCACCGGCTCTTCCGCATGCGGACACACCAGGCGCTTAACACGGGAAGGAAGCATGACGGAAGCTGGGAATTCCCTGCCCTTTCTGCTCAATGTTTCTGTAAACCCAAAACTGCTCTAAAAATAGTCTATTAATTTTTTAAAAATAGAAAGAAAGCAGGAAAAATGTAATAAAATTCTCTGACGAAACTGTTTCATTCTTCCTGTAACGCAGCTCCCTTAAACCTAGTTTTCGTTACTTTTTAGAACTTTTATGCTTCTTGGAACATTATGAAGAGACGTCTGTTGCACACGAATGCAAATGTTAAGAAACCCAGTCTTAGGCAGGAGAGTCCTGGACACCCTCGGCCCGAGGCGACCCGAGGGCAGTTAGCCACCTCCCTGCAGACTCTCCTGTCCCTGCACGCCTCAGCATGGCCTGCGCCCCCAGCACGGGGTGGGCTGTGAAGAGTTAACTCTGCAGCATGTCCCGGGCCCTCCGATCGGTGGCCTGTGACACGCAGGGCCCTACGAAGCCCCTGGAGGCACCTGAGCTGGGTGCAAAAGAGGGAAGGGGCCGGCAGGCCGGGACAGGCCAGGGCGCCCGCCACCGGGAGGCTCACATTCCTGTCCCCCGTGGAGGGCGAGGGAGACGCGTGGAGGGACAGCGTCAGGCTTCTCCAGGCTCTAGCCGGGTGGCTGATGAATGACTGTTCCAGCCTGGGCTCTGGCCTGCCTCTCCTCGCAGGTGGGGACGGCAGTCAGAGGGGCGAGGTGGCGCCTGTCACCCCCCAGGCCCCCGGAGCCTCTGGAATGTGCCAGATGGCTGCTGCGGGCAGCCGCTCCCCCAGCTCAGACCCCCCCCAGCGCATGCCTGCAGGGTCAAGCACCCGCTCCGGCCGCTGACGTGTGTCATCTGGCAGCCGCTGGCTCACGTCCCGCGGCAGGGCCGGCGGCAGCGGGCAGGGCTTCAAATACCACAGCGGCAGAGGGTCAGACGTGACAGGGAGAGGTGAGGAAAGGTTACTGCACTGACACTTCCCGGCCTCCCAGCTGTCACTGCCAGCACATCGGAGGCCCAGGGTCCAGAGCGGCGGAGCTTCCCAGGCACGTCACGTCACACCCTCCACGGAGCTCCAGAAAGTCCCAGGGGAACTAAAGTGTTGACAACCCATGCCTCAGAAAATGTGGTGAGGGGTGTGTGTGTGTGTGTGTGTGCATGTATGTGCACTTATACATGTGTGTGTGCATGACACGTGTGCGTGTATGTGGCACACGTGTGGGTACACAGTGCACGGTGGGAGGTGGTGTTCTAAGGCACCACATGCGAGTCTCTCTGTAAGTACGTCTTGAGGCGTGGATGGTCTCGCCCACGTCACTCACTTCACACGCAATATGTGACGTCCCAGCTGCAACAGGGTGGCTGCCCAGGGTCCTTTGTAGAAAAAGGCTGGATATGCATAAATAATAAGGTCCAAGTGCCTCATGTGTGACACGATGACCTCTCAGCGCCACACAGTCAGGGAACCCACATCCTTTTTCACCTTGGGAGGAAACTGAGGCAGAGTGTCAGGGAAGCCACGGGGCCAGGACCAGGTCTCAGGCACACTTGCCTGGCCCCAGCCACACATATGAAGAGGACATCCAGTGTCACACTCGGAGAAGACAGGCCCCAAACACCCCCGTGCAGATATGAGGAGCCATGTCCTGCTTCCCCGGCTCTGTGCCTGTGCCACGTGGTCAGCGTGGCTGGGAGGGGAGGAGGGAGAGGAGAGAAGAGCGAGGGAAGGACCACAGTTCAGTCCTGAGGTCCTGGGCGCCCCTCCTCCCACCCCGTTCCTGCAGAGGGCAGCTCCTGGGAAAGGCCGCCCTGGGGCCTGGCTGTGGCTGAGCCCACCTGTCGCCCAGGTGTGCCTTGGGCTGATGACAGAATTCCTGCCCCGTAAGTCCCTCAGCAATGGACCCCCTGCCCCTGCGAGGCCGGGACGGGTGCAGGCGGAGGCTGGAGGCTGCTGGGCACAGATGTGGACTCATTTGTTGGCGAGGAGGCCAGGCAGAACATTCTAGCTCACGCTCTGTGTCCAAGCACCAAATGCTCTCTGACAACAAAGGGTCAGCCTCTAAACAGACCCAAGAATCAGACACCTGGTCAGCTGGTGACACACAAATTACATGCACACACACACGTGCATATTCACACATGCCCACGCTCCCACAAACGTGTGCACACCCACACATACACATACGTGCACTCACACACTGTCATGCACAGACTCACACAGGGCACACTCACACACTTGCATGTATGCACTCACGCACACATAGTCATACATGCACACACATGCTCACACTCTTACCCCACAGTCCGTCTGAACAATAAAAGGGCTGGTGACTCAAGTGTTAAAAATTCTCAGCGTCCAGCCACCATGGGAGAGTCAGTGCCAGGGACACTGGTCAAATAATGCACCTCAGCGCACACTCGGCACCCACCCCAAGAAAACAGTTGTGAAAAATAATGACGTTTGCTCATGTTTGTTGATCAATTAAAAAGAGTTCAGTCTGCTTTTCACAGTGATGTCCATCCCTAGAGTCGGGGCAGTGCTGGGTGTGCCTGTGCGGGTCAGTGTGTGTGCAGGAGTGTGTGAGAGTCTGTGCATGTGTGAGAGTGAGTGTACACACGTGGGTGGGTGAGAGTGAGTGTGCATGTGTGGGTGTGTGAGAGTGAGTGTGTGTATATGTGAGTGTGTGTGCAAGCACACACTGTGGGGCCTGAACATGTACAGTCACTTGCTTCCTCATAGCCAGCAAGGGGGAGGGTCTCCTCACAAGACGATGCCATGATCTTAAGTCACGTAATCCAGGATATGTAATCACATACATGTGATCATGTGCAAACAACAATCTGCATGTGATCACGCATGTGCAATTACCTACTTGTAGTCACGCACCTGCAATCGCATGCATGTAATTACATCCATATAATCATGTAGTCACCAACGTGATTGTGTGCATGTGACTGTGCACGATAAGGACACACAGAGAATCATACTCTCGTGACCATGCACATGTGACCACATGCATGCTATTGTGTGATGTATTCACATGCGTATGATCACATGCATTTAATCATGTGCAGTTAACAATGCTAGGAGCCACGTGCGTGTGGGGGTGCAGTGTGACTGTACACATGTAATCATGCACAGGCCATCACGTTCGTGTAATTGTGCGCACACCATATTTGCCGTATTCCATGGGTTACAGGCGAGTCCCAGCTCCCACCCACACTGAGGGGCGAGGATTACACAGAGGTGGGAGCACAGGGGAGGGCTTGGGGACCACCTCGGTGTCTCTGCCACAGCCCTAGGTCAGCACACACTCCAGGTGGGGAGTGAGACACAGCATTGGTGTAACTGATTCAACAAAGACAGAAACTGAACGAAGAGGCCCCAAACCTCATGAGCATGCGCCTCTTCCCGCTAAACCCCTACCTGAGCCCAGACAGCCACACACAGCACCCCCCAACGTGGTCCAACAAATCCACCACCCCTGGGCCGCTGCGGCTGCTCGCTCAGCCCTTTGACTCCCCCAAGCCTCTGCAAGGTGGCCCTGCTGTCGTAAACCTGTCCGCATGGGCTTTTATGGGAGCACAGAGTCCACACAGAGCACACGCTGCTCCCCGGCACGAGGTCATCCTCCTGAATTGTTGGCTTCTCCACCCGAGCACCTGGGGACCTCGGACAGGCCCTTCTGTGACCAAAACCCCAAGAAGTCGCCAACCACGAGGCGAGCAGCACTAGACAAGCTCTTTCTCGTATCAGCATCAGCAGCACTGTGTTTCATGATGTGGGCGCGAGCAGACGCAGGTTAAATCAATCAAAAAGGTTATTCAAAAAAACGATGGCAAAGAAGGTGGGGAAGCAGCTCTGGCCTTGGGTGCGGGGTGGGGTGGGAGGCTCCTTTCCTGACTAATCCCGCAATTCCGCAACTGGGGCTCCAGCACCACGGTGTACTGAGTCATTCGCTATCCAGCTGAGTCATCCCTTCTTTTGAGTCACTGAGAAAAACTAGACTCCTCTGAATCGAAACATGCAATCCACAGACGCGAAAGTGGACCTGGACACCACCTCGCCTCCTGGGATCAGGACAGCTCCCAAGTCCCCCTTACACAGGTGTCCCACAGCTGGGATGCCGAGTCACACACAGCATCCCACCTCCCATGGCCAAATTAGGTGGAAAGGGGCCTTGGTTGAGGATGTTGGTGAGCTGAAGAGCCAGGTGTGAGTCACCGAGGGCCCCCCAAGGGAACATGAAAACCCTGGAGACTCTGGAAGGCCTTGACCGTCCATCTTACTGAAGATTCGACATATTTCACAAATGGCGTCCAAAGAGAAAGCAGTTCCCAAATGTTAGGTTTTGGGGATAGCCTTCAGTCTCTAACCTGCACCCACCACTCGGCTCCTCATCAGGAAACAGCCACTGGACTTCGCCTCCCCCAGACACCGAGAGGGAGAGCCCCCAGGGTCACAGGCCGGTGCAGTCAAGGTCTTAACTCGTAAAGCCCCTTGGACTTTTGATGCAATTGGTTCCATTGGTTTATAAACCGCCTTAAAGCTATACGCTATTGTAGGAATGATTGCAAAAAGATAGGTTGGAAAAGAGAGATTTTACACATATGGAAAGTGGAATTGCCAGGTCAATTAAGATATTATGGGATAACTATTAATAAACTGGAGCAATGCTACCGTTTTGTTGAGGAATCTGTTACCGTGGAATTAGTCTTTTCTGAGCTTAGAAAACCTTCCTTTTCAAGGAACACTCACGTTGAGCAGACAGCACGGAGAGAGGGGAAGTTTTCCCTGTTGATAAGTTTTTCCCTGTATTTCCAGAACATGTTCAGATCTGGTGTGCACAGCGCCAAGCGGATGAAGGAGTGTTGGTCATTTGTTTCAGAACCTTTCAGGGTTCTAACTGTGGATTTGGGGGTGACCCAGCACACGACACTGCACACCTGTGCAGCCACACCTACGCTGCAAAGTCTAGTGCACCCATCACGCCTCCTGCTAGTATTTCACGTTCCTACCGTGACATTTGAAATATCTCTCCTCGGGTGCTTCGAATCCCCCAGAAAAGACATGCTGGGCCTTACTGCTTCTATCAGTTGAAGCCCAAGACTCCCTTTCTATGGGGGGAAGGAGCATGGGAGACAGATCCACAAGGGATGAGGGTCACAGCAGGGAGGGGCTGAAAATTTCCCCAAGTCCTACCATGTCCAGTCAGCTTCCCCAAAGCCTTGTTTCCCTACTGAGAACTAGTCTTGAAAGCAAAGATTCTCAGAGAAAAGGGGCAAAAACAAAACACCATTTAAGAGCACATGGCATTGAGTTGGAACAGGCAGCCTCCAGAGAAAAGAAAGGAAGCGTTTCAACCTGAAATCCAGGACTTGGCAGTTGGCCGGGGGCCCCAGGCTCGGCCGTCGTCCAGTTTGAATTTGGCTCCTCAGCTCTGGGCCTGTTTCCCTCTCTTGTTCCCCCCACCCCATGTCATACCAGAAACTTCGGGTTTTATTTTTTACATTTCTCATGTTCCTATAATGAAGTACTGTATTCACACAACGGTTCCCATACTATCACAGGGACTGGTTGACCCAACCACTCTTTGACGTGCGAATAGCAAACACATCTCTTGGTTCACTGAAATTCAGTCATTTTTTTGAGCAGAGTATATGGAATGTAATTTAAAGATTTATATTCGTTAAAAATACATCTTTCCCCGTCAGTTGCATATCAGGGTATCAGGTGTTTTATTCATTTTGATAAGTTTTTAAGCTAGAATGGAATTTATAATCCAGAAAACTTCTCTTTTAAAGATTGTAAATCACCCATCTTCTACCCTGAAAAATTATTTTTGCTTCGGCAACACATGTGTGAGGTATGAATAATAAAATGTACCTTATAAAATACCGGCAAGGTGCCTTCATAACGATATAAAAACCAGTTATAATTCCAAGGAATAACATGAAGTCATTTTTATTGTTAAGTGGTATTCAAGAATTAATTACACCACACAGACAGAGCTTGCGTAATAAAATACAGTCTGGCTTCAAAACGGCCTTGAATTCTAGGTAGGAAAACGTTTTTTCCGCCCACCACTACAGCCCACCAAATGCTTTATTCAGTGGGAAACTTAATGCGTGGAAATTCTCGCACACCGAGGTCTCCTCTGGAAAGCATTCTGCAGTACAATTACACTAGTGTCCTCCCCACTGTCCAATCAGCCACAGGGATTAGGAAGCGATGATTACAGGAAAAACCCTGTTCTCTGATTCTCCTCTACCCGTCAGATGAAGCAGGCAGGTTCTGTATCTGGGATTGGTGGGGCTGTTTGGTGTGAATAAATGGAGATTATTTTGAAGTCTTGCACACACAGGAGCCTGTTTATTTACAATGAACGCAGAACCCAGGGTAAAGGGAAATGCCTATTTTTTTTGAACAAAGAAGCCACGTTTGTCCATCCGATATTCTTGGTGTTGCCTGGAAAAAGAAAGAACGTGATTTCACTAACCCCAGGCAGAAGCCTATTCGTGGATTGCTCTGCAACGTGGCTTCCTGTCTCCGTCACTGTTTTGAATGCCACATCTAAACAAAACAGTTGATTTTCTTCTCCCCAGCGGCAGGCAGGCCTGGGCTCTGGGTCTGCTGGCGTGTTCGCAGGCCGCCTACTGAGTCCCCTCCCTCTGGCCTGGCTGTGTCTCCTGGAGCTCCTTCCAGAGGCAAATTCATGCGAGCACTCAAGCGTGCCCGCCCACCCGGCAGGCCTGTCTGGGTGTCTGGGAGCCGGTGGTGCTGACGGTGCTGACAGCAGGTCAGGCCAGTGGGCTGTCTTCGCAGGGCCCTGCCTCTGACCACTCCGGCAGCCCGCCCGCCCCCCGCCCCTCGACCCTCCTGTGCCCTCTGGATGACAACACTCCCCTTTCAGCCTCTCCAAGGGTCAGCCAGATAACCTGCTTCCAGAGAGGCCTTATCTTCTTCCTTCCTCCCCGCTGTCCCCTGAGAAGGGATAGAACATGGAGTGGCCCCCAAAACAGAGCCCAGATAGCGGGGGTGGGATGGGGACTGCCTAGGAGTCAGGGAGATGCATCCACGGGATCCTCTGTTCCTGATCGCCGGGCCCAGCCAGCTGGGCCTGCCCTCCTCCTGTCCAGACGGAGCCAGCAGCATCGTTAATTCACACTTCATGCTGGTCTTGAATTTTGCAGAACGACAGGAACAAGGCGGTGATTTCCCTGGAGACGGCAAAGGCCTGCTCAATGGGCCTCGGCCTCCATGGGGGTGCTCTCCCCAGCAGAGGGGACAACGCCCGCCCGTCCGACGTTCTCTCCCACACTCCCAGTGGGGCCTCCTGGCCTTGTGGCGTGCTCCCCCAGCAGAGGGGACAAGGGCAGGAGCATTCACCACTCACCCCTCTGCAGTTCTCTCCCCCACACCCCGCAGGCTGCATGGCTCCTGGCGCTGGCCCCCCTGTGGGACTCGGGCAGTGCATCTGGCTTTGCCTGGTCTGCACGGGAAATGCCAGCATGGACCCGGCTTCCCAGCAGTGGCAGCAGTATCCGGACCCTGCACTCTCAATGGGGCCTGGAGCGTGTACCCAGCCCGGTGACTGTCACCTGGTGGTCGGCCCAACTCTCAGCTCCTGTGTGTGACCTACAACCTCTGTGAGAGCTCGTGGTGCTGGACACGACCACTGGGGATCCTGAGGGATGTGGGGGAGAGGGCTCCCTCCCACCTGCATTGCCATGAAGGCACCCTGGGGACCCCTCTGTTCTTTGGGTCCCGGATTAGCCTCCACAAAACCAGTGGCTTAAAATAACAGAAATCTGTTGTCTCACGGTTCTAGGGTCCAGAAGTGCAGAAGTCTGAGACCAAGGTGCCTGCAGGGTCGGTTCCTTCTGGAGGCACTGGGGGAGGATCCCATCCAGGCCCCTCTCTGGTGTCAGGTGGCCCCTGGCAATCCTTGGCGAATCTTGGCTGCGGATGCCTCACTCCAGTGGCTGCCTCTGTCTTCACATGGTCTTCTCCCTGCGTGTCTCTGTGTTCAGATTTCCCTCTAATAAGGACACCAGTCATATTGGATTTAAGCCTGACCCTAATCCCCTGTGACCTCAACTTAACCTGATCACATCTGCCAAGACCCCATTTCCAAATAAGGTCACATTCGCAGGTTCCAGGTGGACATGAATTTGGGGGGACACTGTTCAACCCAGTACAGGCTCCAACCAACTTGTCTGAAGCTGTGATAAGCCCCTGAGCTCAGCCCGTCTTCAGGCCCCAGGGCCCTCCTCTCTTCACCCCAATGTCAGCACTGCCTCCTGCCCCCTCAGGAGGCCTTAGCAGGGATGGGGGTGCACTCTGCCACCTGCCACCTGGGGCAGGATGGGCTGGACTCAAATGGTCCCCAGGCTTCAGTGGGGACATACTCCGGATGCCGCTGTGCAATGGGTGCCCGACCCTGGGACCCTGTGGGGGTTGGGGTTTATATACTTCGCTCCAGGAGCCTCTCAGAGTATGTTCACCCTTTGCAGCATGAGTTGGCACTAGAGGCTACGTCTCTGCTCAGGGCAGCTTGGTCTCTTCTTGGACCGTCCTGCACGCTCGCCCCACCCCCCCACCATATAACACTCTTCCGCCCCATCTGCCCCGCAGAGGAGGCGACGCCGGGTCTCCATGAGGCTCGCGTGCCAGCACACACGGCTGGCCTCCCGACAGGGCCTTCTGTGCACAGGGCTTTCTGGCCTTAACCAGCGATTTTTTCCAACGACCCACAAGAAGACAGAGGTATTAAGTGCCCGTTGACGTGATTCTTCCATGGCTCCAAACAAACCAGTTGGAGCCGGTCTCAGTGGCAGAGGAAATATGGAGAAAGGAAGACGGTTCCAGGAGGAACCAAGGGCACGTGTTGCTGTGACATTAGAAGGGGTGAAGAAGATCGTGTATTAACAAAATAGGAAACTAAACAGGACAAACCTTTGAACAGGAGATGTAACATTTAAGAGTGAGATCAACATGGCGGGCTAAAGGTCGGAGAAGATCAGGTGAGGCGCGAATAGTGGTGCTTTTCTATTTCTCGTCGATCAATACTACATTGTTTCCAGGCTGAAATGCAGGCGCAGAGTTATGGCTGACCTTTCCCTCACCTCGCTGTTATGTGCGCAGTCCCAACACGAGGACAAATGACTTTGTAAGCCAAAGAATTTTTCTGACCCAAACCCCCAGGTGAGCTAAGATCTTCCTCAAAATCTATTTCATTTGAAAATAGGAAAAATGAGTTTCTCTGCTAATTAGACACTGGAGAACAGCCTCGCCTTTAAAAATAAATCACTCACTTAAAAATGGTTCTGTCGTCATTGCTGGGGGGCAGATAGGGCTGTTGTGCCCGCCTCCCTGAAAGCTGATGGAGTGCCTCTCACGGACAGACGCACGTGAGCCCGCTGCCTCTGCGAGCAGGGATCAGGAGCCAATGCTCCGTTTATGACGGTTCATCAGAGCACGCCTTCTCCGTCGGAGAAGTGACTTAGGTCACCACCCAAAACACTTCTCATGAAGCGGAGAGGACAGCCCCACCTGGGGAGGAGCACCCCACAAGGTGTTCGCAAGAAAGCGGCTGTCCGGAGGGTGCCCCTACGACAGGCCCCCAGGGACAGGCTCAGGACCAAACCAATGCACAGACACCAGATCCGAGCTTTACGAAAGGTGCCCGTGTGTTTGCTGGTTTGTTCGGGGCCTGTGAGTTCCAGCAGCTTCACTGGAAACAGCATGTGGAACACCAACGCTGTATCACACAAGGAGAGCACAAGTGGATGAGAGGAAACCAGGGTTTAGATTCCAGAACCTAAAGCAGGACTTTGTCAGTTCCCTTACAGGCCGAGCTCCAGGACCCTCCCAGGGCACTGTCGGGATCCTGTGTCTGGGCCGTCTTATTTCCCAGGAGTGTTTGCACTGGTGGGTTTAGATTTTGAGTCCCAGGTCCATGCTCCACATGGAAAGGCTCCCTGTTCTCGTGCTGCCTTTCCCAAAGCCTCCCTGGTGAAAATGACAAGGATGTGAACCTGAGATCTGGTTCTGACAGGCTCAGTAAAATTCACAGTAAAATAAAAATAAAGTAATTTCCCTGATATTAGAAAGACATGGATTTTCTGTAAATCTTGTGAGCGACAGCTGACCTAACATAAAAGCTCCACGGCATGTTACAGGAAACTTGCCAGACGTGGGTGGTGAGCCGTTGGATCAGCCTAACCCGTATCCACAGCAGGCTTCAGGGACGGCGAAATACAAGGCACGTGTAAGATTGTACGGGTATCGTGTCCTTTAGATGGTGATCAGTATCACTTTCAGATAAGTGACAAATTAACTTGATTCTCGTATATTAGAATCTGAGTCTTCGTAACACAGAGACTATTCCCGTTGAAACGGTCACTGTAGTGGTTTTTTTAGGAAGGCAGATTTGGTTTTATACTCTGCTCGTTAGGTTCTCTGGAAAACTAATGGACTTCCAGTGGCAGCTGATCTTAAATAGTTTTTTTAAATATGTACAGGTGGGCATAATGTACCAGGTAGATGTGGCTGTTCATTGAGACTTCCCTTCTCTTTTATTTGCACTTCAAAATTCAAGATTGAGTTAGAAGGGAAATTTTCTTAATGAAAATGGGTTAAATGTCCTGATGATGTTTGTAAAAAGTAATAAAGTTGGACCATCCATGTTACAATCACAAAATTAAAACCAGTATTTAAAAGTGGAAAATTATTAAGATATTATGGACAAAAATAATTGGGTGAAATGTGTTTGTTGCAGAGACTGTTAAGACTGTGGCCGGGCACTGGTCCGTCGGGTTCCCTGCAGAAATGTGGGGCTCGTGCAGCAGTTACGAGGCCCTGTGGGGCCCTGAGCCAACCTCTGGCCTTGTCCGGAGAGTAAAGGAGAATCATAAGCAGGTGTCAGGGCATCGACAGGCCACGGCCACGGGGCAGTCTCGGCCAGAACCCCCGAGGCTGGGAGGGGCGGCCAGGGGCAGGAGGAGAGGACCAGGTGGGAGTTAGAATGCAGAGGCCTGCACCACCTGGGCCCTGAGCTAAGCCGGGCACCTGGCCCTCTACCCCCTGAGGGTGGGCACGAAGAGCTGGACTGGGCAGAGAGAGAAGAGAGCTGCTTCCTAGCTGTCTGCGAGCTGGGTCCCCGCGTGGCTGCCTGCTCATGTGGCTCCTGCAGTTGAACTTGAAAGGGCAGCTCTTTCTTCAGGGTTGGGCCCTCAGGCCCGAGTACAGGTGGGCAGACAGCCCTGCCTGGGCTGGAATCCCGTGGTCCAGCCATTCCGGGCCTCTGTGACCTGCGGCTCCCCTCCAGCCTCTACCTGCGAAAGGGAAAAGCAGGACATCTGCTCCTGGTGGTGAGGAGCAGAGCCCACGGAGCTTGCCCGAGCTCGGGATCTCTGATGAAGAGCGACAGCGTGTGGGAGACGGGGGTCCATGGGGCAAAAGCGTGAAGTGACCGTGTTAGAGTGAGTGACGGGGCGGCAGGTCACCCAGCGAGGGAGGGTGGTCCCAAGGTGCGTTAGAAGGAGTCTTGGTAGCCAGAGACGTGGCATCAAGTAGGCTGCTCGCCCAGAGCTGGCTGCTCCGGCCTTAGTAAGAAGCGCGGAGCACTTCCATTTATAACTAGAGTATGGGCAGGATTGGGGTTTGGACTTCCAAATAAGGGCCCTTAAGTCTTTAATTACTTGGAATTCGGTGTGATATTTGTGAGTAAGGAAAAATACACCTATTGTTTCCCTTTCTTACAAATGACCGTTAGAGGACAAATTAAGCTTCATTCAGCAGAGCCAGGTGTGATCTTTGTGAAACTATTTCTTTTGGGACTTGAGGGTGGGACTGCATCTCACGTGACAGCTCCTTGGCCGTCTCCCGTGGCTCCTGTGTCCGGCAGTGCAAGTTGTAACTGGGCAGAGCCTCAGGGCCAAGGTGGTCTCCTCAGGCCTGTCCAGGACGGCCGAGAAGCTGGGCAGCGAGCTCCGTTAGTTACAGATATGGTTCCAACCCTCTGAACCGCCACATGGACCCTGGGTCACCTGCTGTGTGGAAACTGTCCCCAGGGACGCCTGGCACGTTCATGGTGCCATGCGTCTGGGATGCAAAGCTGATGAAGACCCAGATGAGAGGACGGGATACGAAAGGGAAGGGACACCGGGTCCCCGCCCTGGGGACTCCCGCCAGGAACCCCGGGAGCCCCCAGGGAGTCCTGCACCGGGCAGAGTAGGGCAACAGAGGGACCTGATGGGGACAGCCAGGGGAGAGAAGAGGGACAGAGCACCCCAAACAGGGACACACAGGCCAGGGAGGAGGAGAGAGGGGGGAGTGGAACCTGGTGGTTGGGACACGGAACAGCTGCCACGTGAGGACAGCCCAGGAGCAGAGTCTGCAGACAGGTGGTCCCCAAGAAAGCCCAGCCAGCACACAGATGCCCAGGGCCCAGCACGGCGGCCCCTCCGGGCGGAGGGGAGGGCTTTGTACAGAGCACTGAGTCACACCACGTCCTCTGTCACCTGCTGCCCCAAGGAAAGATGCAAAGTCCTAAAATAGGAAATGTGGGGTAGGGGTGTGCGAGGGGGCACGGATGACCTGTTTTCAGCGTAAGAAAAGTGGGTATCAGGCCACTGCCTGTCAATCGGTAGCTTTGTTCAATATGGTTATCAAAGTCCATAGAGTGCCCTTCAGCACAAGACAAGTATTATTGGTGCAAAATCCATGGTTCAGTGGAACTAATCACGCACCCTAAGACAACGGAAATAATTGGAAAATTATGATTCATTTGTGTGGGTTTTTTTTTTAATGACAACAAAAAACATCTCTTGGCAGAGTTTGCCATCTTCTTCAAACTTTGCAGCTAATTTCACCCACTGGTTGAAGAAAACAAATTGCAAATAATAGGAGAAATGTTAAACAGAGCACTGCTTATTTTCAGTTAAAAATAAGATTGAATGCTGAAAATCCAAATTATGAAGAGAAATGCACAAGGAAATAACCACAATTTCTCTGGCACACTTGGGATTTAGTTGATGAGTATTTTTGTTAAAGCCAAAAAAAATCTACTTCAGTATTTCTTCTTTTTTAATCCTAAAATCTGGGTGAAAACTAATTGTTCTATCTACAAACTAAATGGGTCTCATGAAGAATTATGTCTACCAAGAAAATGTGCCTTAAAAAATAAAGATCTGGAATATCATGATCTTTTTTCTTTTAAGCAACAAAAACTACTTCACTGGGGGGCCGGCCCGGTGGCGCAAGCGGTTGGGTGCGCGCGCTCCGCTGCGGCGGCCCGGGGTTCGCTGGTTCAGATCCCGGGCGCGCACCGACGCACTGCTTGGTAAGCCATGCTGTGGCGGCGTCCCATATAAAGTGGAGGAAGATAGGCACCGATGTTAGCCCAGGGCCGTCTTCCTCAGTAAAAAAGGAGGAGGATTGGCGGATGTTAGCTCAGGGCTGATCTCCTCACAAAAAAAAAAAAAAAAACTACTTCACTGGAAGATGACGCTGGGTCTGTCGGCTCCTAACCCTTCATACGGGGGTTTCTGAGGAGACCCAGCCTGGTCTTTAGGACACAGGCGGGACTTTGTGTGACCAAGTCTCGCACAAGACTAAGGCCATCACAGTGGGAAGGAGCCGCGACACGGCGCCAGTGCCCACGGTCCACGCTCGACAGCCAGCCAACCAGCGGTGGGATCTGTATGCACAGTTATGGGAACATTGAATCAATGCTGAACCCCAGACACTTATTCACACGTGACTGAAATCCTGCCCTCCTCTGCAAAGCTGCACGTTAGCATTTGAAGAAAGTGCCTGCAAATATCTCAGTTGAGAGTGAAAAAAGGAAAAACATTACACAAATTAACATGATTCATATAAACGTCTGTGTTTTATTTCTAGACGTGACACTTCACCTTGGTTAACACCAACGCTGAGATTTCCCGATACCGAGTGAGTTCTCATCTTGCCTCCCTGGGGGGCCTGTCGTGAGATGGGCAGCGAGTGGCGTCATCTCTCAGCACAGTGGAGCAGCCAGCGGGTCCCCCGGCAGAACCGACAGTGCTCTGCAGCTCTGCTGCCGTTGCTGCCGCCGCCGCCCTCATTTGGGAGCGACGGACGGGGCCGAGGCAGACCGGCCTCCTTGTTCCCTAGCATTTATCTTGTAATCAGTTCTGTGAATAAGCTCTCATGTTGGCAAAGGGGCGGCTCACAACCGTTTAGAACCTCAGTCACCAATGTCCCCCAGATCCCTCCGTGGGGTCGGACCCTCCACTCCCTCCTGACCTTGGGCGTCCCCACCCTCCTGCTGACCCGCCTCCACCTGTGGGTTTGGCTGTGCTCCCTCAATTCACAAACCCAAGCCCACACTTGGCTGCATTTACCCTCCTCCTTTGACAACATCGTAGTATCTGAGAAAAGAGCTCCCTAGCCCTCGTTTCTAATGATGTCATGAAATCTCATTTTTAATTACCTGAACAAAAAGGTTGCGAGTCCATCAGCCCGCCTCCCAGGGCCTGCAGAGGTGATCAGTCTCCAGAACCAATTACCTGCAGTTCCTCTTTACTTATTGCAAATGTGACCTTTTGTTGGAATCTGATTGTGAGTTTCCTGCTGTGAGTGGATGACGGCGGCGTCTGCGCCTGTCTCCCCTCTCGTCAGGACGGCCGCTTATTTTAATTCCATCTGATGGCTGGAGGACGAGTGTCTGGACCCGGCGCCGAGTGCAGAGGGTAGAGATGTCCCCGCCGTAATGAGAGGGACCGGGCCGCGTGGCCTTCCAGTGGCAATCCCTGCACCCACGACAGGATGAAGGAACACCACCTGCCGTCTGCCGGAGGGAAGGAAGGTGTGTTGTGTGTGTGGTGTGAGAACCATCGCCACCACTGCACTCGTGTGGCTGGGGCGGAGTGGATGCGGGATGGAGGCTCGAGAGACGGGGAGCCCGCAGCTGTCACAGACCTCTCAGTACCCGAGCCAGGAAAGCATCACCCAGGGGTGGAGACGCAGGAGTCTAGATGGGAGCCAGCCGGGGCAGGCCAGCCCTGAGCAATGGACGATCCCACAACACGGGCGTGCTACCGTCACCTTCTTGCCTGACGTCACCTCCTCAACTTGCTGAGGCCCCCAGGGGCCTGCTTGTGGTTCCTGGTGCCGTTCTAGCCGTCCCCAGCCCACCTCCCTTCTCCCAAGCGTGCATGGCAGGGAGGGGCTCATTTGGGGAAGTCGTGGGGGCAAGGCCTGGGGCACCCTGGACTGGCACTGGCTCCTCAGGGAGAAGAACTGTAACCGGAGGCCAGGAGGGGCTGCAGGGTTTGGCGAGGAGAGCTTCTTGGTTCTGCGATGTCCTGCTGTCGGAGCATCACCGCAGCCTCGTCCAGGGCAAGATGAGCCCGACCAGCAAGGACGGTCCGGCCAGCCCTGGGGCAGGGTGGGGAAGGGCCTGAAGAGACCGAGGGCCAACGGGGTGCTCACCACCAGGCTGCAGCACTGGACCAGCCTGCCTGTGGCTACTTAGCGACCCCAGGTCCCCCGTGACGTCCTTAGATGGCTGCGCAGAAGGCTCTGAGCTTGGGCCGGGGCCAACCTAGGCTCCTGAGTCTCCAGAGGCCAGGGGAGCCATGGGCTGTGGTTGCCGGGGTTGCAGGTGTGGTCACCTGTCCCTTCCCAGGGATGGAGGAACAGGCCAGGGCTGCCTTGTCAGCCCCCTCGCCCCCAGCCTGCCTCAGGCCTCAAGCTGTCGGAGGACAGAGGAGAAGCAGTGGACGCTCGGTGGCTGAAGGGAGACTCACCTGTGTCCCAGGGGTCAGGTGAGCCTAGGCCCCCTGAGGTCCCTCAGAGTGCTCGGATCCCCCTACGTTAGGAGGGCCGGGACTGTGGCTTTTTCACAGGATCTAATCTGAAGACAGCCCTGGGGGAGCCTCGGGGACCCAGCGTCCCTGGATTCGTCCCAGTAGGGCTAGGGGACACTGCCAGCTGGGCGCCCCCTGAGAACGCAGGCCGGGAGCCCCCCTTGGCAAACTCTGGGACATGGTGCCCTCATCCCTCTAAGGAGGACTTCCCACGCACGGAGCACGGGATCCGCGTTCCATGGACACAGTACAGAAACAAACCAGACCCTCCTTCCTCCAGCAGGCTGGACACGTGCCCGCGGCTCCCTTTGGCTGCAGGAAACCCTCTAACAGGATCCAGGAGGAGGACTTGAGCAGCCTCGTCCCTGCATCCAAACGGCACAGTCAGCAGACAGACCCGTGCACAGGTGTGAGAGGCTTTCCTGAAATCGGATAAGAAGCCCCACTCCTGCATAGACACAGCGGGACAGCTGGTCCCTCCTCGGCACTGCCAGGGGCTCCGAGGCCCACGGTGAGGGCGAGTGGGGCTGCGGTTTCTTCAAACCTCCCGTCACCAGTGACCTGCAGAAAAGTGAACTTGAGGACGTGCGGCTGCTGGAGAAGAGGCAGAAGGAGCGGATGGGGAGGCGACGGGTCCCTATCCACCTGAGGACAAACAGACAGACCCGCCCCGGCCGCACACCCTGCTGGTGGCAGAGTTAAAGGCAGGCGCCCCACGGCAGGGCCCACGGTCACCACCCTATTCCTAGGGTGTGCTTAGTACAGGGCCCACGTGGCAGAGATGAGAAAACCGCAAGGGAGGGAGGGCAGGGATGCGCTGAAAGGCTGTCCTAGTCAGCTGGGGCCGTGACGAGCACTACAGATGGGGCTTAAACAGCAGACATTTGTTGTCTCACAGTCCTGGAGGCCGGAGGTCCCAGACCAAGGTGTAGCAGGGCTGGTTCCTCCTGAGGCCTCTTTCCTTGGCGTGTAGACGCCATCTTCTCCCTGTGTCCTCACATGGTCGTCCCTCTGTGCTTGTCTGTGTCCTGATCTCCTCTTCTTATAAGAACACTGGCCATATTCGATTAGGGTCCACCCACACGACCTCATTTTACCTTAATCACCTCTGTAAAGGCCCATCTCCAAACACAGTCACATTCTGAGGTGCTGGGCGTCAGGATGTCAACATATAAATTTGTGGGACACAGGTCAGCCCATAACAGAGACGGAAATGGCACACTGGGCACCACCATGTGGCCCTTTGCAAGCACTGTGAGGGGACAAGGGTCTCCCTCAGGTCACTTGGCCCCTAACAGGTGAGAAGGTGAAGGTGCCCGTCAGATCATATGATGACAGGGCTTAGAAAGACAGGCCCTTCGTGAACCTTACAAACAAACCTGTGAGGGTCACTGACAACTCTCTCCAACCCCCAGCCTTTCCTGCCACATTGGGGGTTTCCAAGCCCATTATCCCAGGCCCTGAGTGAGAGAAGGGAACGTGCTGTGGGCCCTGACCTACCTTCACACATCCCAGACACAGCCAGAGACCCCCGCTTCCCACCCTCTGGAATCATGGGAGGCTTGACCAAGGCTGAAGTCCACCCTGGGTCAGGGGTCATGTCCGATCCCACTTTAGGAAGGATGTCTCCAATATCACCATGGGATTGCTCCAAATGCAGCGGCCTCCCTTTGAACCAGGCAGTGATGGATAGCCAGCCGAGGACGCGGTCACTTTTCCTTCTACGTCCAGAGTTTTTGACTCATGCAAATGGGCCCCTGGGGATGCCCACACCCAGCAGCTCTCAGCACAGGGACCGGCCTCCATGCCCTGCCTCAGGGACCCCTGAGACACCCCCCGCAGCCAGCGAGCACAGGGGACACAGCCTGGGCAGCCCTCCAGCTGCCTCCTCCTTCACGGCCACGATCGGCAGGGGGCGGGGGCAAGCATGAGGGTCCTCCTGGGCCTTCGTCTGCCCCATGCTTCATTAAGTGGAGACCAGAACACTCTGTCACCTGCTCGACTGCTGTGGGTCCAGCCCTCGCAGCAGGTCTCGCTATGGGAGGGTCCGCCTCTCGCTGGGGTCGGCCTGGTGCAGCCCCTTGTCCTGTGGGTCTGAGTGTCCTATCACTGTGACTGGCAGAGTTCAGGCGGGGTCCAGGTTTGTGCGTGCTTCTTCAGTCCCGTCATCCATGTGCGTGGCTTGCTTCTGAGATTCCCTCCGGGTCTGTGGCTCCCACAGGAACAGGACAATCAGGAACCTCGTGCGAAGAGGAGAGAATCCAAGTTAGATCTGAACTACTTAACCTGAACCAGAAGAAGTGACCCCAACCTCTTATTTTGTTTTGTTCTTGGGGATCTGTTTCAAGCACTCATAATCACAGCTTTTTGAAGACTGTATTTCTCTTTTTACAGAAATCACTGATTTTGTGATCCAGACCATACAGCAGTAGAGACACAGAAGTCTCTGCCCTCGGAGCAGCAGACGCCTCGTTAGTGAAAGAAAAGAAAACAGCCCCCAGCACCCCCGGATCTCTCGCCTCGGAATCACGCCCGCCCACCACGTGTGAGTCCCAGGATGCAGGCCTTTAGCGGAGCCCTGCTGACAGTCGCGGCAGGGCCGGAGCTCATGGTGTCCTAGGACAGGACGTTTCAACCTACCTCCCGAGACGGGCTCCTGGGGAGATGCGGGGGCAGCCGCACGGCTGCGCAGGAAGGAGCAAGAAGGACGCAGAGTGGGGGCGCTCACCCGCCGCCGGGCCCTGACTGCACTGACAGAGAAACGTGCCCTTAGGAAGGAAGCGACACCGGCGGCCAGGAGACCCAGGAGGGCCCCGAGTGCAGGCACAGAGATAGACTGTCCACACCGGAGAACCTGTCCCCCTTGTGGGCAGCCCCCCATCAGCCGAGGTCAGAGTGAGCACAGGCCGGGCAACCAGGCCTGCGGGGACGGTGCAAGCAGCTCACAGAGGAGCAGAGGGCACGGCTGAGAACTACCAGTGACCAACCTCCACTGCAGGGGGTGCCTCGTTAGGAAGCAGACAGGGTTAGATCACTGGGCAACGCCCACCGTGGGGTCTGCGAGCTCCCACTCACCCAACAGGTTGTGTCCTGAGGAGATGCGAGGCCAGGCCCTTCGGGAGAGTCCTGAGGCCAGGAGGGCTGGGCAGCCCGGGGCCTCCTCCAGGAGGATGCAGGGGAGGAACAGGCACAGGCAGGAGGAGACCCCAGGGGGCTCCGAGTGGGTCAGCAGGGAGCAGGGAGGGAGGGGCGGTGGCAGGGGCCCAGGGAGGGTCTCCCCTCTGAAGCCCTTTCCTGAACCACCGGCCCCTGCCGCACTTCAGTGTCGCTGAGCCCACGAGTCCATGTGGACTCTGGTTCATGCCCGCCGGGCCTTGGACCTGCCGGGATCTTTTCCTCCTCCTTTGGGGGAGCATGAGGCCCACTGCCATCGCAGCATTAGGGGAGATGCTTTTCTGGAATTTTCATGCGGACACGGGAGTAAGTTTCACCCCAGGAAACCATCTCGTGCAGGTTTCACCTGAAGTCGCTTGGTCCTATCTCGCCTGCATCTTCTTTTATTAGAAGCACACACCAGCGGCAAACCACCAACCAAGCGAACGAACTTTGGAATCACCCCACTCGGGGCACGTGACGGCCATTCTAGGCACAAAACAAGCTTCATCTATTAACACGTCTGCCATAACTCACTCTGAGTGTGCCGATGCATATGCAAAGGAAAGAGGCAGACCCGATAGTACATAATAAAACTAAATTAACAGAAGCATCGGCAATGTCGGGGGTTCTAATAAAGTGCCTCCCTCCCGCCCCTGTCGGGGGAGAGGCTCAGAGTGATTGAAACCAACAGCCCTCCGGTGCGCACATTAAAATGAAGAACTTCTTGGGAAAATGAAGACCGGGAGACGCGATCGCTGTGCTCGCACGACGACTGTGCTGGAAAGTGAATTGTTTCCAAAGTGAAAGTGCGTGACGTCAGAGGTGCAGGGCCGCGGAGGGGTCAGCGGGGGGTGAGCACCTGGGGCGGGGAAAGGGCCGGCGTCCTGGGAGACGGGACTCCTGGACAGAAGGGGCCGCGGGAAATGCACACAGCGCAGACGCACAATGCTGCACATTGCCACCCGGTTTTTCCGTCAGCTCCCTGAACTCAGGGCCGCACTCTAGCAGGGGCTGCAGGAGCGGGGAGAGCAGCACAGACACCTGCCCCTTGAGAGGTGGGACCATATTCTGAGTCCCACGGGCACTGGGAGGTGCTCACACCTGCTGGCCTCCGTCCCTCAACCTGCCCTGGGGAGAGGCCCAGCCCACGTGCCCTTCTCAGGCCCATGTGCTGGGATGGAGGAACAGCTCTGTTAGATTAAACGCCTTTTCTTAAAGCCCAGGAGGCCAGGCTCCCCTTAGCTCTCCCTGTGAGGGTGAGGGGGCCGGGCCTGTCCACCCTCGGATTCTGGCCTCTCTGCTGTCCTGCACCGGCTGCCCTGGCAAGTGCTTTCCTACTGGAGGGTGGCGGGGAGAAGAGGCTATTTTCCCCCTCCCTGCTTGGGGCCTCCAGCAGGGGCCACATTACCTCCTTCCCCGCTTCTCCAGACGGGCCCAGGGTGGTGGGCCCGCCTGGGCTGAGCACACCCCTCGCCCCGTGTTCCCGAAGCCTGGTAGGGGTGCGGCTCCCGGCCTGGTTTCTCAGCTCTCCCGTCACCTGTCTAATCAGTTCTCAGCTTTGCATATCTCCCTTCCAAATACTCAGGGTGTTGGGTTTTTCACTGGCTGGGACACGACCTTAGAATAAAGTATTTAAATCACGGCCTCCTACTGCCAACTGGCTGACTAACCTGCAGACACAGGAGGAGGATTTTAATCAGGGCAGGAGCAGATGGATGCGGGCAGGCCAGTCTCAGGAGCATGAGGCATGCGGCACAGGGCTGGGCCACCCAGTCACCCACAGAGGCCACCCTACATTGGCCAACAGCCCACTGGGGCACCCAGACCCAGCCAGGGCCAGCAGGACTGCCCGCTGAGCCCAGGAACGGCTGGCCCAGACACTAATAACACACTAGGTGCTTGCTGCCCCAAGACACTGAGTTTGGGGGTGCTTGTTATGCAGCATTATGGTGGGAATTGATAACGGATACTCCAGTTCAGGGGATTCTTCCTTTTGCTGGAGAAGACGCTGGCTCAGCTCACGCTCCAGCAGGGAAGGAGACTCCTCAGTGTGAGGAAGAAACGTGATGACAGCACAGCAGACAGAGGCTGGAGAGCCAAGGGTCCTACACTGACTTCCCGGCCCTGCATGCAGGTTCACTCTTCTTAGTCCTGGCACTTCAACCGGTCTTCCTTCACTAAATCCCGCACAGGTATTAGGATACCACAGCAAACACTGGCCACAGTAAGTAGGGTGTTCCAACATCAAGCAGAGTCGCTCAGAACCTACACCAGACCTGTGAAATCACAGCTGAAATATATGTGGGGGAAACAAATCAAAACCTTTATTATAATAACATTTACATTCAATAAATTAATGCATTGCTAATTGTTAACCAAATAAGCACAAGGTTAGTGAGAATGTATGAAAACCTAACAGAACGCCTTTGACTGCAGACGCCAGCCCATGCGAGAACTACAAACCACGACAGTGCTCCTCGGGGGGTAAGTGGAGAGCGTGTTGAGTTTTCCTTTTCTTCTGTCCCATACAGGGGCTGTCACCAATGTGCTTCATGTGCTATTTTTAAAGAATTTCTTGGAGGAAAAAGGCACTTTCTGCTGGATGCCGTGAAACCCCATCGTCACCTGAGACAGGGGACAGAACTGACCTTCATTTTTCGAGGGAATCATGTCGTGCTGGTTGTTACTATTTAACACACACTGCATCTCAGTCGCTCGGGCCCCATGTTCCTCTAAGCACTTTATAGACGTGAACTCATTTAGGTTGTCAAATTCTTGAGTCAACAAAACAAAAACTCCTCACGGCACAAGCAGATCCTCACAGCAGCAGCTCTCAAATATTTTGGCCTCGGGACTCTACAGTCTTAAATACTATCAGGACCCCACAGAACTTTGGTTTGTGTATAAGGGTTATGTTTGTGTGGGCATATACTGGATTGAAGTTAGGACAGAGCACTTAAAACTATTTATTAATTCACTTAAATATAAAACCAAGAGGGCCGGCCCAGTGGCATAGTGGTTAAGTTCAGACGCTCCGCTTCGGCGGCCCAGGTTCAAGGGCTCAGATCCCAGGCGCAGACCTACACTGCTCATCAAGCCATGCTGTGGCAGCGTCCCACATGTAAAATAGAGGAAGATGGGCACAGATGTTAGCTCAGGGACAATCTTCCTCACCAAAAAATAAATACAGCCAAATCTATCACACGTTAACATAAATAGCATATCTGTATTAAAAAATTATTTTTCCAGAAAAATAGTGAAAAGAACCAACCCTGATAGCCTAGTGGTTCAAGTTTGGCACTCACTGCTTCGGCAGCCCAGGTTCACTTCCTGGTCACGGAACCACGCCACCTGCCTGTCAGTTGCCACGCTGTGGCGGCAGCTCACGTAGAAGAAGCAGAACAACTTACAGCTAGGATATACAACCACGTACTGAGGCTTTGGGGAGCAAAAACAAAATAGTGAAAAGAGCGGCATTGTTTTACATTTTTGAAATCTCTTTAACGTCTGGCTTAACAGAAGACAGCTGAATTCTCACGTGTCTGCACTTCGCCTGTCGTGACATGTCATTCTGGTTGAACTGGATGAAGATCAGGCCCCATCGAGACACAGAGTTGGAGGAGAGGTGGATTTTAATAGCACTTTCAGATAATGTGGATTATTCTTCTTTGATACTATACCAAAACTCAACAAGTTAGAATTTCCTAAAGTTTAGTCACAAAATAAAATCTGGGGGCCGGCCCCATGGCGTAGCGGTTAAGTGGGCGCGCTCCACTGCTGGCAGCCCGGGTTCGGATCCTGGTCGTGCACCCACGCACTGCTTGTCGGGCCATGCTGTGGCAGCGTCTCATGTAAAGTGGAGGAAGACGGGCACAGATGTTAGCCCAGGGCCAGTCTTCCTCAGCAAAAAAGAGGAGGATTGGCATGGATGTTAGCTCAGGGCCGATCTTCCTCATAAATAAATAAATAAATAAATAAATAAAATCTGAAGTCATGTCAGTAAACTTATATTCCGTTACATTAAATCCATTGGTCAAGCCTGTACTTTGGGTGGATCTTTCACTCATGCATAATTTTGTAACAACCTGCATTGTTGTTAGCAAATTATTAGTTCATTTAGCTAACTGGGTCTTCCATATGTCAACATATTTCGTTGTACAATACAAATAAATCATATTCATTAATGTCATTATCGATCTCATCAGAAAAGCCTGTAACTATTGGGAAACTGCCAAACTCACTGTGGCCAATACAAGTTTTCCTAAGTCCTAGTATTTGCCTGAAATCTCAGACGTTTTAATTGACAACAAGCACTGTTCATGGTTCTCCTCGAAGGGATAGGCTTACTTCATTTGGTTTCCAGAAAATGTCTGCATAACCAGAGTTTGTCAGTCATGTTTTTCTAGTGAAAATTGTGTCCCTTGAAAAAAGCAGCAAGATCAGCTCACGACTCAATAACACATCCTCGAGACGACCATGGCACCTCAGCTTGAAGAAGTGCTTCAGCAGGCTTCCCACTCCGTCACACAGATTATTAGAAAGACATGAGGTCACTGGTCAAGACGAAACAAAGCTGACAGTTGTTACACTTCATCAGGAACATTCTTAAGTGGAGCTGGCTTTTTTGTCACAGTGAGTGCCAAATGGTGGAGAGTGTCACACACCCCAGTAAAGTTTGGTGTCCCTCCTAAGATGTCAGTGATTTTACCCACCATGACTTGATGCCCCATGACCTGACCTCTCATGACTTGACCCACCATTGGCTTGACCCACCATGACTTGATCCCCCATGACTTGACCTCCCATGACTTGACCCCCCATGACTCGCTCCATCTGTGCAGAAGTCAACACAGTGAAAAAGGTAAACACATCTGTGCTGGGTCAACAGTGTCCCCCAAAAGTCATGTGCACCTGGAACCTGTGGATGTGAACTTATTTAGAAATAGTCTTTGCAGATGTAGTCAAGTTAAGATGAGCCCTAAATCCAGTGACTGGCGTCTTCATAAGGCGAGGGAGTTTTAGACATACAGACCCACGGGGAGAAGGCCACGTGAAGATAGAGGCAGAGATGGGGGTGATGCATCTACAAGCCGAGGAATGCTAAGGATTGCCGAGAACCACCAGAAGCCGGGAAAGGCCTGGAGCAGCTTCTCCCTCACAGCCTCAGAAAGAACCAACCCTGCTGACACCTTGGTCTCAAACTTCTAGACTCCAGAACTGTGAAAGAGTAAATTCCTGCTGTTTTAATCTGCTCAATCTGTGGCATGTATCACGGCAGTCACAGAAGATTAATATGACGCCTTAGTATTATTATGAAAATATCCTGAACACACGGGCCTCTGAACATGTCTTGGCGCCACCAGCATCTGTGGGCCACACTTGGAGAACTGTTACTATGAGACAATTCCCCTGTCTTTTCCTTAAGACTCTGGCCACACCAGAGCTGCTGTTCTCCCGGAAAGCTTGTTTGCATTTTGCTATCTGCGGGATCATTTCTTTAGAGGATGTGGTTTGACCTGAGATGGGTCTAAATCCTTGTCATCCCAGACAGGATGAGTCCTTAAGAAGGTCCACACTGATCAGTGTCAGATGTCGACCAACCTCTGCCAGTGTGGGGAGGGGGATCAAGACGCATTACGGGCATGATTGTCTCCATGTGTCCTGTACCGAAGGGTGAATTTCCCTCCTCTGCTGAGCTGAAATGGGGCAGGACTTACTGCCACCAAATAAGCACTCCTATGTTCACTTCGGAATCATTCATTCATTCACCCAAAAAGCATTTATTATGCCCCTGTTCCAGGCACTGGGGATATCACAGTGAATAAGAACTTGTGACTTCCAGGGGCTACACTGTGTTGGTGGAAGACAGATAGGAAACACAATAAATTATAGGATGTCTGGTGATGAAAAGTGGGATGGGAGGGAGCAGGTAAGGGGCAAGGGTATGCTGAGTGAGGTGGGCTTCACCAATACCGAGGCATGGAGCCAAGACTGCAGGAAGCAGGCACGTGGTTTCCTGCAGGAAGCACTCTTCTGGCTGGGAGACAGCAAAGGCAGAGGGTTTTAGGCAGGCAGAGAGGCCAGTGGACGGCTGTAGCTGAGCTATTGGAAGGGACATATCAGGAATGACACTGAAATTGCATCCAACATAGAGCCCTGAAGAACCTCAAAGCCACCTGGCAGGAAGTCAGTATTCAGGGGAACATAACATAAACTATTCTGTATGGTGTTTGGGGAGTAAAAGATCCCCGGGTCTTTGACCCATTTCCTTAGCACCCCCAAGCAGTTCTGGGCACCCTCTTAGGTGACGGAGGCCAAATGTGCCCTCCAGGGCTGGTAGGAAGCAGTCTTGGTGAAATCAGCCTGGAAAGTAATTCTTCATTAATTTTTATATCACAAAACTGCAGGTAAAATATGCAATATGCAAATATGTATAAAGTGAATAAGCTCCCTTCCCCCTCCAAGCCCAGCATCCCTCAAGGAACCATATTAATATCCTTGCTCCGTTCTCCAGACTCCTACAAATGGGAAAACGTGTGTCTCAACCATCCATCATGGTGGCCAGAGCAGCAAGCAGCCTGGTTTTTTGTTTTTGGGTTTTTTGGTAAAAATGGAACCAGATTGGTCTCATTACACTTCATTTTTTTCTTTTTACTTTACAACTTATCATGGCTGTTCCTTCAAGCCAGTAGATATTCTAACTCATTTCTCTTAATAATGAGAATAAACCCAGCAATTTCTTCACAGAGAAAACAAACGAACAAGACAAGGCACCAGAGATGAGCGGGTCTGGCAGGGTCACGAGGGCTCTTGCTTGCGAGACCCACTGCATGCCTCTCTGTGCTGTGCGGCTGTCATGACTGCCCTGCGGGTGGTCACATGACCCAGATGCCCAGGAGAACCAGCCCAAGGTGTATGTCCCGCCCTGGGTCCAGCTGCATTTGTTCATATCCTCTAAACAAGCGCATTTGACCCGAAGAAGAAAAGCCCGGAGCGCCGAGGTCTGAAGGTCCGGGCGCTGTCAGAGCTGCGGCCCGTCCCCTGCGCTGCAACTGTCGCCAGTCTCAGCAGCCAGCCACCTCCAGACCACGTCTCCCGGGAATTTAACTACAGTCCAGGCCTTGAAAACGCCGCTCAGTTTCCGGGGCACATAGCAAATTCTGAGCCTCATAACAGGCTGAGAACTTTAAAGTTTGCACTATTTAAATTAATGATTCAGCCAAATCTAAGCTGATTTCTATCAATCAACTGTCTATCATCTATTTATCTTCTATCTATCTGTCATCTATTTATCAACTGTCCATCATCTATCTATCATCTATTTATCATCTATCTGTAAACTATCATCTATCTATCAATCTATATCTATCTATCTATATCATCTATCATCCGTCTATCCACTCTCATCTATGGGGAAGGTTCTATCAGACTTCCCCCAGAAGGGGTAACTCTGACCATTGATTTCTTCTGCTCTGCCCTCTGAGAACAAGGGGCAGAGGTCCCCAGGACGAGTCGTTCTCTCCGCTCCCGTGGGCCCCGGCCTTGTGCTGGCAGACAGGTGCGCAGACGGGCGTGTTTCTCAGGCTTCAAGGCCTTGGTTACCGAGGAAACGCCCAGCTCAGCCTCACACACCACCCATGGCCTCCCAGAGCCCACCGCAGCGCTGGTGGTTAACTCTCCCACTTCCCTTCCCTGGGTTTCCGTCCCCACTGCTGGTCTTAGCCGGACATCCGGACAAAGACCCAGACCCCATGAAAGATGGGAGACACGCCCACAGGCTTCCCGCTAGCATCTTCTTACAGCAGCTTCTGAAACGGAATCGCGTTTCCTCTGCACAGTCTTCACGGTCGTGCACTCGTTCTCAGCTTGTTTTCTGTTTAGAGTGAGATTCAGAAATTCTGACTAGAGGAGGGGACACTCCCCAGAGGTGGGGAGGGGCGAAAGGATGGCGTGGGTCACAGCTCAGCCTTTGGGTTGTTTTGTTTGTTTTCTGATCAATTTGCAGATGCTGTTCACAAACCCTGGAATCCAGTTCTCTTTCTGCGGGTGGGGGGTCCCCCATGCTGAAGCTTCTGTGCCCCACCGCAGGAGGGACGTACACGGTGTGCCCCACCGCCTTAAGTTACTGTGGAACCACCAGGCAACCAGAAGAAGGCACATTTCCCTTCAGAACTCACGAAGTCAGGAGAAGCCCCTGCCGTGCCCCACGGTTCTGAAGAACACTCAGCTTCACACTCATATTATCCTTTCACCCCGAGGGAAGCGTGTCCTCCATCCTTCCCGAGACGCCCTCCCCAAGCAAAGCTGTTTCCCAGCAGCCGGCAGCATTTGGAAACGGTGCCTGGGGACAGGGCGCGGCAGGCAGGCTCCGTGGCAGGCGGCTGGCTCGTACATAGAAGGACGCAGGGAAAAGTCCTGGTCTCCACTGCTTTTCATTCTTCTACCCGTTAAACCACTTCCTGCCCGAGGCTGGGCTTCGTGACGCACAGGCCCAGGCCCTGGCCCTGCCTCTGGGGTCCCCGTGTGATGGGAACAGACGGCCCTCCCCAGCCCCAAGCCCCATGCAGGGAGGGAGCCCGGGACCCAGCAAGGAGGGACACCAGGAGGCACATTTCTGCCCCACTCTGCACTGGCCCCGGGCTCCCCCCAGGCCTTTGGGGAGCACCAGAGCATTTCCCTCCTCTTGACAGTCTGACGAAGCTCCGAGAGCTGCATATGCCGCCTCACAGTCCGCTGCCCTGCCCAGTTTCTCAAGCCTGTGTATGCAGAGCGTCCCTGGCCCTGGGAAGGGTAGGTCCTCCCACTGCCCCCACCTGACACTGGTCATCAGTTCCCGAGGTTCAGCCCTGAATGTCGAGGACCCGCCGGCACGGGGCTCAGATCCTTTGTCTGGATCCTCGGGGAAGGAACTGGGAAGATGCCAGGAGATGAGTAAATGGAGACTCACGTCTCGGGGAGGGTGAAGGGCTCAGAGGGGCGGGGGCTCCGCGGGCTGGCTGGGACCACCCAGAGGTGGGGCCAGAGCCAAGATGGAGGCCTTCCCGATGAAGCAGCAGCAGGGGCACTTCCTCTGACAGCGGCTGCTCCAGGGGCACAGGTGAGGAGTCAGGAGGGGATCCCAGTGAGGGCCGGGCCAGGCCCCCTTGAGGAGGGCGGGTCCCATCCTAGGGCAAGAGGGACCCACCTGCAGCAGGAGACAGGCGCTGTGTCCAGGCATCAGGGGAGGCGCCGGAAGCTCTGTGGGGCTGGCCTGCAGGGACAGGAGCAGGAAGGCCAGGAGGGCACCAGGGAGGGACAGCGACAGGCAGGCAGTGGGGGCACCGCTGCACAGAAGCAGGTGGGGCCGGGACCCACGGGAGAGGCTGAGCTGATGGACGTCTGCCCTTCCCCACTCTGGCCTAGCTGAGCCCCTCCTGACCAGGGGCCTGGGCGTGGGCATGGGGTTGGGAGGGTCAGTCACCTGTGTCCCCAGCCCTGACTTGCTGGGTGGGGCCCTTGCGAGGATCTGCACTCACTCATGGGTGTCCTCATACCCAAGGGAGCCTGCCATTACATGACAAAAGAGGTTAAACATAGAACTACCCAATTCCACTTCTGGGTCTGCACTCAAAAGAATGCAAAACAAAAAAAAACCCAGTGTCCATTGGCAGATGAACGAATAAACAAGTGTGGTCCATCCACACAATGGAATATTACTCAGCCTTAAAAAAGGAAGGAAGTTCTGACACATGCTACAGCATGGATGGACCTTGAGGACATGGTGAGTGCAATAAGCCAGTCATAGAAGAATAAATATTGTATGAACCACTTACATGAGGAGTCAAATTCATAAAGACAGAAAGTAGGATGGTGGTGCCAGGTTCCGGGGGGCAGGGGGAGTTAGTGTTTAATGGGGACAGAGTTCTAGTTTAGTAAGATAGAAAAGTTCTGGAAATGGAGAGTGGGGATGGTTGCACAACAGTGTGAATGTACTTAATACCACTGAACTGTACACAAAAAATGGTTAAGATGGCAAATTTTATGTATTTTACTATAATTTAAAAAAAAATGTAATATACCAAAAGCCATTGAATTGTATAATTTAAATGAGTGAATTGTAATGGTATATGAATTAAAACTCAATAAGGCTGTTGCAAACCCCCCACACACACACACAGGTCTGGAGGGCGACTGGGAAGAAAGGCGAGAGCCTGTGGTCCTTTTGAACAAGGGGCCCACACCCCCATCTGACAGGAGTCAGGTAGCAGCCCGCCTCCCTCCTTCCCTGCCCCGGTCCCTCTGTTCCACTCTCCTCCTCCCGCCCCGCCCACACCTCTCAGAGTGGGCGCAGGCTCACACCCCCATGTGGCCCTGGGCTGCCCCCACCCCACCACCCCAGCCTGCTCACACGGGGTCCAGGCACCCCCAGTGCTGCCTGGCCGTCGGGACCCCTGGGCACAGGTGTGTTGAAGGAGCGGCCGGGGGCAGGCAGAGGGGCCAGGAGTGGCCCCTTCCCGCCCCGGGACCAGCGAGGACAGGTGAATAGAGTGAAGGGCCCTAAGGACTGAGAATAAGTTTTGCTTGTTTCTGTTTATTTAGGATTTTAACGGCAATTTAAACTGAGGTGATGTCATCTCTCAAAGACAGTTTTTCCTTATGATCTTGAGTGTTTGTTTCATTTTCTCCTGGTCTTAAAGCTACACCTAACTGAATGTCAAGACCGTGCATCACTTCCTGAGCCCACCGGGACACCACAGACTCACTGCAGCTACTGTAAGGGGCTGTTTCAGCACCTCTGAGTGTGCAGAGACTGGAGGACTCACCCGGGTTTCCATGAGGCCAGATCCTCCCAAGTGTTGAAACTGTCACCCACTACGTGCCTTGAGAAACTCAAAGGTGGGTTTGGAAGCAATTAACTGTTTTTCCAAGTTGTTTCTTCTCCTTTTGTATGTTAAGGCGATGTAACCACCAGCCATCCTGAAACTGACCCAGCCTCACCACAAGAGCTATGTCCATGACCTCTGCCTTATTGTTAATGCAAAGATCTCTCCAGGAGGAGCTGAGGCCTCATTACCATAACCTGCAGTGTGTGTGGAAGCATGTTTTCCAACTGAGCCTGTGCAAGGGAATACCCGCCTCTCCCTTTTGAATATTCATTCCCCATCTGAAATAAAGGTCCCGCTTCCCTTTGCTGGGGGACGCCATGACTTTGGAAATGATTCCTCACAGCCTCCTATTTGCTGCAAATACACTGTACTTTGTGAGACAACTTCCACTGGTGTAGAGTCTTATTTAACTCATCAGAAGGCGAGCCCACTTTGTTCGGTAACAAAATGAACGTCCACCGATCACGCACTTCTTTGGAGAGAACTCAAGGCAGAGCGACGCCTCAGTGACCTGTGAAAACCAGCCCCAAATAAGAGCAAAAGACAAGCTCTGCTGGGGCACGGCCACTGGAGCTTGCCTCCCAAGAGCACAGCTGAGTTGAGCAGTCCTCCGGCACCTTCCGTCCTCTGGCACCTTCCGTGGTGCTTCACTGACTTCTACTGACCAGCTCTGGGACCCTCTGCAGGGGCTGCCCTTCAGGCACTGGCCCAGTGGTCAGCAAGGTCAGCCAGGAGGAGTGATCCCCAGAGAGCCTTCCGGAATGTTTCAGGAGGCGGCTTGTTCTTCCGGGGCTGTCAGCTCAGGTAGCAAAGGAGTTTTCAGTGTGATACACAGCAGATCACTGGTGTGTGTAAGCGTGTGCACGTGCACATGTGTGTGCGTGTGGCTGTGTGGTGTGTGCATGTGAGACAGAGAGACAGAGACAGAATGAGAGAGAAATTTGACATCAGCCCTTCAAGCTGACGAGTACTATTCTAAATAAAATATTTACCGTATTTACACTCTGGCTGCTCATGTGTGAGCCCCACGCACACGTGGGCACACGAGGCCTCCTGGAACTCACACTTGGCCGCGAGGTGGGGGCGGGCGGGCTGCAGCTGCTGGGGCACCTGCAGAAAGGCCGCTGCTGGGACCCGTGGCGGGGACGCCGGGGCCTCCAATCAGCAGCTCGGGGACACGGTGGGGCCCTGGGGCCACGCCAGCCGGGTGTCTGAAACCTAACTCTGTAACGCGACACACCATGATTCTTTCGGCTGGAGTTCCCTCCTTTGTGAAATTAAGAGATTCAACTAGGCGATCTCTACAGTCACACAAGATCTTTATAAAAGTCACACTTGCATGGGAACCTGAGAAAAACACAGATAATAAAAATGAGATGGGACACTGTTTGGCTTTTTAAAAGGGCAGTGGTTATGATGGAAACTTCTGTTTTTTGTGGAACTCAAGTAAAATAAAACGTTACAAACAAGCAGCTCCCACAGATGTTCTGCTCAACACAGGGCTAAGAGGAGCATTTCGTGCATGTGAAATCACATTTGAGGCCAGAGCCCCAGGGAGGCCAAGGCAGAGGCCCCCTCCCCATCCTCCCCACGTCAGAAGCGCTGGGGCTCAACTCAACCCACAAGCACACTCTCTCTTCTCCATATAAAGAATTTCCTTTGACTTCCACAGGACCTCTGTCCTCAAGACGAGGGTGGAAGCCACAGTCTCTCGTCCATCGGGGTCTCCAGGGGCAGGACCAGGACGAGAGGGTGCATCCCGAGGCTGCGGCGAGTCAGGGTGGCCGGTGGGAAATGGGTGGAGGGAGTGCTCTGCCCCATTTTAATGCTGGAGGGGCACCAGTGGGGATGCCTCGACACACCCAGAATCAGTACCCACACCTCGAACAGAGGGGCACGGGAACATAACGAAAATACGTGTGGGTCGTTCTTATCAAACTTTTCAGTGTCATAAACGACGAGGTGTCACCATTGGAGCTTCACTTAAGGAACACAGATGGGTCGGTAAGACCAAGATACAACCTGAGACGCTGGGCTGAAAGATCCCCATTTAACTCAAAACATGTCCCCCAAACTGAGAAATGCATTTGCCTAGGAGACTTTTCAGAAGGCTTTTAGCATCCGTTTTGCCCAGTGACGGAAAATGGGCTAACTCCAGGGACGCCGTGCTTTCTCCTGTCTTCTTGCCTGTAAAACAGGTCCCTGAATCGGCGACCTAAACTGTGTCGTCACTCTCCAGGGTGGACCCCAGGATGGGCAGATGGCAGAGAGCCAGCTCCACAGTTCTGACCTAGATCCCAACTCCACGGCAACGCCTTCCACAGCAGGGAAGGAAAGTGTTGTCCCACGTCCCCATCATCCCATGTAGACTATCGTTCTCTCTGTCTCCGGGATCATATAAAATACGTAGTGGAGGTCTGGGTGAGACGCGACAATGGAGAGAGCTCCAGAGCTAATCAGAGGTGAGCCTGGGCCTGAGCCATTCAGGGAGGATGAGGACACAGGATGAGCCCACACCACGCCACCTGCATCGTACCTGCAGGAAACAAAGGGCAGACCAAGGGGATGCCCCCCACCCACAGGGACTACACACTCCCAGCAGGAACCAGTACATATATATAAATGGGATAAAATTAACTAATGGTAAAAAACATCCTGTGATCCCCAAAAACGAGGTCTTATTTTCACCAGATTGCAAAAGATTAAAAAGAACAATAATGCCCAGTGTTGGCCAGGCTGCAGGTAAAAGCACACTTTATACACTGCTGATAAAAGTGTCAATTTGCAGACTATTCCTAGAGGAGATCTGGTGATGCCTTAACGTTCTTCTCAACGTACATGTGCTTCCAGCCAGCATTCCACACTCCGATTTGTTCTAAAGAAACGATCAGCTCTGGCAGCTCCAGCCGATGAGTAGCTGGTATCAGGCTACCTCAGGCTGCAAACAACCAGGAAGGTTGCAGACCCTGTGATGAGTCCCCTCGCAGGCGTGAGGGGCCCTGAGAGGCCTGGCTCCTGAGAGAAGAGGAGGAACAGACCGAGTCAGGCCGACTCCCCGGCAGGGGGCGTGGAGGACGGTGGACAACGGGATGGCGTCTCTAAAGCACCAAAGAAGAGACATGCTCTCCAGAAACTCGACCCCCAGTGAATACGTCTTACAGAAATCGGGGCAAATAAACCTGAGAAAAGTCATCACTATCAGCTATACCATAGGACATCTCTAAAATGAAGGAAAATGATCCCTGGTGGAAGCACAGAGGCCAAGAAGAAACTCACTACATCTGAAAGAGCAAACATAAAAACTCCTGACTAAAAAACCAACAATAACAACATCTTGCGAGGTTTATGACATGAAGAAGTAAAATATATAAGTTTAAAAGAGTATCCGGGAGCGGGTACATTCCATTAGGCTGTTCTGTGTTCTTTTGATCACTGAATTGGTCAAGTACTAATTTAACCTTACAAAAATTAAGGATGCATTATGTGATCCCCAGGGTAACCATTCAAGGGACTCCAAAAAGTAGAACCAAAACAGCTGACAGAGCAGACTACAGGGATTTTTAAAATATGTGATTAATACCAAACAGGCAGCAGAAGTGGAGCAGAGGTTCCAAGATCTGGTCAGACAGACGGGAAACATGGCAAGACGGTCAGAAAGCATCGAGGACAAACAGGCCACACCAGACACACCGGGCAAGTGTGCAAACGTGAAATAGAACAATAACGTCTTTACCCAGGGCCCAGCAATAGGAGGTTGTTTCCATGAACACACAGCCCACACGGAGCTCCAAGCAGCTCCTCCATGGGGAACAATGACAGGCCAGGCTGAGCCCCGAGGACAGACAGGAGGCGAGCCTGTGGGTGACGTCCCAGAGCCACTTGCTGTGGGCGGGGAGAGGCCCCCGGTGCTCAGCTGGGTGAGGGGAGCTCACCTGCTCCAGCCCAGGACCCCTTCCTCACTGGAGCTGCTCGGGCGGCCCTAACACATGCGAGAGTCAAGAGCGGTTAGAACGGGGCTGGGGGCACACGGCCAGCCCACAGCTCCCTTCCCTCTGCTGCCCCTTCCTTCTGGAGGCCTTCACAAGGGCTCACTCTCAACAGCCCAGGCCTCCATCATCTCTCAGGCTCTTTACACCCTTCCATCTAGGGCCCCCTGGCCACGCTGCACATCGATGTTAAAACAAGTGCCTTTCGCACTAAATCCCCTTGTCAGGAGCCCAGAAAGGGTGTGCATTGTGTCACATTCCTCACTGTGCATCGTCAGGCCAGACTGGGGCCAAAGAGGTCAACTCACAGGATCTGTACTCACAATCCTGCCTCCCACCAACATCACCACGACTGGTTTTTATTTTTTTAAGATCATCACTGTGGTGACAAAGAGGGAAACTCAAGGACTCAATTGAAAGGACTCGGCCAACCGTGGAGCAGGCAGATGGCGTGTTGGGAGAGCTTCTGCAAGACCTGGCTCTAAACAGCTCAACTCGAGGAGCACTGATCGGCCGAGTGGCAAAATTAGTCAGAGGACAGAAAAAATGACTGCTGTGTCTTCATGATGAGAGATAGTATTCTTTTGAAAGATGAGATGAAAGTATTTAAGGTAGGGGGCAAAGGTGTGTGGGTTGGGGGCGGGTGGTGGAAGTGACTGACGCACGGAGCAGGGAGCATAGCCCAGAGACACCCACCTGGGAGAGGCATCCCCCTATCAACAGCTTTGGGTTGAAGGACAGAATCCCTCACTCTGCTCACAGTCCCCAGAGTCCCCAGTGGGACGTGAACTGTTCACCTGCCCTCCAGGGTTCAAAGACCAATGCAGACAATTAGAGACTATGAACTGTGTCATGCCACCTGGGTCCAAGGTCATGACACATCCCAGCGTCCCTGAACCCAAGTTGGGCTGAATTGCCCTCAGGGTTGACATCCATCGCTGTGGGCTGGCTGGATGTGGTGCCCAAATGTCCAGGAAGGCCCAGAAGCTGAGGAGGGGCTCCCAGGGGCACGGGCCGGGGACTAACCCAGGTAGGAGTGAGTAGCCCTGGGCAAGAGCATTCGTGAAGTCAACTGGGTGGTCTTTCCGACGTCAGGATGAAGACCGAGTGGGAGATGTGCTCCTTCGTGGGCTTGGGAAGGGATGAGAAGAGGGGATCTCACAGGGATCCGTCGAGGAGGTGGTTTCACTGGATGTGTGGGTGTCGCACAGCTGAGTTTGCCAGATTGCTGTCCCCAAGATGCATGTGAGCATGAACACGAGACATTCCCACAGAGCTGAAGGAACCGGCACCACGCTTCCAGCCACAATCGTCCTAGGTGTACCGTTGGCTCCTCGCTTCCACGCTTCCACCGTGTCCACACTGTGGAAGAGGGACCCTCTGAAAGGCACATTGAATCTCTCCCTGGCTTAGAGGATTTCAATGGCTTCCCAGTGCATTCAGGCTGAGGTTCCCACATGGTGTAGGGTCCTGTGTGAGCTGCCCGGTGCCCTCCATCCCCCACATGGTCACTCAGCCCCTCAGACATGGTGGTTCCTTCCAGTTCCTCAACGCTCCAGGCTCCCTCTGTCTGGGGACCCATCACATCCTGGTCCGGGCTCTGGAATCTCCTTCCTCTGGTCCCTATGGCTGACACCCCCATCGCACAGGGCACAGGTGATGGGTCACCTCTGGATGAGGCTTCCGTGACCTCCCCATGTAAAAGAAGTGCTGGGGATGGATTTTCTCAGATGTTTGGTTGTGTAATGACTGTTCATCCCTCTTACCTCCCTGACTGCAGTCTCCCAGGGCAGGAGACACCCACCACCGAGTGTTTCCAGGACTAACACCCCCGTAGCTATTCACTGGAGATGTGGTGAGTTAATTCATTCTTGTCACTGTGTCGTTCAGGCCACCACATGTCCAGGGACCGGCCGAGGATAAAGTCCCCTCCGTTTTGCTCGACTTAATCATCTCCTTCATCTGAAGGTTGAGTTCAAGACTTGTTCTGATTACCACCAGTATTAATAATTTCCTTTTTTAGTTTTTATAAATAATAAAGGCAAAATGAAGTGTGAAATACAGCTTTCCAACTTACATTTAGTGGAGAAACTGTTTCTTCAAACCAGATCCTACCAAAAGATTCAGTCTGTATGAGAAGCCCAACTGAGGGCTCTGGCCCAAGTGGGGTGCGGTGCCCAGACCCCCATTTTACTGCCCCCAGGGTAGCTGCCAAGGGTGATGGACCACAGTGCCAGGAAGCCTGGGGCTGCCCACACCCTGCGGGCAGGCGGAGGTGGCAACCCCGGGGTCCCAGTGCCAGGGGGACAGCAGCTCCTCCCTCGGATGCAGCCGTGACACCTGGACGGTGACCTGGGCAGGCGGCGTGCTGTCTTCAGAAGGTCCGCTGTTGCAGAGCGAGCTCCCCACTCGGGGGCCCAGCACTCTGCCCTCGGACCTTGCAGCTCTGCCAGCCAAACCCAGACCCCCGTCTCCAGTGACCTGCCTAAAACCAGGGGCTACGATTCGTGGACACAGTAACGTCACAGGTCCACTAAAATGGCAATTACATGTCAACTCTAACACTGATTCTCCAAACGAGCCGCGAAGGGAAAAGATGAGAAGCAGCAGCTGGCGAGGCCCCAGAACTCAGGCTTCACCACAGCCCCTCCGCGCCCTCCTCCGGGGTGGCCCTGCCCCTCCGTGCCCTCCTCCGGGGTGGCCCTGCCCCTCCGCGCTTTCCTCCGGGGTGGCCCTGCCCCTGTCGCGTGGTTGATTTCCTAAAACCTTTCACTGATCGCAAAAGTTCCTTGAGTGTTTTGACCAAATGACTGTCCGGGGAGAGTGGACCAGCTACCACTAACTCTGATGTTTCTAATTTTAAGGTTGAGGTTGTCCTACAGCCCCGTCGCATGATCTAACTTCGTCGGCCCCCACAACCTGACCTCAGCAGTCGTGGCTGCCTGCAGGCGGGGTGAGCAGGAGCACCCGTGTCCTGCCCCTCCACTGGCAAGAGTTGGGTCCCCGTATCCACACCCGCCAGGCCCTGACCACTCTGCCGGCCTCTGGGCTCTGAGCTTCCAGACAATTTCACACCCACGGCCAACCAGAGAGGAAGTTTTATGATCTGCACATTACAGAGGAGGCAGCGGGGACTCATGTAGACAGCAACTACACAACTGGTCACCAGCAAGCTGGGACTCGAGTCCAGCTTGGACCCACTGCAGGAGCCAAGCTGTACAGTGGCGTTGCGTGGCGTCGGGGGTCCGGTTGGTGAGTTAGGGGGGTGCTCCCAGGCTGACCTCCCTGCCTGGTTGGACAAGGCAGGTTTTCAGCCACCGAGCCAGGAGCCACGTGTGCTGTGAGTGCTCCTGGAAAAGGAAGCACGCTGTCAGAGGTTAGCACTCCTCAGAGTCTACACTGCAAAATCAGCAGAGAGGCAGGGCTCCACGTGACGATGGTGATGGAGAAGGAGGCGCCAGGGCATGGGCTAGCTGCCCTCACAGGCCTCCCCGGATGGGGCACGTCTTTGCAAGCCTGCAAACAAGCTCTCTGTGCTGGAGTCTCTAAATTATGAAAATCCCAGAAATCCTCAAAGAGAGAGGTCAAATAAGAAAAACATAATTACAGTCACAAGCTGCATCACGATGTTTTGGTCAACAACAGACGGAGCATACGATGGTGGTCCCATCAGATTCATCCCATAGAGCCCAGGGGTGAGGCAGGCTGTACCAACCAGGTGTGCGTAAGCACACTCTGTGATGTTCACACCACAACAAAATCGCCAATGACGCATTTCTCAGAACGTGTCCCCGTGGTGAAGTGACGCACAACTGTATTGCAAAACAGAAGAAGGAATATAATGTGCATGAAATTAGACGGTTGAGATAACCTTCACAACTGGACCAGCCCAGCTCCCTCTTTCCTTTCCGGGTCCTAAGTTCTGCTTCATAATGTGACAACCCCAAAAGCAGATCACCTACACGGAGATTAAGTTGTTATAAGAGCGCTTAAGACTCTAATTCATATTTTATAAGACTTCGTGCATTTGGAGAGTGATCAGCTGAAATTTAATTGGGTTAGACATTATCATTTTAAATTTTAAATAACTGCTCAAAAATGAAATTTAAAATCTTCCCGTGTCTAATAAATTAGCACCGTGATACTGATATTGTCCTGGGAGGAATGAAGATTGCTTGAGCACGAGTAAAGAGGGCGGCCCGACAGGAGGCCGGGTCACCAGTCGTGGGGGATCCCGAGAGAGCCTCGACTCTTGCATCAGAGCACCGCCCGTCCCCTTGGACTCAGACACCGACGATTTGGAGCATCAGTGGCTCCCTTTTATGAGAAACGCCGGAAAGATACGCTGAATAGTCATCAAAGTCAGGCAGGTGAGCCAGCCGCCTCCTCGACCATCCAGTGGGAGGGCCCACCTTCGTTTCGGGGGCTCCTGCCTGGCAAGGTCATTCCTAAGCCTGGCCAATCATCCCCAGGTAAGGAGGAGCCTCACTGAGCATCTGCCCAGGACACAGCCTGACCTGTCGGAGGCTGTGCCCATGTGGAAACGGGGCACCCTCACGGCTGCAGAGCCATGTGGGCATCCCAGGGCGGTGCCGCACCACAGGATCCCTCTGCAGCTGCCTCCTCCACCGAGGACATCGTCTCCCCGGTGCCCACGAGCTGGCCTGGACGCACCGCTCAGTTGGCCAGAGGAAACCTCTCCCATGGGTGGCAAGTCCTGCCAGACTCCCAACAGGGTGTCCGAGCTGAAGGACCCCCAGAGGAGCAGGATCGAGGACTCGGGCCTGCTGTAGGGTCAAGGCCAGGGCGGCTCCTGCACTGGCCTTCGGTTGTTCTATCCACCAAATGGAGCTACGACTCCACGGAGTGTCTCCAAACATCACCCCTGATCCCGGGCAGATCTGCAGGGAGCCTCATTTCCACACGGTCCTGGCCTCCCTACCACAAACATGTCATGGTGTCGGCAGCTTAAAGGGCTCCCTAGGCCACAGCCCACGGCCCTACCCACTGGGACCCGGCGGTTATGCACCACTGCCCTCTGGTGGACAGGCCGGGGCTCACGGCGGCTGGGCAGGGGCTGGCCGTGCCCATCTCACGCCCCGTCCAGGGAGCCTGTGCTGGCCCCAGGCCTGGGCCATGGAGCTAGGTGTCCCCGTGCAGTGGGGCCTCCCCTGTGCCTGTCTTTTTGGGTTAGGATCGGTTTGCATTTCTCTCTTCCTACTTTATCCTGACGATGGACATCTACAAAACTGCTCTGCCTGGTGGTGGGCGGTGTGCATCTTGGGGCCAAGAACAGGGCCCTTCGTGTTGAGCATCTCACCTGATTTTAAGTGAAATTCTTTCCTCCAGTCAATCCTCCAAGAATGATTTCTGCCCCGTGGCTCAGAGGCTCTCCCACTTTGAGTGGGTTCCCACTCCATTCCAGGCGGCTCTGGGAGCAGCTGAAGAGCTGTGAACATAACACCGCTGCTCCAGGCATGAAAGATCGATTCTCTGGTGGCTTTCAGGTTCTTTCTTCGTCTCTCTAGAAACCATAAAACCACAAATGGTTTTCATTTTTTTTTAAGTTTATTACAATGAAACTAATATCCGTTTCAAATAAAACTCTCAAAGATTACAGCATAAAGCAGAACGTTTCCAATGTTATGGACTTTCAGGGGACTGAGGGCAAAATGCCCTACACAACGTGGATCCAAGTGAAAATCTGAAATTAAAGAGTTTCTCCACGTATAAAATCTCTTCAGAGTCTAAGAAAACACAGTTGATTATTTCTGGGCCTCTCATTTCTGAGTCCATTGGGTGATGGAGAGGGAGAGAAGAGGCGGCCAAGCCAGGGTGGTCAGCTAATGCTGGGCAGGGTTTCTGGGGATGGGGTCTCACCATGCCCTCCTGCCCAAGCAGAGAAATGTGTGGAGCGGGGGCCAGGCCTGGCTTTCTGCGCCCCCACTGCCATGTGCCTCCAGGGTTTGGCCAGGGAAGGGGAGCCTGAGACCCAGCCCTCTCCGTCCTCCTCACCCCAGTGACCGCCTGCCTCCCTGTTGGAGAGGTTTCTCCTCAGGGGAGACGGGCTTTCCCTTCTCCCCGCTCCTGACGTCTTTTCTCACTGGGCGTCCTTCCCCTCGCTCGTCCTGTCCTCCTATCTCTGTGTCTGTCCCCGAAACGACTGGGGCATGCGTCCCTACCCTGGAATCGAGGACGGCTCCAGGCAGGCGCTCTCTGTACCCGACCCAGCAGGTCCTGAGGCTCCCGCACAGGGAGCGTCAGGTGGAGGGTCCGACCTCCAGGGCAGGCTTGTGCACCCCAGTTCTCTCGTGTCCACTCTGATGTTCCACGGGAGGCGTTACCTCCGCACTCTGTCCATTTGTGGGACTTAACGATGTCAGCACTCCATGCCCTGAAGAAAAATGAGAGGCAGTGCAAGCCCAAGGAAGTCAGGGCGCACCACCCCCAAAGACAGGTGCCCAGGCTGAGGCTGGTGGTTCTAGCACTGGCACCTGGTGCGACATCGAGGCAAGAGGCTGTGGCCCAGGCTCTCGCCGAGACCCAGGAGCACGGGGAGCTGGGGACAGGGCTGGTCACGGCGTTTGCCGGGTGAGCAGAGACTCCCAAGGTCTCTGTCCTGCTTCCCAAGGGCTGCCACAGGCGACACTGGAAACACCCGGTGACCCGATGCCAGCCACCCTGAACAGAACTTGATTCTGAGACAGCGTCTGCTGCTGGCTGGTGTTGAGCACCCCTGTCCTCTCATGACACGATGCGTGTCCAGAGGACAGCGTTCCCGTCTTCAGAGCCAGGTGGCCACGAGTAACACTGCACTCCTTCCTCAGGCCCCCAAAGTCTGGAAACACCAGTCTCTGCATCTGGACGTAAAATGGGAGATGGTGACTGACTGTCAGGCCGTTAACACACTCTGGAATGACATCCCTGTCTCTCTTCATCCAGTGCACAGTATTGATTTCCTGAAGAAAATGACAATTAGGTGGGACAGAGATTCACTTTGCTAAAAGAACTCGATGTAAAAAAAGATACTTCAGCATGATCATGGGGTCAGGAAGCTCTCCTGCTATTTTGCATACGTATTTTCTCAATGGCAGTGGTCCCTGAACGTCCGAGAAGACACGGGCCATTGCGTCCCATTGCTGCCATCTTGCCCGGGAAGCCAGTGAGGGGACCGCTCCCACTTTTCCAGTTGGGCCCAGACAGGAACATTACTGTCTCCATTTCTAAAGTGTCACCTGACTTGTAGAGACAAAACTTGTGACTTGAGAGCAGGCATTTTCACGTAGGGCCATTTTTGCTTATGGGAAACTCATCAGAAGCTGCCATGGAATTTGTAGCCAGCAGAGCGGGGTCCTTGGCTCAGCCTCCTTCCCTGGGAGCAGCTGAGAGCACAGGTGCCGGGCACAGGGGGTGGAGGAGAGGACAGAGGTGCCTTACAGCTTGGGCCGCTGTGGAGGCCGCTGCACGTGGTCCCAGAAGCCCTTCTGAGGAGCCGGGTCGCCTCGCACCTGGGAGATGTCGCCCCCTGCACCCCATCGGCCCAGCGCAGGTTGCACAGGGTGAGCAGGTGAGTGCGGAGGGTTTCAGAGGGCAGTGCAGGCCCAGGCATGACAAGGCCCCAGAGCACTAAGCCAGAGCCCCCAGCGGTCACTCAAGGTCACCTGTGAAAGCAGGGGACAGCGCAGAGTACCCTGGCTGGAGTCAGAGGTGGAGCTGTTGACAGAGCCAGCACTTGCCCCCTCAGCTTCCCATCCGCCCCGTCTCAGCTCAGCTCAGGCCAGAGTCCCCTCCAAGGCCTCGGCCAGCGGGCTCCACAAGGATCTAGTAGAGGGAAGTGAGGGAATGGTGACAGTCCTCACTGCTGCAGGTGACCGTTGGCTGTGACGGGCATGCCTCACTTCCCACCACACCCACTTCCATCCTCCTTGCCCATAGCCAACGCTCGGCTGGCCAGCCTGAGTCACTGGCCTGGTGGGACCAGGTTCCCCTGAGAAGTCTGAGGGCTCACTCGTCCATTGTTTCACTGGCCATTAATGATCACCACTGGGCATGGAGCACTGAATGAGGCCCCAGGGAGTCGTGGGTCCACACCTGGTCCCTTACCTGGCATTGACCTGGGTCCTTGTGGTCACAGGGGCTGGTGACTCCTTGTCCCATGTCCTCCCATCTTGCCTCTTCCAGGCCCCGACCCCCCCAGCCAAGCCATTCCCCATTTCCGAGAAGTCCAGTGCTCACCAATCCTGAATCCAGTTTCCCTCCTTTAAGAGTGAAAGGCAGTGGTCTCCGCTCGAGGAAGGCAGAGTCCACATACTTTCCCTGCTCTTCTCGCTAATGGCAACTGAAAACTTCAGACGTATTAAACAAAGGTACAAAGATCGAAGGGGGCGTGCTCAGCCCAAGGATCCACACGGCACTGAGTTCCTGGGTTTTCTCTTGGCCTCACGGACCCCAGACTCAGAGCTGAAGAAGCTGGTACATGGAGAGGCCACCACATGCAGAGGAAAAAGCCTGTTCTCTCCGTGAAGAGCCAGAAAGGGAGGGGTATGCACGACTGTCAAACTCTAAACCGTGGGGACCCAGCACACCAGCACAGGCCAGGCGCGAGCAAGGATCAGAGTCCACCCCTGCCGGCTGTGGCCATCACCGAGCCCTGACGGGGTGTCAGAGGCCAGGGGTAGAAACTGCCTGACACACGTCTAACAACACACCTGAGCGAGCACTGAGAGAGCCGGCCAAAGGGGTTCCCTTGAAAACCCTAGCGGGAAATAAAAACGGAACTCTGAATACGGTTCTGGTAACCCACAGGAAGGAAGGAAAAAGATAATAGAGAAAGAAAAACAGAACAAAAATCAAACAAAAAAGGCAGTAAGCCCTAACATAACAATAATTACATTCAATGTAAATGGTCTAAATACATCAGTTAAAAGACAGAGGTTGGCAGAGTGGATTTAAAAAACTATACGCTGTGTACAGGAAACTCACCCGAAAGATGACGGTACAAGAGTTTGGAAGTAGAAGGGTGGGCATTAATCAGGGCACATGGGAGGGGCTATGTTAACATCAGGTCACGTAGATTCAGAGCAAGACAGCCCCTGAGGCAGAGAGGATCGTGTGGGGTTTCCAGTCCCCAGTGCCAGTGTCAGCTCAGAACTAACAGCTACAGTCCTAGAGAAGCCTGGTCTCCTCTCCCCATCCCCAGCGACTCCAGTGGAGGGTCAACGTCTCCTCAGGAAAGGGTCAGCATGTTAACTACACGCACTGCACTGGCTCCTCGGCGCCCTCCTCAAGAGGCGCCAGCCTCTCCACCTCAGTCAGAGGCTGGAGGTCCTGGAGCTGCCTTCGACCTGGAAACGGGACGATGGCCTTTGAAGCAGCACAGCTCCGAGCCACAGCCACAGAGAGCTCCAGGTCAGAGGCTCATCACTGGGAATTGTACACGTGGCCTGACAATCTAGTGCTGTCCCCACTCTCCAGCATCCTGGAACCCTGTCATCCACTGACACGGGCCCCAGTGGCATGGCAGCCTTTCCTGATGCCAATCCTGGCCTACCAAGGACAGCTCTCACTGAGCAGTGGGGCGGCTCCTTCGCTGTGTGCTCCTCACAGGCCTGGGGAGAGGAGTGCCCCTAGGAATAGTCCTGGTGGGTTCTCACATCAGAGCATCTAGCAGGCCCTCCTCCCTGAACATTCCGGCTCCTCCTCAAGTCTGCTGGGCACTTCAAGCACCTCTGCCTCATCTCCTGCAATCCATCATCACGCCCACCCCCAGCTACGTGACACGGTCCTTGCCTGTGGACTACACCACAGTCCTGGGTGAAGGAGTGGTGTCCCCCTGCAGCATTCCATCCATCCTCCACACCCGTGCAATGCCCTCTGGACCCACCCCCGCAGCCCCCACCCCCAGCTAATGCTGCAGATGTCAGTGGGTCCTGGTCTTTTGTTTTGGGGGGAGGGAGGGGGTCTAAGGTACTTGCACCAGAATCAGGCACTGTATTTTCCCTTGTGGGCTGTGCTGAGAATTGACTGGTTTTCAGCCTGGAGGTAATGGGGACAGGGACACATTTTGAGTAGAACAATGGCTACCTTACAAGACAACGCCTCAGTGAAATTGTGCAATCTACTGATAACGCCACTTCTGATTGCAGGCACGCTTCACGGGGTGACCATACAGCTGGGACTTCTCCCTTAAGTAAGGCATACAGACTTGCTTTTAACACAGGTAACACCTTTCCTCTTCATACGAGTCCAGTGGTGGTAATTTTCACTTTTGTTTTCAGGAACCTCAAGAGAGGAAAGTTAGTCCAAGTGTCCAGTGGGTGGAATAGGTCTGGGCCGAGAACCAGTTCCTTGGGGTCTGGAGGCGTGGGGACGAGGCCATGCTGTCCACAGAGGCTCCAGAGCTGCCCCTGGGCCAGGCCTGCCTATTCCCTCACCTGTACACGGGATTACACGGAGTGGGGAGCTCGCGGGGAGTGGGGACAGTGACACATAGAAGCACCTGCCACGCAGTGTGTCAGGTCCTTTCCCTGCACCCACAGACTCTAACTGTCCCTTAGAGCTGCGTGATTATTTGGGTACCTGTAAACCACAAAGTAGGGCCTGTTACTTGTGAGACAAACAGCACTTCTGAGGGAGGCAGGAATCGCCTGAGATGAGGACTCCTACCTGAGGCTGAGGAGACTCTGTCCTCCTGGTAAAATACTGTATTCGAATGCTCCCATTTTAATAGGTTTTCATTTGGCTTCAGGAATAGTTATTTCCATATTTATGTCTCAAGATTAACTGGGAGACGACAACATAACTTTTTTATTTTCTTATGCAAATTACTCGTTTGTGTTTCTTCAGATTTTTTTCATAAAGGAGAAAATCCCTACTTCTTTTTGGCTCCTTGCCCGCGGAAAGTTGTCCTGCAGTGCACACACTCTATTGAGTCCTCGCAGAGGTGGTGGCAGTGACAGTCCATCTTAGTGTCAGCCCTGGGCCACGTCACCCCGGCTGAAGAGGTGACCCTGGCCCAGGTCCTCGGAGCCACCCTCGCTGCACACTTGACGGGTCCTCCCAAACAGGAGCCCCTCCCTGACTCTTCTGGAGAGCAGCCACATAATCCAGGCCTTTCTCCACCAACCTTTAGAAAGTTAAATTGAGTGAGAAGGGTGAATGAGTCCAAAGAAGTGAGGGTGCACCCAGTTCCCCTGTTCTAGGGTGAAGTGTCCTCCAAAAATAATGTCCACCCAGAACCACAGAAGGTGACCTCATTTGGAAATTGAGATTTTGCAGGTAGAATTAAAGACAAGGTCACACCAGATTAGGGTGGGACCAAACCAGTGACTGCTGTCATTTCAGGAAGGCCACATGAAGACAGAGACAGGGAGAAGATGGCATGTGGGTCACATGAGCACCAAGACACAGGGAGAACACGGATACATGAGTCATGGGAAGAGAGAGACACAGGGAGACCATGGACATGTGGGTCATGGGAAGGTAGAGACAGAGGGAGAAGATGGACATGTGAAGATGGACGCAGAGATTGGATCGATGCTTCTACCAGCCAAGGACTGCCAGCAGCATGAGAACCTAGAGAAAGGCCTGGACAGACTCTCCCTTAGTGCCTCCAGAGGGAGTTAGGCCCTGTGAGGCCCTGGGACCTCTTGATTTCAGACTTGTGGCCTCTGTGGGAGAGTCACCTCTGTGTTTTCAGCGCCCTGTGGGGTGTGTGTCAGGACAGCCCTGGGAAACATTCCTCTTCTCCCTGGACTCCAGATGTCTGCAGTACCCACGTAAATGGCACTATAAGTCACCAACCTCCATGGGATGGAGAAACGCATTCCCCATAAAACCAGGTTAAGTGTAGCACACGTACAAAGCCAAAACACAAGAGCCCACTCCACACGTGGGGCCCAGTGGGACCCCTGCCTGCCAGGCAGACATGGGGCTCAGGAGTGCACACTGGGGTGTCGTCCTCTCAGTGGACCCCAGGAGTGTCCCCCAGGAGTGCCCCCCTGGGTAGCTGGCCCCAGGCTGCACAACGCCCTTCAGGACAGGCCTGAGCACCAGCGGGCCTCGGTACCTGATCAGGGAACCCAGCGCAGCCTCGCCCGCCTCCCCGCGCTCAAGTGATGCCTGGGCGCACATCTGGCCTCAGCTGGTCTGCGGAAACTTCCATCATCATCTGTCTAGACACCCGCAGTCCACGGTGGAAGGGCGCAGCTGCAGGGCTGCATGACGTCAGGGGCAGATCTGTGAGGTCAGACAGGCCATTCATGATGTCAGGTGGGGGCATCCCCCAGGCCAGAGAGCCCCTCCCGCCCCCACAGCGCCTGCCGTCAAAGCACAAAGGCGGGGGCTAGGGCTGGAGCCATTTCCCCGGGCAAGTGCATTTTGATGTCCTAACAGCCTCGGGCACTGGAGATGGCACTGTAGAGAGGCCAGGACTCACCCCATCGACATGACATCATTGCAGACCACCCACCACTGTGCCCGGAACGCTCAGCATGGAATGTTCAGCGTGAGAGGTGAGGGGTCACCGTGTCTGCACAGGCGCTGTGGAAACCCAGTCACAGGCAGTGGTTGAGAGCAGCTGCTGCCCGGTCACTTGTTTAGGCTGCGTATCAGGGACACATCATTTCTACGAGGATCTGAGGACAGAAGTTAGAACGGTGAATTTGGGGCGACATAGGTGAACACAGCAGCTCCAGGTTCCGTCAACAACAGGAAGCCGAAACTGTACGCTGAATGGGTGACAGAGCTTTCTTCTCTGAAATCCCCAATCCATTCTGTTGATACTATTTCCCCATGAAAACTGCACATGGAAGTAGAATGTTTACAACTTAGGACATATTTACTACAATTGTAGAAAGTACACAAAAGATAGCAGAAATCACCCAACCTCACTCCCAGAAGGGCCTGTCAGGGTTTTGGCGAACACTCGTCAAGTTGGTTACACGGTGGTAACACTGGGATCCTGCAGAACCACCTGTTACTTGCTTTCTTAACTCACGATAGTCATGGACACGCTCCATGTCAGTCACTACTGATCCACTGCTTCATTTCTAACGGCCTCAACTCGCTCACCAAATCTATTCAGCCTAGAGTTTTGTACCACTTGCCTAGTATAGACATGATCGTCCTGCACATACCTTTTCCACATGTGGCCACCAACTGCTTAGGATAAATCTCCAGAGACGAGATGCTCCGCTTACATTCTGCTACATAACTCGTCTCCCCCGGTACCACGCGGCCTTGCCCGCTGGTCTGGACATTTATCACAGATTCATGGTATCTGTCTCTACACACACACGTTCACTGGTCTCTTGTATTTCTTTTGTTTGTTTGTTTGTGAGGACGACTAGCCCTGAGCTAACATCCAATGCCAATCCTCCCCTTTTTTCTTGAGGAAGACTGTCCCTGGGCTAACATCCGTGCCATCCTCCTCCACTTTATATGGGATGCCACCACAGCATGGCTTGACAAGCGGTACGTCGGTGCATGCCCGGGATGCGAACCTGTGAACCCTGGGCCACCGCAGCGGAGTGCACACACTTAACCGCTGCGCCACTGGGCCAGCCCCCTCTTGCGTTTCTTTTATAAAGTGTTTATGCTCTTCCCTTTTTCCCTCAAAGTTGGACGTCTTTTTTATACCAACCTGTATTTTGGTATATTAGGAAGTTTTTTTATCACATGAGCTGCCAGTATTTTCCCCAGTTTTCATCGGACTTTTCTGTTTTGAAGAAAAATTAACTTGTAATGTATTAGAAGGAAAAGAGAATAAAGAAAGAAATTATTTAAGCAAAGGAAAAACAGAAACATGGAACAGTTGCGACGAGTAGGACAGAATAAGATGGTAGATTTAAACCTAAATATGTCAGCAATTACATTAACTAAAAATGGACTAAAATTGCCAGTTAGGAGACAAAGAATTTTAAATTGGATAGAAAAAATCCAACTACATTTTGTTTACAGGGAATACAATAAAACCATAAAGAGGGGCCGGCCCGTGGCCTAGTGGTTAAGTTCAGTGCACTCCACTTCAGCAGCCTGGGTCCATGGGTTCAAATTCCAGGCGCAGACCTACACCACTCGTCAGCCACGCTGTGGCAGCGTTCCACATATAAAGTGGAGGAAGACTGGCACACATATTAGCTCAGGGTGAATCTTCCTCAGCAAAAACATAAATAAATAAATAAATAAACATTAATGTTGAAGATAAAAGGACTAAAACAATATAACATGCAAACACTAAACAAATGGGATTGATGTACCAAATCCAGCACAAGCAAAACACACTTGAGAGAAAATGTTTTATTAGAGATGAAAATAATCACTTCATAATTATAAAAGGTTCAGTTCAGTGAAAAGGTATAGCCATTTTAAGTTGTAGGAAACTAACAGCAGAGCCTGAAATGCAGTTCTTTAAAAGAGAAACCACAAAGAAGAGAGAGAACTTTGAGAAGAAACACTCAAAACCACATCACGGCAGATCTCAACCCTCCTCTCAGATGCACTGCACCCAAAACCTGATGAAATCACGCTCCTTGTAAGCCCACGGAAGGCAGTTACAGAAATCAGCCATAGAAGATTAGAGCATAAGGCAAGTTGCAACAAAAAATTCAAATAACTGAAATCATACAGAGAATGTTCTCAGACTACGATACAAATTAGCAAAAAAGTCGAGCATTCCTGAGTGACGTCAGCATCATGGCGGAGTGAGCTTTCCCGTGAACTCTTCCCCCGATAAGATACAACAAAAGGAACAGTCACAGACCAACAATGGAATCCCAGACAGTGAAAAGCAAGATCAGAAAGATCCACACTGCCGAACATCTGAGAGCGGAACGTGCTGGGCCCCCGGAGGAAGTGGGGAGAGGTAAGGAGAACTCCTCTCCCTCCCCATCAGATCAGCAATCCCCGTGGGCGCGGCTCCCAGAGAGGGGGCGACCCTCTGCGGGGAAACCGTAGCTCTTCAGGCTCTCTCAGCCAGTGGGGAACTCCCACACAGAGGACTCAGAACTGCTATGGGGTACCATCAACATCTGAGCACCCCAGAGAGCGGAGACCGAGGGGCGAACGAGAAGCCCCCCATGCCAGGGACCTGGAGGACAAAAGAGAGAGCACCCCCACCCCCCCGCAAACCGGACCCTGCAGCTAAGCCGACCAGACCAGACCAAGCAATCAGTGGCAGACCAGACCAAGCAATCCGACCCGCAGATCGCAGCGGAAAAACCACGGCAGAGCGCAGGGGGCTCAGATTACACAGCCCTTTACCACCACACAGTGGCGGCGGGTGGAAATTGCAACTAGAGATTTCCAGGATGAGGAAAAACAAAGCCAACACAGGAACCACAATGCAAAGATACATGAAATCATCAGACCAGAAGGAAAATGACAAGCACCCAAAAACCAAACCTGAAGACACAGAAATCTATAACCTAAATGACAGAGATTTCAAAATAACTATCATAAAAGCACTCAGCGAAATACAAGACAACACAGACAAACAATTCACTGAGATTAGGAGTTTCTTCACAAAAGAGATTGAAATCATAAAAAACCAATCAGTGCTGATGGAGATGAAGAATACAATGGAGGAGATAAAGGAGAATCTGGAATCTTTAAAGAATGGAGCTGATAATATGGAGGAAAGAATTAGCATTATAGAGGACAGGAATACAGATACGCTCCAGATGGAAGAGGAAAGAGAACTAAGACTAAAAAGAAATGAAGAAAGTCTCCAAGAAATATCTGACTCCATTAGGAAATGTAACATAAGAATTATAGGTATTGCTCAGGGAGAAAAGAGGGAAAGAGGAACAGAGAGTCTACTCAAGGAAATAATAGCTGAGAATTTCCCAAATCTGGGAAAGGAGCAGGAAATACCAGTAAGCGAAGCCAACAGGTCACCTAAACATCTCAACAAGCAAAGGCCCTCTCCACGACACCTAGTGGTAAGGCTAGCCAGAGTCAATGACAAAGAAACAATATTAAGGGCAGCTAGACAAAAACAAAAAATAACGTACAAAGGAATTCCCATCAGGCTCTCAGCGGATTTCTCAACAGAAACTTTATAGGCTAGGAGAGACTGGAATGATATATTCAAAATACTGAAAGACAAAAACTTTCAGCCAAGAATACTCTATCCAGCAAAAATATCCTTCAAATAAGATGGAGAAACAGTAACCCTCCCACATAAACAAAAGCTAAGAGAGTTCATGGCCACGAGACCCCCACTACAAGAAACACTCAAGAAGGCCCTCAGGCCTGAAAAAAAGAAGAGAAAGGGAATACAAAGCTTAGAGCAAGGAGAAAAATAGGTAGACAAACTCAGAAAAATAGTAGGTCTTTACTAGACTAGGTTAGCAACCACTTAAATACTAAAATCAAAGATCAAAGGAAGGAATTCACCAAAAATAAATTTAACCTCATCACTGTAAACACACAGCCACAACACAAGATAGAATAAGGTATAACAAGAACCACTTAGAAGGGGCAGAGGAAAGTGACTGAATTGACTTAGTATAAGGAAATAGGAGGCTATCAGATAATGGACTATCTCATACACAAGATTTTTTACACAAACCTCAAGGTAACCACTAAACAAATAATCAAAACAAAATCACATATGATAAACAAAGAGAAAACTAGAAGAGTCATAAGACAGAACAACCAAACTGAATTGGCAGTCCAAAACAAATGGGACAAGAAACAAAGGAAACACAAAAGAACCAGAAAATAAGTGACAAAACAGCAACATTAAGCCATCACATATCAATAATTACCCTAAATGTAAATGGATTGAACTCTCCAATCAAAAGATACAAGGTGGCAGGATGGATTAAAAAGCAAGACCCAACAATATGCTGCCTCCAGGAAACACATCTCAGCACTAAAGACAAGCACAGGCTCAGAGTGAAAGGATGGAAGACAATACTCCAAGCTAATGGCAAACAAAAGAAAGCAGGTGTTGCCATACTCATATCAGACAAAGTAGACTTCAAGATAAAACAGGTTACGAAAGACAAAGAAGGGAAATATATAATCATAAAAGGGACACTCCACCAAGAAGACATATCACTTATAAATATATATGCACCTAATATAGGCGCACCAATGCACATAAAGCAACTATTAACAAACCTAAAAGGAGACAATAACAACATAATAATAGTAGGGGATCTTAATACTCCACTTATATCAATGGATAGATCATCCAGACAAAAAGTCAATAAAGAAATAGTAGACTTAAATGAAAAACTGGACGAGATGGACCTAGTAGACATATACAGAGCACTCCATCCAAAAACAGCTGACTACACATTCTTCTCAAGCACGCATGGAACATTCTCAAGGATAGACCATATGTTGGGAAACAAAGCAAGTCTCAATAAATTTAAGAAGACTGAAATCATAACAAGCATCTTTTCAGACCATAATGCTATGAAACTGGAAATGAACCATGAAAAAAAAACTGGAAAAGTGACAAAAATGTGGAGATTAAACAACATGCTACTGAACAACCAATGGATCACTGATGAAATGAAAGGATAAATCAAAAACTATCTGGAAACAAACGAAAATGAAAATATGCCATACCAAACCATATGGGATGCAGCAAAAGCGGTCCTGAGAGGGAAACTCATAGCGATACAAGCCCACCTTAACAAACAAGAAAAAGCCCAAATAAGCAACCTTAAATTACACCTAACAGAACTAGAAAAAGAAGAACAAACAAAGCCCAATGTCAGCAGAAGGAGAGAAATAATAAAAATCAGAGCAGAAATAAATGAAATTGAGACCAAAAAAACAGTAGAAAGGATTAATGAAACAAAGAGTTGGTTCCTTGAGAAGATAAACAAAATCGACAAACCCTTAGCCAGGCTTACTAAGAAAAAAAGAGAAAAGGCTCAAGTAAATAAAATTAGAAATGAAAGAGGAGAAATTACAACGGATACCATGGAAATACAGAGGATTATAAGGGAATACTATGAGAAATTATATGCCAACAAATTGGACAATCTAGAAGAAATGGATAAATTCTTAGACTCGTATAACCTCCCAAAACTGAACCAAGAAGAAATGGAGAATCTGAATAGACCAATCACAAGTAAAGAGATTGAAATAGTAATCAAAAACCTCCCAAAAAATACAAGTCCAGGACCAGATGGCTTCTCCAGTGAATTTTACCAAACATTCAAAGAAGATTTAATACCCATCCTTCTCAAACTATTCCAAAAAATAGAGGAAGATGGAACACTTCCTAAATCATTCTACGAGGCCAACATCACCCTGATACCAAAGCCAGACAAAGACAATACAAAGAAAGAAAATTACAGGCCAATATCGCTGATGAACATAGACGCAAAAACCCTCAACAAAATATTGGCAAACCAAATACAGCAATACATTAAAAAGATCATACACCATGATCAAGTGGGATTTATATCTGGGACGCAGGGATGGTTCAACATCCGCAAATCAATCAACATGATACATCACATCAACAAAACAAAGAATAAAAACCACATGGTCGTCTCAATAGACGCAGAGAAGGCATTTGACAAGATACAACATCCATCTATGACAAAAACTCTCAACAAAATGGGAATAGAAGGAAAGTACCCCAACATAATAAAGCCTATTTATGACAAACCCACAGCCAACATCATACTCAATGGGGAAAGACTGAAAGCCATTCCTCTGAGAACAGGAACGAGGCAGGGCTGCCCACTCTCACCACTCCTGTTCAACATAGTACTGGAGGTTTTGGCCAGAGCAATTAGGCAAGAAAAAGGAATAAAAGGAATCCAAATAGGTAACGAAGAAGTGAAACTCTCACTATTTGCAGATGACATGATTTTATATATAGAAAACCCTAAAGAATCCGTTGGAAAACTATTAGAAATAATCAACAACTACAGCAAACTTGCAGGGTACAAAATCAATCTACAAAAATCAGTTGCATTTCTGTATGCTAATAATGAACTAACAGAAAGAGAGCTCAAAAAGATAATACCATTTACAATCGCATCAAAAAGAATAAAATACCTAGGAATAAATCTTACCAAGGAGGTGAAGGACCTATACAATGAGAACTACAAGACATTATTGAAAGAAATCCATGATGACATAAAGAAATGGAAAGACATCCCACACATGTGGACTGGAGGAATAAACATAGTTAAAATGTCTATATTACCTAAAGCAATCTACAGATTCAATGCAATCCCAATCAGAATCGCAATGACATTCTTCACGGAAATAGAAAAGAATACTAAAATTTATATGGGGCAACAAAAGACCCCAAATAGCTAAAGCAATCCTAAGAAAAAAGAACAAAGCAGGAGGCATCACAATCCCTGACTTCAAAACATACTACAAAGCTATTGTAATCAAAACAGCATGGTACTGGTACAAAAACAGACACACAGATCAATGGAACAGAATTGAAAGCCCAGAAATAAAACCACACATATACGGACAGCTAATTTTCGACAAAGGTGCTAAGAACACACAATGGAGAAAGGAAAGTCTCTTCAATAAACGGTGTTGGGAAAACTGGACAGCCACATGCAAAAGAATGAAAGTGGACCATCTGCTATCGCCATTCACAAAAATTAACTCAAAATGGATCAAAGACCTGAAGGTGAGACCTGAAACTATAAAACTCATAGAAGAAAATATAGGCAACACACTATTTGACATTGGTCATAAAGGAATCTCTTCGGATGACATGCCTACCCAGACTAGGGAAACTGAAGAAAAAATAAACAAGTGGGACTTGATCAGATTAAAGAGCTTCTATAAGACAAACGAAACCAGAATCAAGATGAACAGACAACCCACCAGCTGGGAGAGAATATTTGCAAAACATACATCTGGCAAGGGGTTGATCTCCATAATATATAAAGAACTCACACAACTGAACAACAAAAAAACAAACAACCCGATCAAAAAATGGGCAGAGGAAATGAATAGACACTTCTCCAAAGAAGATATACAGATGGCCAATAGGCACATGAAAAGATGTTTAACATCACTAATCATCAGGGAAATGCAAATCAAAACAACACTAAGATAGCACCTCACGCCTGTTAGAATGGCTATAATCACCAAGACAAAAAACAACAAATGTTGGAGAGGATGTGGAGAAACAGGAACCCTCATACACAGCTGGTGGGAATGCAAACTCATGCAGCATCTATGGAAAATGGTATGGAGAATCCTCAAAGACTTAAAAATAGAGATGCCCTATGACCCAGCCATCCCACTACTGGGAATCTATCCAACAAACCTGAAATCAACAATCCAAAGAGGCTTATGCACCCCTATGTTCATTGCAGCATTATTCACCACAGCCAAGAAGTGGAAGCAACCTAAATGTCCCTCGACTGACGACTAGATCAAGAAAATGTGGTATATATATACAATGGAATACTACTCAGCCATAAAAAAACAAAATTGTCCCATTTGCAACAACATGGATGGGCCTGGAGGATATTATGTTAAGTGAGGTTAGCCAGAAGGAGAAAGACAAACACTGTAGGATCTCACTCATATGTGGAATATAAACCAACACATGGACAGAGAAAACTGTATTGTGGTTACCAGGGGCTATGGGGGTGAGGGGTGGGCACAAGGGGTGAAGGGAGACATATATATGGTGATGGACAAACAAAAATGTACAACCCAAAATTTCACAATGTTAAAAACTATTAAAACATCAATAAAATAAAAAAGTAGAGTATTCCCACATATTTGGTCATTAATAATTACACTTTAATAATACATTTAAAACTGAACAGTAACAAAAATACAACCTATCAAAATTAGGGGGATGTGGCTAGAGCAGAATTAGAGTGAAATCTATAGCATTAAATACTTACGAAAAGAAGAAAAGCTGAAAATTAACACAATAAAACATCCACCTCAAGATATTAGAAAAAGAACAGCAAAAAGAACAGCAAGAATGTAGAAACAGAAAGTATTGAGCAGAAATTAATCACACAGAAACCGACATACAACCAAGTGCATCGGTAAGCTGAAGATCACTAAAACACAAGAATAGTTGATGAACCTCTGGTGAAACGCAGCCAGAAAGAAAAAGCCACACACAACCCTCAAGAAGGAGAGGAGAAATCACCGCAGACCCTAAAACACTGACAAGCTCTCAGGAAAACACTTGCAACGACTTTATGCCAGTAACTTCAAAAATCTAGGTAAAATAGTCAAATTCTAGGGAAAAAATACAACCTGCCAAAACCAGCTGAAGAAAGGCGAACATCCCGTAACCATCACAGAGGATGAAGTCTGCAGGCGCCTCTCCTCCCACAAGAGACCCAGGCCAAGGACCCTCCCCAGAGTCCTCTCGGGAAACACTACTCCAATCCTGTCCCTGCTGTTCCAGGGCACAGAAAGTGTGGGGACCCCAGTCCAGGTGGGCAACACCCTCACCTACGACCCCAGGACAGATGAGAAAAGGAATATTTAAAAAGCCTCATTCCTAAACTCAGGTGTAGAAGTTACAAACCACACACGAGGTGCGAACCTGACACCACAGCCTCTCCAAGGCCTGGTTTCACTTTAGAAAAAGCAGTGTTAACTCACCATATCCAACACTTAATCGAAAAAAGCATGGATTCCAACAGACAAAGGAAAAGCATTTGGTGAAACTGAACATCCACATAATTTTAAAATCTTGGCAAATTAGAGATAGGAGGCCCATCTGCCACCTGTAGCTCTGCCTGGGGGCCTCGTCTCCCACCAGGCTGCCCTCCTCGGTGGTCCCGCCCACACTGGCGCTGGCTCTGAGAGCTCCTCGCCTGGGCACCTGGGCTGCCTGCCACCCCTCGTGTACGTGTATCCAGTCTCCGGGCCAGGGTTCTTTCCCGGGGCTGGCCCCTGCCCAGCTCAGCTGCAGCTCACACACGATTCTCCAGTTACCTGAAATTAAGGTAGCATCTATTCCCCTCAAGTTTACCTGCTCACTCCACTCCGACGGGAGCTTGGGACTCCTTCCACCTCTCCACCCACCCTATCTGAGACCTCAGGATCCCTGGCCTCCTCCCCCCGCCCACTCCTCACTCCCACCCTTGCTCAAACCTAGTGCCCAGGTCCCTCATCTGACTGCCCCTGACGTGTAGTTTCTACTTGACGAGCCTTCATGATAACCCACCGTGCCCCTGAGCTGCACCCATTTGGTGTGAACTGGTCACACAAACCACACGCCCTGACTCACGGCCCCCCAGGACTGGGCTGGGTCCGCTGGTCCCCGACAGGTCCAGGAGTGGCCCTCTGGATCCTCCACACCACAGAGCAGTCGTCTTGGGAAGGGTGAGTTTACTCTGCTTGTGCACAGGACTCCAGACTATTCTAGACTACGGCCCTATCTCACCGTCTTCCAGTATTGAGGATAGAAAGCTGGACACCCTTCTGGTAACTTTCCCTTTATCATTACTTGTTCTTTGTCAGGAAGCTTAAACAGTTTTCTTTTCTCTAGACTCTAAAGTTTGGAGCTTAATTAATTTATTTTTTATAATCACAATACATCTAGTTGTGTCTTTTCTCACCAATTTTGCTGAGAACTTGGTGTGCCCTTGTGATGTGTAGGTTTTCCTTTAGCTCTGGAAATTGTCTTCCTCCATTTACTTACTGCCTTACCTTGCATCGGTTCCCTCACTGCCCCTCCTGGAATCCCCATTACTCACATACCAGGACTCACAGCTCATTCTAACAAGCCTCCTTTCTCCTCCCTCATAATTCCTATTTTTATTTGTGTGTTAAAATACAAAATAATCATGACTCTTTTAAATATGCAGATTCTTAATTTGGCCCATATGTGACTGTTACTACCTTCAAATGGATACTTAAATTCTTGGATTTTAAAACACTGTATTTCAACCCAAAGCTCAGGATGGAAGGAAAGTGTAACTCTGCAGTAAGTGACAGGAGGGAGCACACGTTTCCAGTCAGAGCTGAGGCCAAGTCCAGCGCCAGCCCCCGTGGAAGACCCCTAGGCTCTCTGAACCTCCATTTTGTCTGCAAAACAAGTGAAGTCACTATCTCTTCTCTTCCCTTCATTTCTGTCAGCTGCCGGGTGTGGTCACATGGATAAGGGATGTGCTACAGAAGCATGTGGCACACGCCCCACAGGGACGCTGCTGTAGTCCACATCTCTAAGTGAACGTTCATGAAAGACACAAACCATGAAGCACCATCCCTGATAACAACGCCCTTTATTCAGCACTAGGAACGCCCGGTGCACAGCACCAGGGTCTTCACCTGTTTTATTTACCAGGGAAACGCTCACACGCACCACCTCCCAGGACTGTGCACGATCGCTCAGTGATGGTGCTGCTTGAACTGGAGTCCACAATAGCCACATGTCCCGGTTTTTGTTTCTTTGTCCTGAAAAAATTCAAAAGGAGAAATGTCATATTTCCATGCTCTACTTCAAATCTACACACACTTAGACGTTAGACACTGAAAGTGGGCACAAAGCCTGAAATACACTGTCAACTAGAAACGCCTTAAAAAGTCTGAGGTTCCTACTGACGAGGAACTGTGACTGTGCCAAAGGCCTGGGGTCTAGTTCTGGTCCCACCTCGCCTCACCAGGAGCCTCAGGCTCCTGCCCTGGGACACGCAAGAACACAAACTGTCAGCACAGCAGCCACCACTGGCCCCTCGTTCGATCCCCATCTGCTGTCCCAGCCCGGGAGAGCCAAGGTCCACCCTGAGCACAGACCCCAGTGGACTGGCGTGGAGGGTTGCAGAGCAGAGCTCCCCCCATGGGGCTGCGGTCCAGGCACGCTCATGCCACAAGCAGAAGGAGCCACAGTGGGTCCTGCCAACTCCCTTCCTTTCCTACACGCCACATGCACACCGGAGCTTCATCCCGTGGCCTCCTCCTCGGCTCTAAACTCTCGTGAACTTTCCTTCTTCTCTAAGGCTCTGGGTGTGTGTCATCAACGGACGTAAAAGTGACAGAGGCACCAAAACGATGGCTCCGGGGAAGGACAGACGCCCACGTGTTTGAGAGGAAAGTGGACTAGGTGCATTGTGCGGCACGTCACGGTTGGAAAGGCGCCCTGGATACGCCACTTTACTCAGTCCCTGTCGTATGGTTTGTAGGCAACATTAAGGGGAGAACGTGCGGTCAAAGTGAGCATGGCAGGGCCACCTTGAGGGCAGGGTCAGAACCGGGCAGACATGCGTGGGCCGGGGCTGGCAGGCACATTACCAGGTTGATGTACACTCTGGGGTGGCCGAGAGCCCCCCCGCCGCCATCGCAGGCTATCACGCGGCTCTCCACTTCACTCACGGGCTGCTCTGCTATCAGATCAATGGCGAAGTTCTCGTTCACCTGAACAAGACAAGAAAACTCATACCGACAAGGACAAAAACCTGGTGATTTCATGACATTTAAATTTATGGAGACAACCCCCGACACACTCGTGCACTGCCAGCACAGGCACGTTCTATACGCTGTCATTTAAATACTGTCATTGTAGAACTTCAACACACAAATAATTTAACTTAATTCATGTGAACACACACACACGTAGCTTCTCATGTGGATACAACTTCAAACTTACAGAAATGTTGCAAGAATGAGAATAGTACAAACAATTCTCATTTGTCCTTACCTGGGTTCCCCGAATGCTACTATTCTGCGCGTTTATCATTTGCCCTCTCCTCTCCCTGCCCCCTCTCTCCTCTCCACACACACTTTCCTAGCTCTGTCCGCTGGCGCCTCAGCACACCTGAATGGTCTTAGCATGCGTCTGCATCACGGGCGAGAACAGCTGAGCCAGGTCAGTCCCAGCAGACCAGGCCACGAGGCGTCCAGCCCCACGTGCCCAGAATCCCCCCTGCCCCAGAGAGGCCTACTGCCTGAGGGAAGGCAAGGAAACAGATGAGGCACAGATAAACCTTCGCAAATAAGGGGGGACCATTTAATTTTGGTAAAACTTGAAAATAAGTTAAAAAGCACCATTGACCTCAGCTAACTGCTTTTCTAAAGCCAGCTAACTGTCCAGAAGACACAATCCAGCATGACTGAGCCCGTCACACTCTCCCAGAGAGAAGGCTTAGTCTGCTATCACCAGAATCTGATGCCCTGACCCCACGGAACGTGGACGACATCTGAAAAGGTTTAACTATTTTTAAAAAGCTTTGCCAGTTGCAGATGATGATTTTGCAAAGCTTTCCCTTAAAGTTCTACTTCCAGAAGCTGTGCAGTGCGGCCGCGCCATCTCACAGGCTCCTGTAGGTGCACACGAGGTGCTGCACGGAGCCGGGCTCGCTGCCCCCCGACAGCAGGACCTGACAGCAGGACCTCACAGCGGCCGCAGTGAGGGCGGGCCTCTCCCCTCTGCTGCAGATGAGCTGGCGCCAGACAAATGAAGGCGCGTGTGTAAATAAGACAGTGTCTACCCAAGTGACAAACGTGTCACAAAGCCACACTAACCAACCCCCAGGCCCCATCACGCAGTCAGAGACCGGCCCTCTCCTGTGGGAAGGGCAGCTGATGCCTGAGACTGAGACTGAGACTGACACGGGACTGCCCCGCCACTCACAGCTTCAGCTCCCACGACTATCGTCTCCCTCCCGGGACTGGGGTCACCCGCAGGAACAGAGGGCCCAGGAGGGAACCTGCCGCTCACGACACCCGACCTCGTGCCCGCCTTCCGATTCCAGGTTAAAACTCGGGCTCCACATGCTGCCCTCACCGGGGAAAGGACAGGAGAAGGAGCGAGCTCTGCTGGACTTTATGAGGGAGTGAATGCAGAAAAGCGTCCACTGTCCCACGCACTCCTGTGAGCCGTAAATGTGGTGTTCTCTTAAGCACATGGGTGTCATACACCCTGAATTGTCCAACCTCTGTAAAAATCATTTCTTCACACGTCACTAACAGAAAAAATGTGAAAACACCTTTTTATTTACCTCTTGATCAACTGATCTGGGCATAAAGATATTTAGGTTTAAATTCATTTGTCAGTAAGCTGTTCTTATTTTTCTTTTAACTTATGTTTTTGGGAGTGACAATTCCTTATGGAAAGTTTACTCCCTTATGTCAAACTGAGATTAAACCCATTAAATATAAAATATATGATTCTACGAAATAATATTAAAACTAGTAAAAAAGGAAATAATAACCCAGTTGAATGATAATGTTCTGTAAAATATTGACCCTGTTAAAGGAAATTTACAACTTTAAAATAACTAAAAGCCTCAGGTCAATTATTTAGACTATCAGGTATTTTTAACACTAATACTAATTATATTTAGCCAAACATACATGTGTACACACACGTATATAATTTTTAAATCACAGTAAAAACTGAAGTTTTCATCCAAAGTAATTTTTAAACTAAGTTTGTAGAAAATGCTCAAAAACAGCACGTGGGCTCTTTGAGGTGTTCAGAGCCCTTTGGGGTGATGGAGTCCAGGGGCAAACCAGCCAGTGCTGAGGAGGAGAATGCGCTCAGACCTGGGGACAGGCGGGGGACGGGTGGGAAGTCGCATGGGCCCATGAGGGAGGGATCAAAACGCACGCCCCACGGCTCCTTGTCCCGCCACCAGTGCCTGCACCTTGGGGTCTGTGAACTAGGTCTCAAGTATGTCCCTCTGGGTCTGGGGGTAAACCTCTCTCTCTCACAGTCCACACCCTTCTAAAGGAGGCAAAGACCTGCAGTTCCCATTCATCCCAAAGCTTTATTCTACAGCCTGAATGGTTCCTCTCAGGACAGAGAGGACACACCTGGGAAGGGACAGTGGGAAGGTGAGCGTGAAGAAGCAGGGAGCCATGGAATCGCTTCAGAAGAGCCGGCAACCGGGCAACCACAACCCCCAAGTCTCCACACATGCCCTACCCGGCCCAGTATGCTTCTTCAAAGAGACAGCCCGACAGTCCCGGGCAACCTTCTCCTTGAACGCTTCACAGAGCGGCGTCAAGACGGATCCTGAAAAGAAATCGCACGCAGAACTCTGCTGATGGAGTTCTCGTGCCCACGTCACCAACAAGATCCACAAACACAGGATGGGCTGTGACCACAGAAGTGGAGTCTCGCTGGAGGGAGCAGTCGCCCCGAGGTCAACTTCCCTCTCTAAGGAGGACGACTCACCCTGACGGACGGCTGGGGCCTCGCAGCACTAAGCCGACCCGAGTACACTGCCTTCCGTCTGGAGCTCTCGGCACCAGCCAGCACACCACGCAGGGACCTTCTTTCAGGCTCTTCATCCTGGTGACCCTCCCTCCCCTGGTTCCGGGTGGTGACCACTTCCCACAACTATCAACCCCTGGGTCCCGCCCCATCCCTTGGGCTCTTTTAGCTTCCTTACACCTCGTGAGCATGCGTGTGTGTGTGCACGTACATGTGTGCACACTAAAGCCAACACGATTCAGACAGCAACACCCTGACGTGCCAGTGTCAGAGTGGTCAACATGATGGAACTTGCCGGAAGTCTGGCTCTGCTCCCGATCCTGGGTGATGACCAACAGGATCTCCCCAAGCCTCTGCACGCGCAGTGTGGGCCTCAGCCTCAGTGGAGAAGTCACTTCACTACACGTGTGTGGTCTGCCTTGCTGTCTCCCAGCAGAAACAAGGCCGGATCGCGATGGCTCCAAAGCCCTCAGAGAAGAGCCGGGGTTAGCCCCGTGCCCGGGCCGGAGGGCACTTCATAGTCACCACACTCAGTTTATTCCTCCCATTCACAAAGTCTGCCACTCTTCTCAAAGTGACACGTTTCATGTTATACTAACAAACGAGCAGGTAAGGTGACATCAGCACCACGGGAAATCACTCCACAAGTCGATGGAGGTTTGCACCTTAAAGTTGCTACTAAAGAAGAGGGGCCCAGGAGGTGACGTTGCAGGGTCACAACCGGACTCACCTGCCAGCCCGGGTCTGAGGCAGGCAGACTCTGCAGGACACCCTCCCCTCTGACTGATGCCTGGGTCTTGGGCCTGGGTCTTGGGTCAGGGAGCGAGCCTTCGCTGCTCCCACAGCAGAGGCCTGGTGGTCAGAGTCCTGAGGGACAGGGACGTGGAGGGCAGCACAGAGCCGCGCTCAACGGGTCTTGCCCTCCTGGTGTTTGGGGCTGTCTGCCCAATCGTTTATCTTCAAAAACCACAAATGAAGCCTGCCCCAGTAACAGTGACGCTGGGAGCCGAAGAGTAACAACAAACGTTCACTGGTGGCTCCCCTGGGACATGCGCTGCTCTAAACGCCTTCCTTGTCTACACTGACTCGGCACCCATGGCCCTACGAGGCAGGCAGCAGCCAGGGGCTGATCGGATCTGGACACAGCCAGGCAGGCGACCCGGAGCCCAGCTTGTAACCACAGACGTCTCGCAGGTGCTGGCAATAGACCCCAGCTCTGAGGGTACGCAGAGCATTACTATTATTGTTGTCGCTGTTATTACCACCATGACTGCCACTCCTCACTGTGCTCACTTGTCTACACCACCCGTCCATCAGAGGACAGGAAACACTGGCTTTTAATTTTACTTGTATGACCACAAAGGAATGAAAATATTCCTACAGCCTGTGGAGGGGTATCCGGTCAGTTCTGGCCGCTCCCTCCCTCAGGTGGCTCAGGACCGCAGCAGGTCTGACTTCTGTCCCCTGCTTGAGGGGAGGGGCTGGGTGGCATGTTCTTCCGCACGTGAGCATCTCCTGGGGAAGGCCCGTCACAGGCCCAGGGGCCACAGAGTTCTTTGCAGACATGCTGCAAACCAAGTCAGGCACCTCTGGTCAAAACTGGCCAAGAGCCACGTGTAGAAACTTCCCATTTTTCCTGCAGAGGCCGGCTCAACTATCTAGCTTCCTGCTATCCTTGTTCTTCAGATTAAGTTCAGATTCCATTTACTTCTTAAAATACAACTCAACCAAACGACATGGACAGTAAGATCAGTGGCTGTTGGGGTCTGGATGGGGGAGGGATGAACAAGCAGGGCACAGGGATTGTCAGGGCACTGAAATGGTGAAACTCTTCTGTCTGATACTATAATGGTGGACGAACATCATCCATTTGTCAAAACCCACAGAATGTACAATACAAAGAGTGACCTCTCATGTAACTATGGACTTGCATTAACAATAATGTATCAATACTCATCAAGTGTTCAAATCGATCAATTGCAACAAATATAGCACACTCTGGCAAGAGTTAATAATAGGGGAACTGTGCTACTGGGAGAGAGAACTCTTTGTACTCTCTGTGCAATTTTTCGGTATACTTAAAAGTTTTCTAAAACAACGTCTCAGAAACCAAAAAAATTTAAATACTACTAAACGCTAAATTTCAGTTGAAAGAATGAAAACCAGAGCAGGCTGCCACCTGATCGTTACAGACATGCTGCACACCCTTACAACGCGAAGATGTGCCCCCAGGCGCTCATGAACTAGCCCCAGGGGCCCCGGGCCGGCATGGGGGTTAAGGTTAAGGATCACGGCCCGACAGGACCCAGGTGAGCTGACGGTCAGAGAGAGGCGACACTGTCAGCACTGCCTCCTCGTTCCCTTTGTTGGCTCCGCTGACTCTGTTTGATTCTGTTTTGAAGTTGTCCCCTACCATGGCAATCAGAAACCAGGCACCACAGGGAGAATTTCCAGCAAAGAGGACCCAGGTGCTTGCTAAGGCACCAGAGCTGAGCTAGGGAGCTGGGGGCAGGCTGCAGGGACGACCCCAGGGCTCCATCCAGGCACTGAACTCTGTGTCCACCGCCCTGCCCCACGACACCCTCAAAGAGAGAATGTGACATCCAGCCTCAGGTGCCGTGGACACGGCACCTCTGCTGGGAGAAACCGTCCCGTTGCCACGATCATGGGGCCTGCTCACGCTCACAGGGCCTGCTCACGCTCACTAATCAATCACTCAGGGCGCTCTTTCCCACTGAACCTGGAGCAGGTTCTCAACCCAACAGTAAAGCAGCCAGTCAACTGGCAAAACACAAACTTACTGCCACCCATTCATCAGACCAACCAGCAGTGAAGGGGCTGAATTTAGAGGACACGAATTTATAAGGAGCCAATTCACGAGGTAAGCTGCTCTGCAAATGCTCTGTAGCTTGGGAACAGAAGTAGAAAATCAAAAACTGGGAATGGACAATGTCACCAAGATCAAAGGGGAGAGGAGACAAGATTTAGGGTCAGCGGAGTCATAGCGAGAAGAATCGACGGACTGAAGGGAAGGAGCAACTCAAGGAGGCTACGAGGAATGTCTGACCCACGTGCGTGAGACTCAGGAGCAGCAGGTACGGGTGAGAGTAGCTAGGAAGAAAACGGGCTTCCGCAGGCAGCCTGTCGACCTTCTGTTTCCCGCAGTCACACTCACACTGCTTGAACTAACTGGTCTTTAAACCCACTCGGGGAAGAATAATTCTCTGCATTTTCAGTTTATCAGTGTAAGTCCCTGTAGGAACGCAAGCTCATCTACTTGGCGAGAAGTATGAACGGCATACCCCAAAAGGTGACTGAAAGAGTAATTTAAAAAAGTTGACAGGACTTATTTAATCTGAGGGTCTCAGGAGTACAGGGCACAGAGATGAAGGAAAAGACCACTCCCACTTACTTATAAACCAGAACGACGCATGCGAGTTAGTTATTTCAGGGGAATAACAAGACAAACCAGAAATAGACACCTTTAGAAGTAATGCAGAATTCCCGAGCTTCTAGGGTGCTCACGATTTGGGGAGAATTCTCTTAAATCTTAAGTATTCACGTTTATTTCTTGTTAGTTACCTGAAAGTCCCATGAAAGCTGGCCCGTCTTGCACTCACCTCCTTCTGACGCCCCACAAACCGAATCCTCCTATAGTCTTGCTCATCGTAAACCTGAAAAGACAGGACCACGCGACTTCACAACCCGGTTCTGGAGCCGGCCAACAGTACCGACCGCAGACGTCAGGGGGACGCGCTTTCCTGACGTCTGGGCCGCTCGGGAGGGACACACGAGGGCAGGGGACCCTGAGCGGACGCCCGTGAGGACCGGACAGGTTCGGGGAGCCGCCCGGCCGCCCCAGGTGGGAGCGTTCTCCGCCCGGGGGGTTACCTGGCCGGTGTGCGTGACCTTCTCCCCGGTCGGCGAGGTCCGCACCCCGAAGCACCTGGTGCCCCCGGGCAGGCTCAGCGCCGCCCCTCCGCCACGGCGCAGCAGCCGGAGGAAGGTCACTGCCGCCGCCATCTTGCGGGCTGACCCTTGACCCGACGTGCCGAGCGCCCACGCATGCGCACAGCTTCCGCAGGGCCCCGCGCGGCCGTGACCTATCTCGCGCCGGGGAGACGCGCACGCGCGCTGCGGTCGGGCAGGTGAGGCGGCAGGTTCCGGGTCAGCTGGCATAACGGGAAAAGTGGCACTCAATTTTAGCGCTTAGGGGCTGCTCTGTCATCCTTACCAGAGGGAGGGCGGGAGAGGATGGAAAGTGAAGATGTATTCTTTACACTCGATAGTAATCGATAGTCATGGGGGTCTCATAGCGAATGTTTTTATTGCGGAAGGGCCCTTAATCAGAGAGGAAACTGGCAGTACATTCACGTTGCGGGGTGCGCATTTCTGTGTGGCGCGGGGACAGCGGGTTTGGGGACTTCTGCAGCAGAGCCCAATGAAGCTAGCTAATTGTAGAGCGCACTCGATGTCACCTCATACCCCCCGCAGACCAGCCCCCAAAGGCCCGCTGCCCTACAGCTCACCTGGGCAGGACGCGGCTCGCGGTCCCGGCGCCCCCATCTCCTGCCTCCTCTAAACTGCCTGTGCAGAGACCCATCGGGAGGGTCAGCTCACGCGGCGCCAGCCCCCGGATGGGCGGTGGGCGCGGGGGGCAGGCTCAGAGCTCAGAGCTGGTGGCGGCGCGTACCCACAGCCTGGACTCCGGGGAGGTGGAGGCAGGAGAGGTGATGAGAGGCGCCATGCACTGAAAACCTCTCGAAACGTAAAGGTGCCCACGGACGGGTGCTCAGAGGCGGCCCGGAGCTCACCTGGGCAGGTGCAAGAGCGAGCTGCGGTGTCGGCGGGCGCGCGGGTGTCCCGTCTGCAGCTTGCCTTCGTGTGCACGGATGGCAGATGGGGGGTTCGCGGACACATCGACGGAAAGGCAGGCGTGGCGAGTTAATTGTGGAATCTGGGTGGTGGGTATATATGGATGTTCGCCGTAAACGTCTTCCAACTTTTCTCTCCGTTTGAAAATTTTCATAATAGAATTTTGGAAGGGAAAAAAAAAAAAGAGTAACTGGAACCAGTTAGGTCCGCTGTCCATTTCCACTTGTTTCCCTGAGCCTCGTCACATTTCTCCAGGGTATCCGTTAATGCAAGCATGCGGTTTTTCTAGATTTTGTTTGGACGTTGGTATTTGTCCGTTTTTAAAAATGTCTAATTGGTCGTGATTTCTTTTTCATTCTAGATATCCATTTTCGTTTCCATTTTCGCATCCCCTCCTAGAAGGACCCCCCAAACCGTAGGCGCCCCGTGGCGGGGAGCGTCCCTGGCTGGGGGCGCGGTAGCCCCGGGAGAGGAAGACTGCGGGTGGGGAGGGGGCCAGGCGCCCTCGGGCTCCCGCGGCCACGTGGCTCCACTTCTGCGCCGGGCACTCCGACGCCGTCACGTGACCCTGCCGCCATATTTCTTTCTGGCAGACACTCGGAGTACCTGCCCCATGGCGTCTCCGCCACACGACGCAGGCGCGGGCGCAGGCGCGAGGTGAAGCGTGCTGCCGGCCGCCCCGGCGGCTTCTTCCCAGGTCAGGGGTCCCGGGAGTCCCCAAAAGCTGAGGACCGGGAGGCGGTGGGGCGCGGGGACTTTGGACTCCCCTGAAGCTGCTGGCCCGGTCGGGGCTGCAGGAGGGGCGGCCGAGGACCCTCGGCTTCAGTTTCCCCGGGTGGGCCGGGTCGGAGGTCGCGGGCGAGGGTTGGGGGTCTCGGGCACTGAGGGGGACGGGGGCGGTCGGTCCTTCGGCCCGGGCTGCGGGTCTGTCCGGCGGGCGCCCTGACCTCGCGGGCGGTGGGCCGGCCGGGCGACCCTCGGGGTGGGGGGTCGGCGGGGTCACCTCGCTGCCCGGTCCTCCCGGTGGGGCTGACCCGGCGCCCCCGCGCGCAGTGGCCCCTCCGGAAGTGCGGCCGCCCGCGTTCTGAAGGCGGCTCCCCAGGGGCCGTCGGTCCGTGTCGGGCACTCCCGGGGCCCCGTGCCCTCTGCTCCCAGACCAGGCGGCTGTCCCGCGTCCTGTCCTGCATGAAGCCCGAAAGGGGTCGGGGCGCACGGAGGGCCGGGGTCTGCTGCTCGCGGCTGGTGCGGCGACCGCACGTGTGAGGATGGGGACCCCCCCCTCCACACGGGGCCCAGGGCAGGGGGCCGGGCTTAGCCGCTGCCTTCTTACCGCGCAGGGCGGGTCAGCTAACCCCCGACCGGGTGTAATGAGTTCAGAGGGAGGGCCGTGGGCGCGGTTGGGGCCTCGCGTCCTCGTTCGCGCCTCCACGAGGGGCGGTGAGTGCAGCGCCTCCCTGGTCCTCCTGTTCTGGCACAGGGGGCTGAGGACTGCGGTCGTGAACCCAGGGGGTTGACTCTGCGGCTGGTAAGCGGGAGCCCCCGACCCCACTGCCCTGTGTTCCTCAGCCACAGTGAAGGAGGGAGAAGGAAGTTGGAGATAGTGGGCAGACGTGCAGAAGAAGCTATAACGCTTTTCTTTCCTCCGTAGATTCAGCCACAACATGGCAGCTGTCTTTATGAGGAGGATGGTGGTCTCCGCCGTGTGCCCTCTCCTGCGTCTGAGCCCCTGCACAGCGGAACCGCGCGCGCTCTCCACGCTCCTGCTGGGACCCCTTGGTGCTGCAGTCCCGGTTGGGGCGAAGCCCAGCGCAGCCGTGGCCTCGCTTCTGTCCAGTCGCCTCGCGCCGATCCTGCCCCCTGCTCTGGGGTTCAAGACCAAGGGCGTCATTAAGAAGCGCTGCAAGGACTGTTACAAGGTGAAGAGGCGCGGGCGGTGGTTCATCTACTGCAAAACCAACCCGAAGCACAAGCAGAGGCAGATGTAGCTCCTTTGGCTGCGAATAATGTGCAAAAGTGTATTATTTGCTTGGGAGACGGTGTTACCTTACTGAAAGAAAAATAAAGTGTAAAAGTTCTGTGGTCTAATGTGTTGACCTTCAGGTTCTGTTGGCCCTGCCCAGGCACCTCAGCTCTGTAGAGCAGCCCAGATCCAGGCCAGCCAGAGCCCAACAGGGAAACGAATCATTTTTATCTTCTGTGCAATGTGTTTGTGCCCGAGCCAGAGAACAGAAGATAGGATGGAGGGAAAGCTGGTTTTGTCCCCAACATCAGAGTGCAAGTTCTTTAGAAAGAACTAGATTCTATCTGAAAGGCCATCCTGTGGGTGCCTCTCAGCCCCGTGTCTGCATTCGCCCATACTGCTTCGATTACCTGGATGAAACTTGTCTCAACATTCTTGAGGATGAGCACGAAGGGCCTTGATAGCAATCTTTAAATCAAGGAAAGTTGAATTGTTTATATATAAAGGTATTTTGGTTATCAATTAAATATGTTTGTCATGCTTGGTCTGCAGCATCAGTGCAGATGTATGTGCACACGTGTGCGTACATGTGTACATGTGTTCATGTATGTATTTGTGATGGGTGCATGTGTGTGTACATGTGTGATGTGTGTGCGTGTGCACATGTCCCCACCCAAGGGTGTGTACTGAGTCAGCAGAGCTGCCATGGTGACCCTCTACAGACTGGCCTGGAGCCAGTGGCCCTCGGTGTCCTGTGTCTCCCGTCACAGGTGGTCACCTCACCCACCTGGTTTGAGCACCACACGATGCCCAGATGGCCCTCCCACCAAGGTCACATACTGACACTTGCTGAGTGCCCGATGGAGCCAGGCCCTGCCATGCAGAGAAAAGAGTGTGGAGCCCGCCCTGGCACCCTTCCTGTCCAGGCTGTGGCCGGAGCGGGTTAAATCGGGAAGGATGGTAAAGGGTGGTGAGTGTTAGTGAGCGGGATGTGCAGGGAAGGCCGGGCAGAGGGACCCAGCCTCCTCGGGCCGGGCTGCTCCCTGGGGAGGTTGCATTGAGGCTAACGGCTGAAGGACGAGAGGATGAGGTGCAGGGGTGGCACACGGGCTGGAGGAGCCGAGTGACCCCCAGCACCAGGAGACCTGGGCGATTCCCCAGCACGTAAGGTGGCTCAGTGTGCTACTCAGGCACCGTGCGCACCAGCACGCACCCCAGTCCTGGCCTCAGGGAGCCTGACCACGACCTGCACAAGCACAACCACACTGTAGAGCACAGGGTCAGCTAAGGGGGAAAGATGGAAAGGCCCCTTCGTGGAGCACTGTATCTCGGGAAGAGGTGGCACTCGGCTAGTCCTGCTGGAGACCTTTCTTCCCCTTCACAGCTTAGGGACGCCTAGGCCACCCTGCCCTTTCAGTACAGCCAGGCCTCGTGGAAGCCACAGTGCATAGTAGATTTGCAACAAAATGTGTTTTATTTGAATTGAACTGTGTGAATGGGATTCAGATGTTCTGAGGATAGTAATTTCGTATCTAGGTTTCCGTCCCAGAACTGAAATAGTTCTGTGCCATTAGGAGAAAGTCTCTCCCCCTCAGCCCTGCGGACATTCTGGGCTGGTCGTTCTCTGTCGGGGGCCGTCTTGGGCACTGTGGGGTGTTGAGCAGCATCCCTGGCCCCACCCACTCGATGCCAGGAGCACCTCTACCCCGGGCTGTGACAACCACAGCTGTCTCCAGACACCAACAGATGCCCCCAGGGGGCCCATCCGCCAGGTGAGAACCACCATATTAGGCAGATCGCTCACCTCTTCTGGCCTAGGATTTTCCCAAGGACATGGGACTAGTGTTGCCTGTGTTGTTGTCCTGAGGTGGCAAGGACTGGGATGCAGGTGGTCCATTTGGGAGGTGATTCAGAGCCCAGGTGGGGGAGTGGGGAAGCTGGGACAGAGGAGAGGGGTGAGGTGTGCAGACAAGAGGGCACCTCGGGGCACCAGGCTCCTTCATGCCGGGTCCTCTGAGCACCCATGTGGAATGGGCCCCACCTGTCCTGCCAGGGGAGGGGACAGTTGGGCTGTTTATCCACAGATTCCTGTTACTCATGGTCTAAGGTCACCCTGTTGGGGGCCACATCCCCAGCACTTACAAGCTGCCCAGAGGCGGGGTGAGCAAGCCCCCAGGGCACAGAGAAAGCCCTGTGCAGAGAGCAGAGGGACACAGGGGCTTTAGGGGCAAGCTCATCCAGCTCAGGAGCTGTCCTCTGCAGCTGCTGACCTAGAGGTAGGCAAGGGCTTGGGCGGGGCCCACATCACCTGCCACATGTCCCCCCTGTCTCCTGACACAGTGAGCAATGTATAGAAAATACTGTGGAAAGCAAGAAGCACTGTTTCAGCCCACGTTACTACGATTGTCCGCTCAAGGGGCATGGACTGCAGTCAGCTGGGGACAGCAGTGTGAACAAAGGAAAATAGTCACCACAGGCAGACATCAGAGCATACCGTATTTCCAAGCCCGTCTGCTGAGACATGACAGGATGATGAGGGAATGGGAACAGACCCTCTCCTGGGTGACAGGAGTCACGTGTGCACACAGGTGCATCTTTTCACGAGAAAGCAGGGGTGTGTGTGACTTGAGTCTGACTTGATAGGCCCTCTGTGTCAGGTCTGACGTGATGATGTCATCAGACCTTACAGGGCAACTCTAACCCGCAGAGAAGCAGAGTGGACGTTACAGGCCTCACAGCGTTTCCAGCTCTCCTTCCTCCGGACCTGTGAGGGATTACACTTGCCTGCCCCCTTGAAGTGGGACATGGCTCTGTGATTTGCTTTACCCTATAGAATGTGAGCAGAAGGGATGTTGTTTTTCAGCAGAGACTTAAGATTTGGGGCACGGTTCTCTTTGTCCCTCTCATTCCACAATCACGGGAAGCAATCTTGAGGTGGAGGTGTCCAAAGACCCAAACAGGCTGCAGTGCCGAGCAGCCACTTGGGGACAGTTTCCCTGGCGGCTACCCAGACACACCGTGGGCTGTGTGATCAAGAGGCCCCTTCCGTGGTGTTTAGACAGACCTTAGAGGTGTCGTCACAGCAGCGTGGCGGGCCCGTGCTGACCCATGCAAGGGGAGCTGTGGGGAAAGCAGGGAGGCCCCACACCCGGTCTGGCTCCCGGTTCTGCTTGTTCCTCGGAGTTGGGCCTTGCACCAGAAACTTCCCTGAAGCCTCCTGTTTAAAGGGGGCTGATAGTACCCGCCTACCCTCCAGGTTCTGAGAACCCCAAGGCCAGGTTAGGCAGCCCTGCTTCCTCAGTCATGCTCTGCCCTTAGCGTCTGTCTGCCACAGGGCCTGGTGCATAGAAGGTACTCAGCAAACGATGTGGAACCAATGACGACGCCTCCTGTGAGCAGGCAGCCCCTTATCCTCTCCACCCGCTCAGAGCCCACTCATCCTACAAGGCCACGCCCAGGACATTGCTCCGAAGAACTGGCTGACTGGTCCTGTCCCAGGGACCGAACGCCTCCAGTACGGATGGAGAAGTTTGATGCTGGACTTGTCTAGGTCTCTAGTGGTTTCACACATGAATGAACATGCACACACACGCATGTACACACACATACACTACACACATGTGCCTCTCCTTGTCAGGTAAGTGTGACCGTTTTGCTCGCCTTGAGCTTCTGGCTCTGCGCGGGGCACATAGCACCGTGTCACACATCCGCGTGAGTGAGTCTATGGAGACATTCGAGGTACAGGAGTCAGGGGTGTACTGAAGCAATGAGTCCACAGAACCTGTGGTTACAGCTGACAAGCTGGAATCCTAACAGGGCGTTGATGAATTCCCACCGTCCCTCTTCCCTGGGATTATCAGTCTCCGTTTGATCTGAGGTCACAGCAAGTGTGTTGATCAAACCCTCTTACATCGACTTCCCAAAATCCAGATGGACCAGCATTTATAGCCCAAGATTCCAGCATCACAGAAAAATGTGTTTAGGTCAGGATGCAGCAAACTACAGCCCAGAGGCCAAACCTAGCCCCCTACCCATGTTTGTAAATAAACTTTTATTGTAAAACAGCCATGCTCATTCATTTATGTGTTGTCAGTGCCTCCACAATAGCCATCGTAGTAGTGGGGTAGTTGCAACAAAGACTGTATGGCCTGAAAAACCTGAAATATTTACTACCTGGACTAAATTTGTAGAAAAAGTGTGCCACTCCCTTCTTTAGATCATCCAGTAAGTCCCTTATCTTATCCCGGGATTTGACTTCACCATGACCATAACCTACCATAAACAGTCTGTGGTTTCTCTACCACCCACACAGAGAGAGGGATCTTTGTGTTTGTCTGCACTAGCTACGAACGATAGAAATTGAGATAAAAAGTACTACTTATAGGGGCTGGCCCTGTGGCTTGGCGGTTAAGTGCATGCGCTCTGCTACTGGCAGCCCGGGTTTGGATCCCGGGCGCGCACCGATGCACCGCTTGTCCGGCCATGCTGAGGCCGCGTCCCACATACAGCAACTAGAAGGACGTGCAGCTATGACACAGAACTATCTACTGGGACTTTGGGAGGAAAAAAGGAGGAGGATTGGCAATAGATGTTAGCTCAGAGCCAGTCTTCCTCAGCAAAGAAGAGGAGGATTAGCACGGATGTTAGCTCAGGGCCGATATTCCTCACAAAAAAAAAAAAAAGTACTACTTATAACAGCACTAAAACCATGAAATATTTACACGTCAATCTGACAAAGCTTATGCACGTTCTGTGTACTGAAAATTGCAAAACACGCTGAAAGAATTTTAATAAGATCTAAATAAATATTGAGATACACCATGTTTATCGATTAGAAGACTTGATATTATTGTCAATTTCTCTCCAAAATGGTCTATAGACTCAATACAATCTCAGTGAAAAGCCCAGCAGGAATTTTTGTAGAAAGATGCTATGGTTATTCAAAATTTTATATGGGAAGGCAAAGAGAGTAAATGGCCAGAAGACTTTTGAAAATGAAGGAAAATGTTGGAGGACTCGCAGTCCTGATTTCAGTGCTGACCGTAAAACCACAGCAGTCAAAACACTGCAGCACTGTGGCAGCAGACACACAACACACACGGATCAATAGGAGAGAACAGAGAGTTCAGAAATAGACCCACACCTACGTGGTTCAAGAATTTTCAAAACAGGATTAAAGGCAATTCAGTGAAGAAAGGATAGACTTTTTTAGATATGGAGCTAGGAAAGCAGATTTCCGTATGCACAAAACAAACTTCAACCCATACCTCTTACCGTGCACAAACATTAACTAAAGTTGGATCATAGACCTAAATGTAAAGCCTAATACTATAAAAACTTCTCAAGAAAACATAGAAGGAAATACTTGTGAATTTGGGTTATGAAAGATGTACTAGATATAACACCAAAAGCAAAATCCATAAAAGAAAACATCTGTAAACTAGATTTCATCAAAGTTAATATCTTTTGCTTTTCAAAAGACACTGTTAAGTAAATGAAAGGACAAGCTGAAAACTAGGAGAAAATATTTGCAAAACACTTTTCTGATAAAGGAATGGATCTAGAATATATAAAGAAATCCCAAAACTCAATAATTAGAAAAGAAACAACCCAATTAAAAATGGGCAAAAGACTTGAAGAGACAGTTCACAGGAGGAAATATACTGATGGAAAATAAGCACGTAAAAAAGATGCTCTGCACTAGATTTTGGTGAAAAGCAAACTAAAACCACAATGAGATAGCACTACATACCTTTTAGAATGGTTAAAAAATGCACAAAATCAGGTTCTGGTGAGAATGTGTAGCCATTGTAACTCTCAATGAAAAATAATACAGCCATGTTGGAAAGAGTTTGGCCATTTCTCATCAAGTTAAGTATTCAATTACTTAGCAATCCCACTCCCGGATGTTTGTCCAACAACAAGGACAACTTACGTTCACAGTAAAACCTTTATGGAAATGTTTACAGTGGCTTTATGTATAATTGAAGGAAAAAACCCTCCAACATACTGGAAACAATCCACGTGTACTTCAAGTGGTGAATGGATAAACTAACGGTGGTACATTCTTACAATGGAATACTCAGCAGTAAAAAGGAAAGAACTACTGATACAAATAAAAACATGGATGAACGTCAAATCAATTACGCTGACTGATAGAAGCCTGGACTCAGAGTGCTACATACTTTATGATTCCAATTACATGACGTTATGGAAAAGCCAAAATTGCAGGGGCAGACAAGAGATCTGTTGCCAGGAGGTGGGAGTGCGGAGAAGGGGTTGACTATAAAGGGACATGAAGGAATGATTTTGGGTTATAGAATTGTTCTGCATTTTGATTATGGGAGTGGTTTCATGATTATAAAACTCACAGAACTCTACACTAAAAGTGAGAGTTTTACTTTAAGCAAATTGTACCTCAATAAACCTTGCAAAAATACCCAAACAGAATTTCTAGAGCAAATGAAGCTTCAATAAATAAGACCAAAAAAAAAAACCAGAACTCAGTCATTGAACTGTGGGACAATAGCATTTTAAAAAACCCCTATGAATAGCAGTGGAGCATTGTCTGTCATAGCGCCGGAAGGTGATAAGGTGGCACAGACAGACCGGGCAAGGTTCTGCTCTGCTGGACACAGGGTGGCTAGGAGTCGCAATCAGCTCGATGGCATTAACAACAACAAGCATAAATGGCATTGTAGTCCAAGGGGAGGATGGGTCCAACAAAAACAGTTGAAGAAATCATTATCAAATTGCTAAAAATCAGATAAAGAGAAAAACCTCTTAAATGCAGACAGAGAAAAAAAGACTCATTCCTCATAGAGGGACAAAAGCAAGAATATTAGCAGATTTCTCACAGAGACCATGCAGGCCAGAAGAAAATAAAACCTCTCTAAAGTGCTGGGGAGAACTGTCCATCTAGAAATCTACATCCAGTGAAAATATCTTTCAAAAATGAAGGTGAAAGGCAAAACTCTTTCTGATAAGCAAAACCTGAGAGAATTCAGACAGAAACACAGATTTATACAAAGAGGTGAAGACAGCCGGAAATAGTAACCATTTGGGTAAATGTAAAAGACATTTTTGCCTCATTTAAAAATCCCTTTGAGAGAATTGTTTAGAGAAAAAACAATAGCAATGTACTGCGGTGTTTATAACATATGTGGGACTGAAATAGCACAAAGGATGGGAGTATACTGTTGTAAGGTTCTTACACTAAACATGAAGTCATAAATAGTATTTGAAGGTGGACTGTGATGGTACAGTTGTATACTGTGAACACTAGACCAACCACTAAGAAAATAAAACAAAAAGATATGTAATAGGCCAATAATGAAGAAAATATGAAATATCAAAATCTCCAATTAATTTAAAATAAGGAAACCAAAAGATAAAAAGGAGTAATGTCTTGATGTGATAAATAGAAAATAAAGGTCAAGATTGTAAGTTTAAATTCAACTTTATCAATAATCATGATAAATGATCCAAGTAGCCCAATCAAACAGCAGAGACTGTCAGACTGTATAAAAGAAAAGACTTAAGTATATGCTGTCTATAAGAAATCCATTATTAATGTAAGTCACAGATAAGTTAAAGGATAGAACATGTATCACGCAGGCAATAATCAAAAGAAGCTGTAATGGTTATACTACTGTTGTCAAAGTAGACTTTTGATCGCAACTACTACCAGGTATAATGATAGAGTGGTTAGTTAATCAAGAACAGATAACAATCCTAAATGTCTATGCAACTAATAACAGAGCTTCAAAATACATAAAGCCAATATTTATAGAACTGCAAGGAGAAATAGACAAATCCAAAATTGTGGTTAAAGAAATCAACACTCCTCTCTCAATAATTGATAGAACAAGTAGACAGAAAAATATTAAGGATGCAGAAGACTTGAACAACACCATCACCAACTTAATCTAATTGATATTTATAGAACACTCCCCTTAATGTCAGCAGAACAGGCGTTTTTTCAGGTTCACATGGAACATGCACCAAAACCGACCATATTCTGAGCCCTGCCACCAGGGAAATGCAAATGAGCCTAGATGAGGTACTACAGCAAACCCACCAGAACGTCTAAAATTAACACACCTGTAGTTGGATCTCCGATCCCTCCCCTCCCCCACTCCTGCTTGCTGGAATCACATCCCCAGTAAACTCATTGCACCCTCTTCCGTGACTCAGGCTCCACTCTCGAGGGCAAGCAGAGACACTCGCTCACTGATCTCTAATGCACAGCCACCAAAATCGCAGCAAGAGTGATGATGGAACCTGACAAGCCGCTTCCACATTTGTTCAGAAGATGAAATGTAAACAGATGGCCAAGAGACCTCCTTTATGATGACAATTGGAAGGGGGTCCCTACCAGGTATAAAAACATACTGTACAGGGATAACAGTAAAACAGACAGAGGGACCAGTAGAACTGCATAGATTCAGAAAGAAACCACTCCTTAGATGATCTCTTGGAATGGGATAAAGGCAGCATTTTAAATCAATGGAGAAAGCATAAAGCACGCAATAAATGACAATTATACATCTGTGGGAAAGCTGGCATTCCTCCCATTCCTTCCATACATCAAACGCTGAGGTAAATTTCATACATGTCCAAAAAATAAGCCAAAAAAAGTGGTATGAATTATGAGGAGAATTATGGGAAATTATTTGCACAACCTTAGGGTGGGAAGACCTCCTCTGAAGCAGGAACGGACTCCAGAAGTCAGAAAGGAAGAAACCAACAGGCTGACTTTATCAGGTAAAACTTCGCCCTCCTGGGCCATGAGGGCGCCAGCCACAGACTCGGCCCGTTGGCCCCCGATGGCGTGTGGTGCGTCAGAGGGCAGCTCTGGTTGCTCCCACGCTGCTTCCCCGACATGCCTCCCATGGGGGCTCTGTCTGCTGCATCACTTCCAGGGGTCAAATCACTAACTCATTAAAACTTGTACCAGCACTTCCTTCTCACTGTGTGGCCTCTGCTGGTCAGGGATGGAAGGAAGACCCAATCCCCCCCTAGACTGTTGTGGGTGACTCCCTTCCTGCCATGGAGAGGCCACCCCATGGTCTTGTCCCTCAGTCTCCCCAGGTCAATCAGGCACCGGGCCTGGGCTTCTCAAGTCTGGGACACGTGGTCACACACCTCCGAAGCCACTCCCTCTGTTCTGGGCCTCAGGGTCCTGTCCACCCTCCTGCTACCCTCTTCAAGAATCGCAGCCTTGGGGGTCCCGTGGGCCAGTGCCGAATGTCGGGGTCTATAATCTCTCCTTAGGAGGTGTGGACACTCCCTCTCACCGCCCTCCACTTGGGGCCTCAGCAGGCTCTCCAGGACGAGGGGAGAGGGTATCATTCACCACATTCTACAAAACAAGACACAGACCGGGAGGAACCCACTCGAGGATGGACTGTTCCCATCTGTGGGTGGTGGTACCACTTGAGACCAAACCAGCAACTTGTTACACATAAAATCTGTGCTCTTCTGGACCCACTTCTGGGCATTGTCTCAGTGAAATACTTGCAGACCAAGAGGACTCTATACGGCTGTTCTTAGAAGCCATGTTTGTCATGGAGAAAAACTGGAAACGAGTTGAACATCCCGTAGCCGGTAGATGGTTAAGTCAACTATCTCGCGTCCCAGGGGAGGGCACGCAGCTTTGGACAAACGCCACGGCTCTGTGAATGTCACGGAGCGCAAGCCGAGACATAGTTCTGAATATTAAATACAAAAATGAAGCTGTACAATAGTGTGCAAAGCCTGTTTCCGTTTACACAAAATTAAGCTCTTACAAATCTAACCACATGTCTTTCCAAGTAAAAATATTTAAGTAACAGTGAAAGAAAAGTTCTGGGCCAACACACGCCAAAAGAGCAGTTATTTGTACTTGCGGAGGGGAGAATGGGATGAGTGGGAAGGAACTGAAACGTACACTTTTTTGGTGTAGTTTTATTTGTTTTTGAGGAGTTAGGCTCATATCTTACTTTTGTAATTGATACCGAGAAGAAAAATGTAAAAATTCATGAACAATGTGCTTATTGAAAAGAATCTGAGCAATGTAAACACTGTCAAGTGAGATGTGCCCCCTGCACTCACCCTCCTCTCCCCTCCCGTAGGGCCCACGGGTCCCCAGGCAGAGCTCCTGCACTGCTGGCTGCGTTTATTCAGACTCGCGTGTTCGAACTATCCGGAGTCTGAGCTGGTTTGGGGCCTTGAAGAAGAGGGGCGGGCAGGCGGCCCTGCTCTCCATGCCTCAGCTGCGTGCTCCCTTCCCCTGACGCGTCTCACCAGGAGGCTCCCAGCTTTCCGTGTTCAACAGGAATTCTGACGGCTGCTCTGCCGCAAAGCCTCTGGCCTCCCCTCTAAAGGGCTGGCGTTGCCTTTCCCGCACCCTCCCCGCTGTTTTCATTCTCCTTTTTCCTTTTGGGGACTGTGGGGTCACCAGGTCATGAGCCACAGAATCCACTAAATATCTGAATCCAGTATAACCCATTTTAAGCATTTTTTTTTTATTGAGGTATAATGGACATACAACATTATATTAGTTTCAGGTGTAACAAATGATTCGCTATTTGTATATATTGCGAAATGATCACCACGATAAGTGTAGTTAACATCCATCACCATACATAGTTACAGAATTTTTTTTATTGTGATGAGAACTTTTAAGATCTACTCTCTTAGCAACTCTCAAGTATGCAATATAGTACTATTAACTATAGCCACCATGCTGTACATAACATCCCCAGGACTTATTTATCTTATAATTGGACGTTTGTACCTTTTGACCCCCTTCACCCATTTTGTCCACCCCCTACCCCCATCTCTGGCAAGCACCAATCTGTTCTCTGTGTCTATGTTTGAGGTTTCGTTTTGTTTTTTAAGATTCTGCATATAAGTGAGATCATACAGTATTTGTCTTTCTCTGTCTGACTTATTTCACTTAGTATAACGTCCTTGAGGTCCATCCATGTTGTTGCAAATGGGAAGATTTCCTGCTTTTTTATGGCTGAGTAGTATTCCATTGATTCCATTGATATATATATATATATATATATCTCACATCTTCTTCATCTGCTTATCCACCAGTGGACACTTAGGCTGTTTCTGTGTCTTGGCTATTGTGAATAATGCTGCAATGAACAGGACGGTGCAGATCTTTTTTAGATAGTGTTTTCATTTTCTTTGGACAAATACCCAGAAGTGGAATAGCTGGATCATATGGCAGTTTTATTCTTAATTTCTTGGGGAACCTCCATGCTGTTGTCCCATACTGCATTTCTTTAATCTTTAACCATGAAGTGCAGAAGACAGATGCATTGTACTATAACAACTAGACCTTAGGTTAGCATGAAGGAAGCCATCTTAGGGAAAGGAAGCAGTATTGTAACTGTGGTCCTGACTCACTAGTCTCTGAGAATGCACTCTGGCCTGCACGTAGCCTAGAGGATTAAGCACCTCTCACTTCTGCAATGTACGTGACCTGCTAGTTCTAGGACTCTTGCTCACGTATATCTCCCAACTGTGGTAAGACGATAACTTTGTTCTCTAAATTCCCCCAGGAACATGATGACCTCCAGAGAGAAAAACTCTGTGTTGATACCTGTCACAGATGACAGAAGAAAGAGAAAATGAGGCGCCTTGAAGTTCATCACACCAGACGGTTGACATCCCTAAACCCCCATTTCCCCTATATAACTGCCTCCAGGTTCTGTATGCCTTCAAGATAGTTCTTTAGGACACTAGTCCACCATCTTCCGATTGTGCTAGCTAATCGTATAATCTGTCCTTTCTCAACCACTGACTTGTTTGCAATTGATTGGCACTGGATTGCACCGGGCAGAACTGGCCCCTTTTTGCTCAGTTACACTACTTCTGTGTCCTTATCACTTTGGTGTGTTTGAGCTTCAGTGTGGTCAACTTCCCCAGACAACCGTCTCCTGCTTGTCTCAGCCACAGGTGGCCCAGCCCCCGTCACAGCCTATTCTTGTCAATAAAGTTTTATTGGGACACAGCCCACTTGTTCATTCCTGTATCATCTGTGGACGCTTTCACGCTGCAAAGTTGAGCAGTTGCCTCGGAGAATCTAAAATGTGTGCTCTCTGGCCTTTTACAAAAAATGTTTGCCAACTCTGTTCTATAACATCCTCTACAGCAAGCATGGTCTCTGACCGTCAGAGCTCATGTTGTGTGTGAGGGTACATGATGGCCAGTCAGTTTGTCAAGCAGTGTGCAAGGGGGATTTCAGGTGCCTGGGATTTTCATTTGGGGTCTGAAGACCTTCGAACAACACTTATTTGTTTTAAAAAGTCAGAAAGTGAGAATAAACAAAAAGAAGATCTAAGGAAAATGTTGTGACCTCCCCCTCCCCTCCAGGATTTGCTTTCCTCTAAACCCCACTGAACACGTGTATTTTTAAATCACATCACACCAGGCTTGAAACATTCCTCCTATTGTCTGGATATTATCCCGAAGTAGGGGCCAAGCCTTCCTTCCTGTGGTCACTTAGGCTGATTTTGACTTTTTGTTGTTGCAAAATTTAAGTCTTGAAATGATATGCTTTCCTTAAATTTAGAATTTAAAGCCTTAAGAACTCATTGAACCAGTTTTCTCATCGTGATAAAAGAGTTTATTCTTTGAGAAGAATGTGAAAGAGACATCAGTATTGTGTTTAAAAAAAAATCCTTTCTCTACTATAGCATCTCTCTGTGGCTTTTGTTGTGCTTCTGAGTGGCTGAGTGGGCAATAAATTGAATTAGATTTTATTACTGTGCGTTGTGTGCCTATTGGCTTTAGAAAGAGTCTTCCTTTGTTCACTCCAAGTGGGTACAAATTTAAGACAGAAAGTAAGGAAGAAATAACTTACTTCACTAATTGTATTTCAAGTGTACTTTTTTACTAGAGGCCAAGATGATTTAGAAAAAAAAAGTGGCATGTTAGTTTCTTGTGACAGCCATGACAAATGACCAGACTCGGTGGCTTAAAGCAACAGGAACTGACTCTTCCTCCCTGATCCAGGATGGCCTCATCTCAGGATTCTTAACCTAGTTGCAGCTGCAAAGACCTTATCTTCAAATAAGGCCACATTCTGAGGTTTGCGGGAGACGTAAATTTTGGGGGGATGCTATCCAATCCACTACAAGGGGTACAGACATTTTTGAAAATAATTTTAATTTAAATTATGAATAGATAATGTATTCACATTGTTCACAAAGCAAAAGAAACTCGAGGGTGCGGTGTAAATCTTTCTCTTGAAGCCCAGACCCAGTTTCTCTCCCCAGAACCAGGCAGGATCCTCAGATCAGCTCCTGCGATATCCTTTCAGTCACGCCCCATGAATCCCCAAGCCAGTCCCCGGGACTCCCATTCCGCCCCCGTAGTGCACACCTGTCCTAAACCCGAGGACGCATCTGGGCTCGTCCCAGCAACCCCGGGGCGTCCTCATCCTTTTCCCAGGTGCCTCTGGCCCCTGATGGCTCCAACAAGTTGGTATAGGATATTGTAAGCCTTATTTTTTATTTACAGCATTTTTCTGCACTCATGCAAATTTTTTATTTTCTCTTTCTTTTTTTGATTTATAAAGCATTTTGTCCTATTTTGTAATTAGTGGCTGTGATTCCAATTAGAGGTCAGTTATTTTTTTCTCCGTATTCCTCCTTGTCATTTTTCTGTTTAAAAAGCACAGAAAAAATGGGAAATTTGCAGAACAAAGAGCTGTTTTGCATTGCATGAGAATTGACTCTGGCCGTGTCAATATTCAGAAAGAGAGCTGTCAGGAAGCTGGCCCTGGCTGGCCTGAGCCTCGGGGATCCAGCCAAGCGGCTCCCACAGTGCGGTTCAGACAGATTCCTCTCCAGCCGCCCCCATGAAAGATTCATTGTCTTTCCCTGAGACAGCAATGCATGTTTTTCCTTCCACAGCGATGCCATTATACCAAACATAAGATGAATTACTGTGCGGAAATCCTCGCAGTTTGCCCGCAGTCTTTTAGGAGGTCCGGTGTGTGGCTGTCTCCTGAGATTTCTGTCTAAATGTGTAATCGTTCTATCGGTGGTTAATAACGTGCAATCACCTATTCTAAAATGAAGTCATAGCTTTTCACTTATAACTTTTATCAGTTTAATTACCCAAGGCGTTGTTTGAGATAGGATAAAGAAGTCTTCTCTGGTAAGTGAATCAGACTTTGTGATTCTTTACTATTTATCCATTCACCCAAGTATTTATTAAGCTTTTATTTTGCGCCACGTACTCTGCTAAACACAAGGTACAGATATGGATTCATGCATTGAAATCTCCTGCCTGATCATGTGAAGATACACAAGCAGCAATGCACTGTGTCCAACGTGAGAGATAGGGGCTGGAGATTATTGCCCAGTGACATCGAGGAAGGCCATCAGAAGGCACTCTCCGTGGTTGGGTTTCCCAGTCTCTTCCTGTCCTCACACTCACTGGCAATTCTTGGTGCTTGGTTTCCATTCTCATGGCAACTTCATTGCGTAAGATGGTGGCTGGAGCCCCAGCTATTTTGTCCAACATTCCAGGCAATCAGACAGGGAAGGACTGGGGGACAAACCAAAAGTCAGCTGCCTCCAACCTCCTCATCTTTTTAAGCAGCTCTCCCAGATTCACCCAATGATTTTACTTACTTGCCAGTGGCTGCCCCTAGCTGTGAAGGAAGGAGGAGAGATACTGCCTTTCGGCTGTGTGCAGGGCTGGACGGGGCTCTGCTGCTCAGGTGGGAGGAGAGAAAGGAAACTGATGTCCAACTCACAGTGGCTCACAAAGCTCACGTCTGCTTCCAGAACCTTCCATGCCTTCCCGTCAAAATTCGTGGGATGGGATCCTCTCTGTAAGGAAAGGTTTCGTCCCTTCTCCAAGAACTTTCAGTAAAGCTTGCTTATTGATGAAGAATTGCATGTGACGGGATTCCTATGATTATTTTTGGTGTGATGTTCTAACACTTTTTATTGGAAGAGCTTTATATGGCTTTCCAGTTCTTGTATTTTCAGAATTTGACTTGGCTTCTTTACTTTTACTATTTTGAAATGCAGACTTTGCTATTTGCTTTAGTGTTTAGCGTAGCAATTGACTGATTTCAGGGGTGTTATCCAGGCTCTGCCAAAGTAGGCTTTTTAAAAAAATGTTTCCAATTTGAACTCTGGCTCAACTCCGCTGAGAAATCAGCCCCCGTTGTTGCTGCCAGATGCAGATGGCGCAGTCACGGGCTGGGGCGTGGTTATGCACGAAGGGGCGATGGGGGCTGAAATCATTCCATTTCCCCCAAGTCCCAGCTGCAGGAAATATCTGGCCAATATTTTTAAAAAATGATCTTTCTGAACTTCCAGATTTGCAGAGCTCCACCGCATGGGGAGCCGGTCTCCAGAAGGATGACCCTGTTCACCTCTCTGTCTCTCTCTCTCTCTGTCTCCCCGCTCCTTTCCCTCGCTCTCCCCTTCACTCCCCCCCCACTTCAATGTGTAAACTTGGCCCTGGGTTCTTCTCTCTCTGTGTATTAGGTTACTTTTCCCAGCCACGGCTCCCCTGCCGTGTGGTCATTTGCTCAGATTGAGCAGAGGTGAGCTCACCTGTGAGTTGGGGCTAGTGACAGCCATGCCATGGAGGGGTGGGGGGGATTCAACACAATCCCTCACCCTCAGCCCTGGGTGAGTGTGCCTGTCCCCTCCGCACGGCCGGAGCGGCCTCGCTGCGTCAGTGGCAGTAGGGATCCACTCGGCATTGGGGTCTTCCAGGTGGGAAGGTGGCAGACGGTGGGAGACGGCCTTGGGAAACCACGAGGGAAAGAAACACTGGGGAGGCAGCGGAGGGAGAACCAGGAGGGTGCTGGCCAGGGCTGGTGGCAGAGGCTGGGGGCCTGGGCTGGCGGCCATCACGCGGGAGGGGCCAGGTCCCAAGGTGTTTGGACAGATGGTGAGTACAGGCTCGTGGGATGATCCCAGAATGAAAGAAGTGGAGGGTGGTCCCGAGGGTCCTCCTGTCACCCAGCTGTGAGACAGTGGGGACAGAGCCCAGACCGGGCCGAGGAGGAGGGGACAGACCAGAGAGCCAGGTACCAGCTCCCAGTGTGGGGCAAGGCGAGGAGCACTGCAGGTGAGGCCGGGCCTGTGGAGAGGTGACAGGCGGACGGCCCGCGGCATCAGGCCGGGAAGGAGGTGTGGCTGGCCACCTGCTCCATCAAGTGCTCCCGGATCACTGGCCCCAAGGCCAGTAGGTCCTGTCAGGAGCGTTTTCACTTACAAAGAGACCTAGACTGGCCACAAGTCGGTCGCCAAAGGCAAAAGCAGAGACTTTGGAGACGTGGGGACAGCCCAACCTGGCCACACCGTGTCTGGGCTGTGCCTGGGGGTGGAGATGAGCTCAGAGAGCACCCTCACACCCGGGCTGTGCTCGCAGGAGTGATGTTCACGTTATGAGCCACAGAGGATCAATCAAAACAAACACCATGTCAGGACTCGGTGACAAATCCAGAAAAATACCATCTCTGCAGCCTGGGGACACACGTTGTAAAACTGGGGTCCCAGACAGCCCGTTAGAGAGAGAGAAGGAACTGTGACAGGCCCCCTGGCACCATGAGCCTGCCCGGGGCTGATTTCTCTCCCCTTCAAGTGAGCACGGGAGACTCCAGCCACGCAGCTGCCAATCATGAGACCCGCACATCCCAACGTGGTTCCACCGCCCACGTGCCCTGTCTCGTCGTGTGGTTGTCTCTCATCCTTGACTTGGGACGGGGCCTCTGGATTTGCCTTCAGCTTGATCTTTACGTTACCCCTCCACCTCTCCCTACCTGGCCATGTCCCTGGTCACCTCCACCCCCAGCCTTCATTTGATTCTTCTGTGGCCGTCACAGAAAAGAACTTCTGGGCCCTAAATGTTCTCCCCCTTCCATCCATGCGGCCACACTTGGGACACAACTGTGCCGATCTGCTGCCTGGCCTGGGGACCAGGTGGACAGTCCTGCTCAGGCCGGCATGGGCCAGTGGGGCGTCCCTGGGACACATGAGGGGAGCGTGTGCCCTCACTGCCTGTGGCCTCGCTCTCCTGCGCCTGCCCCACTGGAGCCTTCGACAGTTTGCCAACGGGCCCTTGTCTTTTGAACTGGTGAGAGGTTTTTTGCCTATTCTCAATGTTAACTTTAATTTTTCTATAAATAAATGCTATTTCAGCTGCCAGAAGCTAGAATCTGAGCCCATGGTGGCAGGTGACCACCTCTGAGATCTGAGGACTGCCACTGCCACCTCGGGGGCTGGAAGGGGGCTTCATCAGTCCCCCGGCCAACACGCAGCTGAACCCCACCTGGCGAGCTTGGTTGGGGGCTTCAGCTGCATTACCAGGGCTGCTGGGTCACCCCTCAGTCCCAAGGGCAACACCTCCACATCCTGCCCTCACTCCCCACTTCCTGGCCATCTTCCAGGCAGTGGAAATACTCGGCTGCTCCTCCCAGCGTTGGAGGACTGAGCCACCCTGGGTCAGGTGGATGCTGGTCAGCACTAGGCACTCGGGAGCTCCGGGAATCTCCCCTCGGTCCTGCAGCCAGGCCAGCCAGCATCTTGCGGGAATCCCTCCACCTCACTCTGATCGGACCCCTGCTTCCTTGAAGACCAAAGGAAGATCCACAAACCCAAGAAGCCCACCCGTCCCCATCACCCACCTTCTCTGGGTCCTCTGGCACTTTCCAGAAGCAGCTCCACCTTTGGGCATGCATGGTCTTGCTTTGCCCGGCCGTGTCGTGCAATTAGAGTTCATGCTCCCGGGGCATCACTCCCTCTAGCTCTGCCGTGTTTGCCTCAGCTGCTCGCTCAACACAGGGGTGTGGGGCTCTTGCAGACGCTACTTGTGTCTGCATGGGAGAGTCCCATCCGCATCCCAATCAGGGTGGGGAGGCCGCTCTTCCAGGACAGGAGTAAAGAGATCAATGAAAAATGAGCCCCGGGGGGGCCCAGGGGAGTGACAGGTGCTGTCAGAGGCCTGTACAGATGTCTCCTTCAATTTTGCCCCAGGACCCCTGTCTCCCCAGTCCCACCCTGTACGGCAGCCTTGTTGTTAGTGCGGTCCAGTCGATTCTGAGTCTGAGTGCCCCTGTGTGCAGCAGAGCAGAACCCTGCCTGGTCTTTCTGCGCCATCCTCTCCCCTTCCGGTGCTGTATCAGACAACACTCCGCTGCTATCCACAGGGTTTTCATGGCCCATGTTTTTAGAAGTGGGTGGCCAGGGCCATCTTCCTCGTCTGTCTCGGTCTGGAAGCTGCACTGAAACCTGTCCACCGTAGGTGACCCTGCGGGTATTTGAAATCCCTGAGGCATAGCTTTCAGCATCACAGCAATACACAGCCGCCACAGTGTAACAACCAACAGAGGGTGGTGTGGTTCCCTGACCAGGACACAAAGCCAGGTCATGGCAGTGAGAGCGCCGGGTCTTTACCACCAGACCCCCAGGGCCGGCTGCATGGCAGCCTAGGAACATGGACATCCACACTGCTGGATTTCCATGGATTTGCTGGAAGCTTCCCTGCCGGGGACGAGCTGGTGACAAGGCCCCGAGCTGACGTTAAGTCTGCTCAGGCCCCCAAGGGCCTAGTGTGACCCCAAATGAAGGCCACTGCCTGGAGGGACCCAGGATCAAATCAGGCAGCATCCAAGGCTCTCTTCCCTGGCAGGGCGTGGGTGGCCTTTCCTCAGGGCCCATACTGAGCAGATCCGTCTAACCCAGCAATGCTCTGAGTGGACGGTGGCGAGATGCTCAGGAAAATCAAGGAGCTGAGCTCCCCACCTGAGACCACTGAGCTGAAAGAAGGGCGGACACAGGTGAGACCTGCAGGCAGGCCCAGGACTTCCCTGTGGAGACGGAGCAAGGCCACCTCGTCGTAGGAACGAGAGGCCAGTCAGGGCCTCACGTTAGACAAGAAAAATGCTCCAGGCTGGAGCATCTCCACCGTGGCCACAGAAAATCCCTGGTAACGTGTCCAGGGAGCATCTCGCTTTAAGTGGCGTCACTGCCCCAGCCAACCTGTCAGGACGCATCAGCCGCCAACACCCCGAGAGCAGAGTGGCAGACCGCCCCTCAGAAAGGGGACGCCCGCCCATTCCGGATGGGAGATGTCCGCTGGAAATGCCACCTCTGGTTTCAGAGGAACTGATCTCCCCCCACGGTTTCTCTGACTCAGTTACTGGTAAATGACAGACAGGTGTTTCCAATTTCCAACTTCGTCTTGCACTTCTCTTCCTCCACTCCAGGATCGCTCTTCAAGCTCAGGACAGCTGGGTCATGGCCCCAGACCCACCGGGGTTTGGGGGCCCAGAGACGCTGCAGCCCTGCCTCAGGAGCAAGGGGTGAAGGTGTTGGGGCATCGTCTTCATTTCTGGGGGAAATGTTAGCAATCCTAGCCTGAGGAACACGCGTTTTGAGGAAAGTTTTCTGGAAATGGGTGAAGGGCTGAGCCCACTGTGGATGTCATTGTCATTCTCACTGTCGTCACAGTGGCCACTGTGTATCGAGTCCTCGGCTTACCAGGTGCGTTACGAACATTACCGCCACTTAATAGGTGAGTAAATGGCAGTTTGGAGACCTTAAGTGGAGAGGCCTCCTCATGCAGCGTTTTCTCAGGTCCCGACAGCAGCCTCCATGGCTTCCGGCCTTTGGAGAGCTCCAGCCCCCGTGTCTGTGGGGTCCCGGCCCCCAGAAAAGCTGATGGGACCAGGGGAGCCTGTGTGCCCACCTGGACACCCAGAGCTCCTTCCCTACGAGTTGGGCGCTGGGGAGAGCGCCAGTCTGCCCGCGGGTCTGCAAAACGCAAACCCAGGAGCTACGGTTGAGGTGTGCCGCCAGGAGGAGCAGAGGGCGAGAAGGCCGCCTGCAGAGAGGGAAGCCGAGTGGAGGCGGAGGAGCACAGACTAGGCTGGAGGGAGCGCACTGCCCGGGGCGAGGACTTCCTGCCCCACTCAAAGGAACCATGGGGGCTCACGGTCTGCATGACCGCGGGCGGGGAGGACCAGGAGGGCGCTTTCGCCCCACGCTGTGAGCTGTCGTGTCCTGCCTGGGACGCAGGCCTTCGGTCTGGGCGGGGGCCTTAGGGGACCTGACAGCAGGACTAGGGGATGTCAGAGGGGGCTGTTGGCTCTCGGGATCTTTACTAGGAGCAACGCACATCGAGCTCGAGCTTCCGGTGCCAGGCCGTAGGGGAGGCTGGGCAGAAGGTAGACACTGATCAAGACACTAAGCGAGCACCTCGAGTCATGGCAGCAGCCGAATCGTTGCTGCATCCCCTTGTGGGCGTAGAGTCTGGGGGCAAAGAAAGAATCAAAGTCTCAACAGTTGGAAAGAAGGGATCTGTGAGGTGTCATCCACATAGAGGCACCAGTCAGCAGGGCTGCCCCGAACACTTGCCGTTGTGCATCCCCATGGGTCGGGGTGAAGCCCGTGGGGTGTGCGGCTCACCTGAGTGCTTGTTGACTCACCACTGGGTGTAGGGCCCTGCCAAAGGCACAGCAGAGCAGAAAAGGTGAGAGTAATTTCTAGTCTGTGGCCTCAAGGAGCTTACAGCAGGGAGGGGGAGAAGGAGACCCAGCATCTCATGCGTATAGTGAGATAAGTACACATGAGCCAGAAGGTGATCAGCAGGAAAAGCAAGTGACGGGTCCTCCCAGGAGGTGAGACTCTCTGGTTGTGTGGATCAAGGGACGTTTGTGCCGCCCATTCGTGAAATGACCCTCTCGATGGGCAGGACTCAGGTGAAGACAGTGGGCGTCTCAGACACAGAGCAGCCGGTGCTTAAGCAAGGGGGCGTGGATGTGTCAGGTGGGTGCAGAGGGAAGCCCGTCCTCAGGCAGGACCACAGCGGAGGGGCGTGAGGGACAGGGCCCCGGGCAAAGGGCCTGGGGCCCCGGGAGGAGGAGCTCAGGTGGAGTGGTGCCACTTAACGTTCTGCAGGCTCCGGTGGCTGGGGAGACTTCAGAGCCAGAGGGTCACGGCCATGGCCCGGGTGTTTTCAGGAGAGCAGGTGGAGCGAAGCGCCCTCAGCTGGCTCTGCTGCAGGGGCAGCGCACGCGACCGTGAGCACACACGCGCATCCTATGGGTGAGACAGGGAATGCATCACCTTGGCCCAGCACCCAGTCATGGGTCAAACACAGGCCTATGCAAAATGCCTGTGCAGGCATTTTGTGGACGTGGTTAACCCTTACCCTTAACCTTTACAGTCAGTAGACTGGGAGTGAAGCAGCAAGCCCCTGTGGTGTGGGGGCCTCACCTGCTCCGTGGAAGCCGTGAGAGCAAAGACTGAGGCGTCCCAGAGAAGCAGCCACTCAGCCTCGGGGTGGCAACGTGGGAATTCCGCCTGAGTTTCCAGCCTGCATGCCCTAGAGGTATCAGACTTGCCAGCCCCACAATCACAAGCCAGTTCCTATAGCCTGTAGGTTCTGTTTCTCTGGAGACCCCTGTCTTAGTCCGTTCGGGCTGCTGTAATGAAGAACCACAGGCTGGGTGACTTACAAACAACAGACATTTATTTCTCGCAGTTCTGGAGGCTGGAGTCCAAGATCAGGGCACCTGCCTGGCCGGGTTCTGACAAGAGCCTCTTCCTGACTGGCAGACGGCCCACAGCTTCTGCAGGTTTCACTTGGGGGACGTGCCCTGGGAGCCTTCAGCGGCCGTGTACCAAGTTCGGCAACACTGAGGCCACCACATGGAGAAGCCATTTAGAGGGAGAGCTGCCCAAGGAGCCCAGGTTTGAGTCTCTCCAGCCAGGTGCCAGGTGTGAGGTGAAGAGGCCTCTGAGATGACCCCGGCCACAGCACCATCTGATGGCCACCGTGTGAAAGATCCCAACAGGAGCGACCCCGCTGAGCCCAGCCAACCCTGGATGTGAGAACCAAGTGAGAGCTAAGGGCCTAGGAAGATTCGTTGCATGCACAGTGCTCTAGACTGGATGTTTGTGTCCCCCAAAGTCACACGCTGAAGCTATAACTCCCAGTGTGATGGCATTTGGAGGTGGGGCCTTCGAGAGGTGATTAAGTTTACATGAGGTCATGAGGGTGGGGCCCTGGTCCAATGTGATTAGTGCCATTATCTGGAGAGACACTGAGAACTCACTCTCTCCACCCTGTGAGGACATGGGAGGAGGCGGCCGTCTGCAGCCCAGAAGTGGGCTCTCACCAGAAACTGAATCCACCAGCACATTGATCTTGGACTTCCAGCCTCCAGAACTGTAAGGGATAAATGTGTTGTTTAAGCCCCCAGCCTATGGTATCTTGTTACAGCAGCCTGAGCTAAGAGACACAAACAGGTTACCCGGAATTATCTGAGTAAATTCAGACACCCCTTGGGGTGTCAGCTGTGGGTGCCACCTCCCGCCGCCTCTGCACACAGACCAGCACTGGAGGGTCAGCGAGTGAGTCCATCTCCACTCACTCCGGAGGTGAGGAGGCCCCCACGCCCTGCCCTCCCTGTGGCAGGGTCAGGTACGCACACCCCTGGACGTGGACAGAGGCTGACCCGCTTCCTGCAGACCGATTTCCTCCTTCTGTTCATGCCTGACCCTCAGGCCCTGGGCCTGCCCAGCCTTCTCCTCCAGCTGACCCAGGAGCAAACCCACCTGGCCCTGTCCTCAGACTGAGGTGCAGAGAAGACTCTCTTTAAGGTTTGTTACAAAATGCACACAGGTTTTAAGGCAAAATGCTCCTCTGTCTACTTGGGATGCAAAAACAATGGATTTGGGCTGTCTAGTCAACCAGGGAGGTTAAAAGTGAGTAGATCAGCATTCCAGGAAAACTCCTGATGGGGTTTTTAATTTCTTCTCCTTTTAAAGGTTTTCTTGTCGAGTGTTCATTCTATGTGTGTGCAGGCAATATTTAGCCAGACTCCCCAATCTCGCCTCTTTTTTAATAAACCAGCATAAAGTAGAATTTATTTACATAATGCAATGATCCATGAAGGTTACCATAACACCAAGGGACCATATTAACCGCTTGAGTGGAATTCATTAGAAATTAACTACCACTTAAATTAATTTTCCCACAGTCACAAGGCTATAATGGCGGGAGAAGGGACCGTCCATCAGAGGATGCTGACAGGGGACCTGTCACAGCCATTATTTATAGGTGAGAGTGTTAACCCGTCGAGCAGGCGCATTGGGCCAAACTCGGGGCCTCTAGACTCATAAAAGGCCACTTCAGAGGTCCTAAATTCCCCTTGTTAATAAGTAATCTGGCCTCACTAACCCCACCCTTCCCAACACCAGGAGAGGGGCAACTCTGGTCATCGTGACCTATAAGCAGAAGGGGGACTCTGTTTTAAAAACCTCGTCATAAAACATGTGCTCTTACGAGCAGAGCTGGTAAGAGTCGTTGTGGGCTCATCCAAGAGCCTTTAGGGGCACTGGGTGCAGGGTCCAGTTTCTCCTAGTCGCCCCGCAGGGACTTCTGGGGATGTGATCACCCCACAGAGTGGGCCAACCTCCGATGAAGAATTCTAGCTGGCAGGGATCTGCTGGGTCTCTTTGAGAAGGGCAGAGTGTGCGTGGGTGTGTGCACACATGTGTGCATGTGCTGTGCTGTGGGTGCAAGTATGTGCATTCATGTGCTTGTGGTGTGTGTATGTGCACACACGTGTGGTGTACATGTGTATGGTGTGTTGAAATGTGTGGTGTGTTTGCATGTGTGTATATGGTGTGCGCATGCATGTGCTAATGTATGATGTCTGTGTGCACAGTGTGGTGTGTGCATGTGTGTATGTGTGTGCACATGTGTGGGTGTGCATTGTGTGTGCACACGTGTGGTGTACATGCTGTGCGTGCCAATCTGAATTGCAAAGCAGAGGGAAACTGCCGGTGCCCGGGGCTGCTGACTTTGGAGTATTCAGGGGAAGTGGGGAAGAATCTGGCAGTGAGGGCCTCCGTGGACAGGTCCCAGAGGACGCTGTCCATCATTGGGACGTTGTTGGCCTGCCTGCAGTGTCCCCCGAGGGCATTTCTGAGCTGAGGATCAGACGCCCCACCTGGATGGAGCTTAGTGTGGCTCTCCTGGGGCTGAGGACAGAGCACCCCATCCTGTCCTCCCCAGACCAGAAAGCTGAGTGGAGACTGGGCCACAGCCTGGAGGCGGAAAGGGCTGCAGAGCCACCACTTGGCTGGACCCAACTGTCACAGCGTGAGTGTGTGTGAACACGTGTGTGAGTGTGTGTGAGAGACAGACGGGGAGAGACAGAGAGAGAGGGAGAGACCTCATCCCTATGGGGGCCAGTGTGGACCCGTGCGTGCTGGGACATCCACGGTCACTGGGCGGGGGTGGGAGTAGGAAGTAGTTAACAGGCCCACAGCCTGGGAAAGAAGAAAGGAGGGGAGGGCAGGGATCTAGAATGTTCCTGTGGGAAAGTCTCTGCGCCACATTTTCTGGGTCCTCCTGAGGGAGCAGGGGTGCAGACCCTGACTCACACTCCCAGCTGTGGTCCCCCCAAACCAGCGCTGCCACACAGAATCTGGGAGGACTGCAAAGACCCTTGCTGGGAGGCCCACTGGCAGAGGATGGGGAGGAGCAGGGTGCCCTGCCTGGTCCCCCTCAGCCTCCGATGCCCCCATGGGACTGGTGCACGCAGTGGGGGCTCCCCCATGACGGGGTCCGGGGTACACATCTGTGCTCTGTGAGCTGGACCCTGGACCCCGAAAAGATAGGCTCCAGGCCACCTTTCCATCCCAGATTGGGGGGGCTGGAGGCCAGTGGGGACCAGGGCCAGAAGGACCTCTTGCTGGACCCACATCAGGAAGGAGTATTCACAGTGTGTGCAGTTGTGGGTAACTGTGACCCTGCCATTTCAGGCTGCCGCAGCCCCCACCCATCCCTCCCTGACTCCCCTGGGCACCCAGGCCCCTTCCTCTCCGGCAGCATCTGATTTCCACGTGGTTATGATTAACCTGCACTGTGTGTTCCTCTTACTGCAGAGCTGTTTTCTTCTCCTCCGATTCTGCAAACTGGAAAACAGCATATAGCCCGAGGCCACACGGAATAATGCTGGTGTCACGCATTAAAAAACATATTTGTTTTGTGTCCTCCAAGGACAAATGATAGACATGTAAAAATGGGAATACTTAGTTTGGAATTAACTTCTGTCAGAGGAAACACGGTTTCCTGCGCCCGCTCAGTGTTATTTTCCACCACTTCTGTTTCAGAGGGAAAATTCTGTGCGGTGTTTGACACATGTGATTACAAGCTCACAGAACCTGCTTACCTTCCTGCTGTTATTACTGATTCTCTTTAGGAAAAGCTACTCATTAGAACCAAACAGATGCTTTCTTTCAGGAGAAACAAATGAAGGCGGGAATTGTTTACCCCCAGCGGAGCCAGCCTAATTTGTTGGTGTGTCTGGGGAAAACGGGTACCCCTGGGGCTTAGGGGACAGGAGACAATGCCCCTACTCCCAGACCCAAGAGGAGTCTGGCCCCTGGGAACAGGGGGACGAGAGCTGGGATCTCCTTTCCTCCTGGGAAAATGCACACAGACACCCCCCACAATGCACGTGTATATGTGTCATACACATACACGCAAGCATGCAGACACACCTACACATAGATACACAGACATATGCACACATCACATACACATGCATGCATGCATGCATGCATGGATGCACACACTCATACCTGCACACACACCCGTGCATAGGTACGCACACCTGCACTCTGCCCTGTCAGGGACAAAGGGCTTGCTTGGGACAGACAGCAGTGGACAGACGTTGGTCTTCAGTGCTGTTGGTGCTGTCCCTCACGATGACCACCCGTGCCCATGGTCATTGCAGGCTGTGATTACCCAGCAGGCAGAGGTGTTTCTGGCTGGTGGCTAGCAGGAGCCCGTGGGCAGCTCAGGAAAGTGCAGCCCCAGTCCAGCCTGGTCTTCAAACCCACGTGCATGCTCACAGGTCTTTGCCAACATCCCGAGCTACGAAGAGACCCCTGGTGCATCACCTTCCTGGTTGCAGTAGCTGACGCTCCTTGGTGCCCCTTTCCACCGCGTGGTGGTCACCTTTGCTTCTACAGTGGCTCCCAGGGCAGCAGGCATAGTCACCGCATCAGTGGTGTGTTTCGTGGCACTTACTTTTTGGTGACCAGAGATGCAGAGGCTTTGATGCTGGAAGGTCGTCTCCCTTATTGCCCACCATCGAGATGAGGAAATGGAGACTCAGACACCTGCAGGCTCTCTTACTGCCTCCCAGCTAGGCTAGAAGCTGGATCTTCTGACACCAAGGCTCCTCCGGCTGCCCCCAAGATCCTACACAGATCACAAGTCTTTCTTGGTCATCGTCTGTCTTGTTAGCTCGGGCTGCCATAACAAAGTACCACAGACAGAGTGGCTTGAACAATAGACATCTGTCTTCTCACAGTCTTGGAGGCTGGAAGTTTGATGCCACAGAGGTGGCAGGGCTGGTTTTTCTTGAGGGCTCTCTCCTGGACATGTGGACACTGTCATCTCCTTGTGTCCTCACAGGGCCCTCCCTCTGTGTGTGTCTGCGTCCTGATCTCCTCTTCTTATAAGGATACCAGTCCTATTGGATCAGGGCCCACCCTAGTGACCTCATTTAACCTCAGCTCCTCCTTACTGGCCCCATCTACAAATACAGTCACATCAGGGATTAGGACCTCAACCTATGAATTTGGGGGCACACAATTCAGCCCATAACACCCTCCTTTCCATTTCAGCAGAGTGACCCATCCACCACAACAGACATAGCGTGACAGTTACAGAGGTTCTGATTGAAGAAAGGATGTGCACCCCTCCTGGTTGAGCTCAGGCCCCAAATAACCATGTGTCCAGTCAGGGCTCCAGATGTCCTCCATCTCCTGCTTGATAAGGTCTATGCTTGCAGTGGGCTCCACGTCCATGGCTCTCCAGGAGGGACCTGAGGAGATGGGTTCCATGTGCTCAGAGGCTCCAGGGGAAAGGTCCTGACAGATGCCATCACCTGCCTTGTCCTGCCCCAGAGCGTCCAAAAGTGGGGTCAGAGGGAGAGAAGGCACTGAGAGGGAAGGGGACTGACACAAACTTGCCCTGTTTGGGCACATGGAGCAACCAGGAGCTAGTCTTTTTTTATCTTGTTCTTGTCTTATTGCAGTGGCTAGGACCTCTTGTACAATATTGTATAGAAGTGGTAAGAGCCCTTTAGCAAACTGAGACATCTACTACCTTTTCTCATTCGTTAAGCATTCTAAAAATTATAGATAGGTGTTGTATTTTGTCAAATATTTTGTTTGCATCTATTGACATGGCCATATAATTTTTCTCCTTTAATCTCTTAATGTGGTGAACTACAGTGATTGATTTTCTTATGTTAAACTAACTTTGCATTCCTAAGATACACTCGACTTGATCACAGTATATTATTCTTGTTATATGTTGCTGAATTTGATATACTCATGTCTTGTTAATGATTTTTGCATCTTTGTTCATGAAGGATATTTTTCTGTAACCTTCTTTTCTTATAATGTCTTTGGAATCCTGGTTATAGAGGACTCATAAAATATTTTGGGAAGTATCTCCTCTTCTAATTTCTAAGAGGTTATGCAGGATTGATATTATTTCTCCCTCACATGCTTGATAGAATTCACCAGTGAAGTCATTTGGACCTGGAATTTTCTTGGTAAGAAGTTGTTTAATTATGAATTTGATGTCTTTAACAAAATACAAGGCTATTTAAATTTTCTAGTTTTTCTTGAGTTTTGGTAATTTATATTTTTCAAGGAATGTGTCCATTTCATCTAAGTTGTTAAATGTCTTAGTACACCGTTGTTCATAACATCTCCTACTATCCTTTCGATGTCTGCAGGATCTGTTGTGGTGTCTCCTGTTTCTTTCCTCACATTGGTGATTTGTTTTCTTTCTTTTCTTCATCTGTCTTGTTAAAGGCTTATCAACTTTATTAAGCTTTACAAAGAACAAATTCTGGCTTTGTGGATTTTCTCTGTTGTTTGTTTTATATTTCATTGATTTTCCCACCTATTTTTATTATTTCCTTTTTTTCCTACTTACTTGACCTTAATATTCTTCTTTTCTAGCTTCTCAAGGAGGAAGCAGAGGTAACCAATGTTAGACTTTTCTTCACGTCTGATTTTGGTGTTACAGTACAAGTGTCCCTGTACATGCTGCTTTAGCTGCATCCCACCAGTTTTATGTTTGATTTTAATGTTCCAAGTCAATTTTCTTGGGCACATGGTAGCATCTTTCAAAATACAGAACTGGATTTTCTTCTATTTCTTAAATTGTAGTTTAAGTACGAGCTCTGTTCCCTCATGTTGGCTCGCTCCTCAGACACCCCAATTACACGTGTGTTGTAGTCTTCGACCGGCTTTTATGCCTATTGTTTTCTCACTTTTTTGTCTCCTTTATTTCAGTTTAAATTTCAGAGGAGGGTCTTGTTATATCTGTCCTCTGAGTCTCTTGCCATAAGAGGTGTTTTGGCGTTATATGTTTTCCCTTGTGCACCTTATAATTTATCCTTTCTTTCTTTCATAATTTGTGTCTTCTTCTTTGCTGTCTCATTTGAACCCTGTTGGCTGCTATTTTACACCTTCCTGAGCGTGTCCATTCATGTTCTGAGTCTTGAACCTCCAGTTTGTAATGTCCTTTCTTATCTGAAGCTGCTTTTTTAATTACGTTCACCTCACACTGGAGTGTCGTGTCACACTTTCCATTTGCTTTGAGGATCTTTTGAGGTAGAGTTTTCTTCTTAAATGTTTTTATTCCCAATTTCTGCTTTCTTCTTGTTACTAGGTAAGTCTTACAGTTTAATAATTTCTTCTTATGGTTTTGTGTTCAGGATTATTTGTGGATTTTCCTGGACTAGCCCTAGTTTATGACTTATAGAGAGAATGTGGTAGAGGTCTGGATGGCTTACTCAATTTCTTAGTTCAAGAACACCCACATATTGCTATAGTGAAGTTCAGTTTCTTTAATAAATGGCAACTTTGGGGGTCTATTTTGTTCTGATTCTTGGATAATATCTTGGCTCGGTAGTGCCCTTATCATCAGCTACTTCCTTCCTTCCTTTCAACATCAAGTGTTTAAGGGACACCGCCACTTCCAGGGCACCTGCCTCTCCCTGGAGCAGCCCAGGAGACGATTCTGCATCCTGGGACTCTGCGCACTTTTCAAGCATCTTCCTTTTAACTCCCCATCAGTTCTCTGCTCTACCAGACCTTAGACCTGTTCTTCGTGTTCATCACGCAGTGTGCAGATTTCTCCTCTGGTTAATGTCAAAGGTTTCCTTCACTGGGGGGGACACTGCTATGCTCTCCACTCTTCCAAGCAATTTCCAACCAACTCTGCTCTGCTGTGAGCTCCCTTACCAACTATGCTGGTTCCAGATGTTTACTTCACTATTTATGTGTGAATTGAAGTCTGTGCTGTTTATTCTCTGTATTCTGTTTCATTATGGGTGGTTTTATTGGTTTTCTTTGTTGATGGCCATGCTTTCATATAGCATATGCACACAGATTTGGATTTCAGTGACAGGCATTACCAAGTAGGTACCAGAAGCCACCCTTTCCCTTCCTTTCTTCCTTTCTTAGTTCCTCTCACCGTGTTGAGCATTTGTCCCGTGGAATGCCTGAAGCTGAGCTTCCAACACTTCACGTAAGTGGCACATGAGACTCAAATAGAGAAATAAATGCCCAGGGCAACTGCTAATTTGACAAAGAAGTTAAGAGTCCAGGTCTCATGGCTGATGGCACTTACTTGGCAAGCTCGGTGAATGCTGTGGACTGAATGTTTGTGCCCCTCCCAACCACCCCCATTCCTATGTTGAAGCCCCAACCCCCAGTGTGGCTGTATTTGGAGATGAGGCTCTAAGGAACTAATTAAGGTTAAGTGAGATCATAAAAGTGAGGCTCTAATTGGATAGGATTGATGGTCTTATATGAAGAGATACCAGAGAGCTCCCTCTCTCTCTCTCTCTCTCTCTCTCTGCACATGCACCAGGAAAAGGCCAAGGTGGCCATCTGCAAGCCAGGAAGAGCCTCACCAGAAGCCACGTCAGCCGGCACCTTGATCTTGGACTCCAGCCTTCAAGGCTGTGAGAAATGAATGTCTGATGTGTAAGCCCCAGTCTGTGGTGTTTGTTACAGCAGCCCAAGCTGACTGAGACAGTGAGCTACGGGGTAGTTTCTGCTCTACCTCCCTGTGCATATTTTGATAAACAGAAACCGTCAAACCTTTTTGTCAAAATGAATGAACTACACACATGAAGTGGTCTGCCAGTCTCCCCGCCCCCCTGAACCCCAAACCTAGCAGCTTCATGTGCTCAACCTGCAGCAGCACATTCACGTCTGACCCACACTCTGGACAAAATTCTGGCCGAGGTGGGAGTTCACCACGTGCACGGAGCATCGGTCCTGCAGCCGTCCTGCTCCAACCCTGGGGCTGTGTCGCATTTCTCTGCACTGTGCTCCTGCCCGGCCCTTTGGAGCCCTGAGAGCTGAGCCATCAGGTCGCCAAGCTCTGAGCTGGGATCTTGCCCTGGAACACGCCCCATGTTGCTTTTCTGATCCTGACATGCCTGCCTTCTGACAGGGCCCCCAACCCTGCCAACGGGGCCTCCTCAGTCCCGCTCCTGCTTTCCTACCTAGGTGAATGTGTCCCAGGTGGAGTAATGTTGGCCGGTCATGCCTCTACAGCTGCAGCCACACCTCTTGTGTAAAGGTGTGTGGCACTGTGATTCCACATGCAGGGAGACACAGAACTAAGTGTTCGGGTTTGATGGGCCACAGCACAGGCACTGGAGCGTTAGGACCCTCACCGTTGCTCCGTGATCTCACGTCATCCTTACAAGACACCATGATACGGGAATGATGATCCCAATGTCACAGACAAGGAAACTGCAGCTCGAGGAGTTTGAACCTTGTGCCCAAGGTTAAAATCCTGTAAGTGCAGACAAAGTGTCAACGTCATAGAACAGATACCATCCAGACTGGTGATAGGTTTCATAAGAGAATTCTTTCTTTTTCACAAAAGAATGAGTGTAATTAAGTACTAAAGTCCCCGTCACTTAATATATAAATCTACATATAAAATATTTTCTACAAAACGTTTCAGAAACCAGTACTACGTACAGCGAAGGGAATTTTGTTCAAAGGACAGGCATCCCTTAGCACTGGAGGAAGGAGGGCTTGCTGGATGCGCATCAGGACCCAGCGAACATCCCTTTTAACACCTTCACCTTTCTTCACGCAGCCGTCAGGGTTTCCTCCTCCACATATGCTGTTGGAGTGGCTGGATTTCACCCCTGTGATGCAGGGATTAAGTGAATTCAGATGTCCAATACTTCTGAGAGCTTGTTAGAAAAATCAAATTACATGCCTCAAAATTAAAGAAAAACAAAACCGACAGGAAGAGTCTCGGTCCATGGGTCCATACCTAACCACCAAATATTTTCCTATAAAATGAAATGAATAAACTAAAAGTGTCTGGAAAACCCCCCACGGAGGAGGCTCCAGATGACGGCGAGTCGGCCCTGCCTTCAAGTCCTGCGCCCTCACGGCAGGCGGAGGCTGCAGGACTGAGCCCCTTGCTCAGGAGCACTTCACATCACAGAGTGCGGGACCTGTCACCGCCAGTGCACCGAGGCTCCGTCAGAGCCCCGTCATTTGTCACGGACAGATGGAAGGCCTCTGTTCCTGTCTTTCATTTTAAAATGGCTAACAACCACTGCTCTCTGGACACACCTGGGGATATGGGTGTTCACACAGTGTCGAGCCACCCGCACGAGTCCGGCGGCCTGGCCACCTCTGGCTCTGGCCCGGGCACCGAGGCAGGAGGGAGAGGACATGGAGATAGGTGGTCACGATGGCCTCAGGTGGGGGTATTCTTCTTTCTTTTTTGAATTGAGGTGAAATTCACGTAGCACAAAATTAACTGTTGTAAAGTGAGTAATTCAGTGGCATTTAGTGCATTCACAATGCTGTGCAACCACCACCTCTGTCCGGTTCCAGAACATTTTCATCCCCCAGAAGAAACCTGGCCCCCATTCACGGTCATTCTCCATCCCTCTCGGCCCCCTACCAGCAACCACTGATTTGCACTCTGTCACCATGAGTGTACTTAGTATGGACATTTCACGTTAAAGGAATCAAACATATGACCTTGAGTGTCTGGCTTCTCTCACTCAGCATGATGTTTTCTTGGTTCATCCATGTTGTAGCCTGTGTCAGACCTTCATTCCTTTTATAGCTGAATAATATTCCATTTATACATATGATACATATTATATACAGTGTATCCACAGCTAGATGATGGACAGATGGACAGACACCATAACGTGTCTATCCATCCATCTGCTGCTGTGCACTGGGGCTGTCTCCACCTCTTGTCTTCTATGAATAGGGGCGTACCATCCACGCCCTTGTTCCAGTCCCTGTACTCAATTCTCTTGGTCTAGACCTCCAAGTACACGTGCTGGGTCACATGGTCATTCTGTTTAAACTTCTGAGGACCCACCAGACTGTTTTCTTCAGTGGCTGCCCCTTTTTACATTCCCACCCACAATGCACAGGGCTCCGTCTTCTCCACGTCCTGGGCAGGGTCTTCTTGCTTGGAGCTGGCCATGCTCCAAAGGGACAATTCAGAAGGACGGAGGACTGAGACCCCCGGGAGGCCGTCCTTTTGGGTCCAGCCCCAGTGGAGGTGAGAGCTCTGCCGCCACCTCTGCATCAGTGGCAGGACTGGCCAAGCCCAGGAGCCCACGTCCTCCGTCTCTCTCACAGGCTTGGCTGTGGGAACGGGAACAGAACTGTGTCCGTGTCGGGACTGAACCGCCCCATCGATGCCTGGGCCATGCATGGCTGTGGAGCCACATGGCGGCCGATGGACACGAGCTCATGGCCCCACTTGTTAAGAATGGACGTGCGGAGTAACTCCAGGAGGTGACAGCTCGCCCACATCTTGTTACGATCGTGGTGGCTGGATCTCATCTCCGTCCTTTCTCTCAACCGGAGACCTCAAGAACCTTGTAGGAAGTCGGGTGCCCTTGCTGAGAGGCTGTCACCAAGGCCTTGGGCAGCAAAGGGACAGCAGAGTCACCCCCCCACCCGGCACGTCAGGACCAAGGCGGCTGCTGCTTTCTGCGGAGCCCTTTATTCAACCTCCGCCCGTCCTCTCAGTCCTGTCAGCAGCCCTCACCTTGCTTTTGCGCCAGCCCCACTGCACACGAGTTTCCAAGCCTCGCAGGGGAGCCCTCAGAACTGTAGCTCCACCTTGCAACAGTGAGCTCAGTGACCCCCGAGTCAAGGGGGCCCAGCTCCGGCCTGGACACCTTGCTGGTGCAGGTGTCCTGCACCTCGTCCTGTCCTCCTTCCCCAGACAAACAGGGCTTTCTGGGACCTGCAGTTTCTCGGGCAGCCCTCCGAGTGTCCGAGCCGATCCTGGACGACCACGGGCGGGGTCCGGACTCACCCTCGACGCCCTAAACCCAGACATGGGCACAGCTCCTGATCCCATAGGCGTGCCTCCCTCCCTCCCTGGCTCTGTTGCCCCTCCTCCGGGGGCCGGATGGGGCCCCCTGCACCCACAGCGGGGGTCCCCTTCCATCTGGGTGGGCTGCGGGAGCTCAGACTACCACCCTTTCGAGACGCTGCTGCCACCGCCCAGCCCCCACAGGTCAGGGACCAGCCCTGGGCACCGCCTGAGACACAGGAGGCGCCTGCAAACAGTTAAAAATGCAGCTGTGCTTTCACACCTAAGGGCACCTTCCCTGGTCCCTGGGGGTCTCTGTGTGCCGCCCCACCTGAGGGCCTTCCCTCACCTGAAGCCTGAGCCCCCGCATCTCGAGTAGCTCAGAGTGGACCCTTTTGATTTTGCATGAAACCAAGTGAATTAGCCTCCGTTAGGAGGAGCTTTGTGCACAACCGTAGGCGAAAATATCTGTTGGCTCTCGAGCTGTTAGTCCAGATGTGGCTTTCGTTTTCACAAGATTTAATTTCCATTAGTTTTGCGGCTTTTTAATAAGGAACCTTTTTCATCTCTTTCTCTCACTCCCAACCAAAATAACATCTTAGCCAAACTGAGATACCTGTTTCTCTGCTTCAGAAGAAAAGGAAGTAAAGCTGCCTTTTTAAGCCGTCTGATGTTTCAGAATCGTATTTAACAGCTTCTGCGAGTAGAACACGAGACCTGTTTTGAAAAAGACCATATTTTCTACACGTTTAGAGCTCCGGCATTTTCTGTTGATCAGCGATACCATGCTGAATTACCCTTGCTTTTCTACCTACCAGTATATTTTATTTCATTTATATGAATAAATGGTTTATGTATCTAGAAACATCACAGATTTAATTAAGAATTAGTCTCCAGTTCAATCAAGAAGGGTTTCCTGGCTACACAGAAGGGAAGCGACGACCATGAGCAAAAGATTTTAAAACTGTGTCAACCTCATTCCTTGTGAGGTCATGTGTAGGTAGTTCAACAAAAATTGAATTTTAGAGATGGATGAATCATGGAAAAGCTTGCTTTTTCCCCAGTTATCTGAGCACTCTGAAAACAACCCAACTCAACACAGCTCGGGGGAAGACTTCCAGGTCTGTGAGTTGGGCTCCAATGGTCACCTTTGTTTCTCTGGACCACGTGTCACAGAGCAGGGGGGGACAGTTAGGACCTTCTGGTTCTCTGTAACAGCACCACATCTGGATTGCAGACCGTGGGAGAGAACACAGTGGACCCCTCCGTTCCCCCTCCACCTCCAAGGCAGGACAGGTGAAACCCCCAATTTCCCAACCTGCATGGGGCTAGGAGTGGCCACCTGACACGGCTCTGGCCCTCTGGGTGAGGACAGAAGTGTGTTCAGGGCTGTTTGAACCAGACTTCTCCAGAGACCTGGACCAGTAGTGTGGAGATTGGCTCTTATGCATGCACACACAGACAGAGAAGGATGTTAAAGAATTGGCTCATGTAACTCTGGGGGCTGGTTTGGCATCTGTAGAGCAGGCCAGGAACTCGGGCAGAATTTCTATGTTACTATCTTGAGGAGAAACCTGTCTTTTCTCTTAAGGGCTTCAACTGATTGAATGAGACCCACCCACATTACGGAAAGTAAGTCTACTGGTTTAAGAGTTAATCACTTCTAAAAAAATACCTTCACAGCAACATCTGGACTGGTGTTTGACCCAATAACTAGGCACTATGGCCCAGCCAAGTTGACTCATAAAATTAACCACCACAGGGGCTCTGATAAAAGGGAGATGTAGCCCACATTCGGGGTTCCCGAAGCCATTTTGCAACCATAAAGAACCGAGCATGAGGGAAAGGCTGAGAGACAGAGAGTAGTGGCCTTTAACTCACTGAGCCTGAGTGTGTGTTGGGGGGAAGAGACCCCTGTGTGAACAAGACACACTGCTTGATTAGTCACTGGGGGTCTTTCACACCATTGAAGTCAACAAAAGGTGTTTGAAACATTAACCTTCCCAAAGATCACGAGATGATGGAAGTAACAGGCTATGGCAAGAGCGCTGTGATGAGATTTGCTGATCCCTCTTGTCGAGCTGTTGACGCGAGGCGCTGCCCAGAGGTTAGCCGTTGAACTGGCAGCATCTACCTGAGCTGCACCCCCGGACCTGGTCAGAGCCAAAGAGAATGTTTCTACTACACGCGGATGCATGTCACACTTGTGTGAGGAGCGAGAGGGGCCGGACCTCGGCCTCGCTGAGCGTGACTGTTACTTTGTGTCACTTCCTCCCTTGTAAAGGGAGCTAGAGACAGAGGCGGCCACTTGTGAAGAATGTCGAAAGAGTATTCCTCCATTTCATAATTTATTCTTTCCTTTGTAAACCAAACAGGTGGGCACCGAGTTTCTATTACACTTTGGGCACTAGTTGGATGCTGAGACCATGTGAGCGGAGCACCTGTCTTGAGGAGCACAGAGCTTGTGGGGGAAGAAAGACATGTGGACACATCATTCATCACGCACGAAGGACCCAGAAGTGCCTGCAGGAGGGAACCCTTAGGAAGCCTCTTTGCTTTGTTAGTGCCGTGGAGTGGATCCCAACTCCTAGCACCCTTGTGAGCAGAACCCTGCCCCGTCTTTCTGCACCATCCTCTCACCTTCCGGTGCTGTATCAGCCAATGTTCTCCTGTTATTCACAGGGTTTTCGTGGCTGCTGTTTTTGGAAGTGGGTGGCCAGGTGCTTCTTCCCAGTCTGTCTTAGTCTGGAAGCTCTGCTGAAACCTGTCCACCATGGGTCACCCTGCTGGTATTTGAAATCCCAGTGGCATAGCTTTCAGCATCACAGCAACACTCAGCTGCCACAGTATGACAACCGGCAGATGAGTGGTGTGGTTCCCTGACCGGAAATGAACACGGGGCGCCTGATCTTAGCCACTAGGCCACCAGGACTGCCTCATTTTAGAGGATTAAGTAAAGTGATTCATGCACACTAGTTGGACAGGGACCAGCGCAGAGCAAGTAGCCAACAATCTCAGCTGCGCTTGTTATTTTGGAACAGAATTTGATCTGATAATGAATGAGGATTTGGCCCTGATGTTAGCACTCATCCAGAGGAAGGATGGTCAGGACCCACCCAGTTGGAGGTGAGGGAGGTGGAGAAGTCAAGGATGACCAAGGATTCCCACTCGGGCAGCCCAGGGAGAGCTCGAGGAAGAACGCTGGCGACACATTAGGACACAGCGCACGATGCCAAAAGAAATCACGAAGTTAAATGTACAACACCTGAGACGACAGTCCCAGGGCTGCCCATGACAGCGTTCTCCAGGAAAAGGGACAGAACTCTGACGGTGCTGCCCCGAGAAGGCAGCCCAGGTGCCTTGCAGATGCCCAACTAGGAGCATATCCTTTCCCTTTTCTCATAATTTGTCGTTTGCACATCAACTTCCTCTGAAAGACTAGCTCACACAGTGGGTCTAACGCGGATTCTCCACTCAAAGGTCTGCCCCACTGAAGCCACAGAGGTATCTACCCTCACGGGACCCGCATCTGTGGTCAGGTCACATGTAAACTTGTAGAGCCCCCCTGCAGGCACACTCAGCCTGGGGGGCCTTCCGTGGCCGCAGTGGTGGCGGTGGCGGCAGCGTCAGGGATGAGCGGCTTCCTCCCGAGGCTGAGGGGGAGAGGGCTGGCCCTGTTACCCCCCGCTCCCCGACAGGGGGCCCTCCCACTGCGTCTGTGTCTGCAGACAGGGGATGCACTCTTCCCGTCGGGAAATCAGGGGAGGGGGACACAGCTGTTTCTCCATTTTCTTCTATGTTGGGTCTGCTACACTCAGGTTTTCTCACCATCCAGGAATGTTCAACTTTTCAGTTACTCGGTTTCATTTCAAACCAACACATGCTCTTTCTGCGGCCGAGAGGGAGTGTGTTTGTTCTAAAAGGAACAACGTACGCAGCTGTGACATAAACACAAATAATTGGCTCTGTGACATTCTTAATAAAAAAGACATGTTGGTTTTGTTGTAATGGCAAATTTATAGCGTATTTTTCCTCTAAGTGAGAACAAAAGCAATCCTGGGTCACAGCCTCGGTTCGGCATACCAAGACTGCCCTCTATGGACACCCGGGCTCGACCACGGCCCCGTGTCCCGCTCTCCCTCCAGCTTCCGTGAACCTGAAGAACTAAAGCGGCCTCCTATAGTAAACGGCCCCCAGCTGAGAAGGGGCGACGTTCCTCTCGTCTCCCAGCCTCACAGCAGCTCTTGGCGGGATTGTTCTCCATCCATTCCCATCAGAGCTGGACTCCGAGATTTAGGCCCCTCTTCCATGGCCCCGACACTTTGTAACTCTGAGACTTCCATGGAAATTCTCAGCCTGAAGGCCTACAGACACTCGAGAAGCAGCCGAATTTGGAAAGGCTACAACGCGAGAAAGAGCTGTCTGTGAGTTGTCTCTACGTGTGGGGGAAGCTGGCCTCAGCCGCCTGTGTCCAGAGAGAAGATCCCCACGGTGAGGGAGAGCCCACAAAAAAGCGGAGCCATGGGGCAAGGACAGGCAGCTTCTCAGAGGGCCCGAGAGGCTGCCGGCTCACAGCGCTCAGGTTGCGAAGGCTGGAATGGGACAGACGGGTAGATGGAGATCTGTCTGTCTACCATGAAGTGGGCTAGAAAGCAGTGCTTCCTGCAGGCCGGCTGACTCGACCTTAACCGCAGTGCTGGGAAGCAAAGACCACGGGCTTCCTGGCCCGAACACCGGCCACGGCCGCTGCTCCCTCCTGAAATCCAGGGAGAGGCGCTTGCTGCCGTGGAGGACAAATCCAAACCCATCAGCGGGGCCCAGCAGGCGACTCTCCAGGGAGACGACACGAGAGGCCACGACAAGGTGTTGAGTCCGTACTGGGTCACAAACTGCCCCCACCGTTAGGGGCGGTCGGCGCTGGCCCGGCCGACCCTGCCGGGCTGGGAGCGTGACCTTTATGCACACCAGCTCACATCAACCTCCCGGGGCCACCAAATCCCTGAGCAGAGCCTGTTCCCCAAGATTCACAGCTGGTCGGTTGCAAGGCCAAGCCAAACCCGCCCAATAATGCCACGTGCTGGCTGTGGGTGGGTTCAGCGCCGCCCTGGACCCAAGCGAAGCTGATGGTCAGCTGTGCCCACCACCTGCCACTCTGAGACGACCTGGTTGGTGATCTGATAAGGAAACTGGGAATTGCTTTTAGAATTCCTCAGCAGGAAAGGTCCTGGTGAACACTTACCTGAATCTATAATTGTGCAGGAAATAAACACACGTGAGGCCAGGTCTCTGCTCTGCCTCAGTTCATAATCTTCAGGGGGACAGACATTTAAACAGGAGCCATTATGACCAACAGGGCTGGCTCTGCGTGCTTCCAGCTTCCGTGGTGACCCCTCGGCTATGGTGACACCCCTTCCTGCACTCTGGGGCTTCCTGCTGCTCTGACCCCTGGAACCGCCCAGTGCCCCTGTGTCTGCACCAGAGGCTGCAGGAGCCTGGGGGAACAGCATCTCTGGGCAGGGAAAGTGCAGCAAGAGTGTAATTTAAGAAGACTGCCCTGTGTGCTGCCTGAAGCCAGGCCAGACCAGGTGGACAGCCTTCCTGGCTGGTGCTGATCTGTGGTTCAGGGCATAGGCCACAGCGTGGAGAGTTGTAAGGCCTCTGAGGTCCGCATGATGCACAGGATCCAGAGGGAGCTGGGAGTGAGCTCCCCAGAGGGCCAGAGCAGGAGAGGAAGGTGTGGAAAATGGAGAGTGAACGACTCCCGCCAGCCCCACCCCCACAGCAGCCAGAGGGGTCACTGCCCCACCCGGGGCTGCCACACAGGACAGCACAGGAAGCGTGCCCCCGTGGGCCCCCGGGGCTGCATTGTCCCCATTTCCACAATAATGTAGCCGTCTGCACCAGCTCTCAGTGCTCAGCACCTCTGCCACTCCTGCTATCTTAAAACCTTGAAGCTAGAATTCCAGTTTCTGAAGTGGGAACATCTTGAGACGGGCCTGGCTTCAGTCCCTAATGCATTGGCTAAAAAGGGCGACGGAAATGGAGAGGGAACTGAAGGATGAGCCCAAAATGCGAAAAGAGGAAGCATCTTTTTCTTTCCCCTTCCATTAATTCTCGATGGCAGAAGATTCTAGAAATCCAGGTCACTCTTCTTAAAAGTAAAAGCTAAGTCATCCTCGCACAGGTTCTCTTCAGCAAGCTGCCCCTTTCACTAAAGCCGTGGGAACAAGGACACTGTTTCAAGGTGCACACTGTGTGTAGAACGGATGGTAACACTGTCCTGCAGGAGTGTCTCTAGGGAGAGGCTGTGAGCTCAGTGGCATCGCCACCAGAGAGTCACGTGTAGGAGAGAGGGCCTTGGGTGGGTTCTGGCCCCAGGTGGGGTAGGCTGCACGTTGCCCCAGGGAGAGGCCTATGGCATGATCCACCTTGCAGGGACCGGGTGTTGGCCTGGCCTCCCCTGTCCCTGCACCCTACCTAACAGCCTGAGAGGGTGACACGTCCAGCCCAGGTATCTCCGAGGGAGGCCTCGGCTGAGACAGAGCGGGACCTTCCCTGCTGCCAGCCCAGCCCCGAGGATGCCTTCACCCGGAGAAGTGTGTCCAGGGTAGCACTCCGTCTTGGAAGAGCAGACTGTGTTGGCGCACAAGTACTGACTCTGTGGGTTTCCCAGGCGATGCGATGCTGTGCCCACAGACACGCCTGAGTAGTGGGCCTGGCATTCAATCATACCATGGATTGCCTGCCTCGAGGTCCAAAGGAGTAAGCCTGGTGAGCTTCGGGCCTGGGGAGGCCACAGCACTCCGTCCCTGCATTTGTAAATGGGACAACGAGAGCGTCCTGGCTGCTGTGTGAATCCCCGTGCCTTGTGAGCCCTTCAGGTGAGCCTTTGAGGGCAGAGGGCTGGGGGCACCCCCAAAGTGTCTGTGACTCGCAGAACTCCGAATGGGACCCCCGCTGCCCGGGAGAGCCAGGATGGACACCCAGGCAGTGACACAAGCCCTCCCTTGCCTCCGGGCCTGGCAAGGCTAGATGAGGGGCTCTTCCCCAAATCCCAGTCTCCTGACTTAGCGAACGACAGAGCGGCTCCCAGAAACTTGAAGATGACTGTGTACCCCTGACTCGCACCCAGAGGGAGGTCCCAGGGTGTTACTCGAACACTTGCATGCAGACAGACAGACAGACAGAGAGCGAACAACAGAACAGGGCCCTTGACCAGACACCTGCGGGCGCCTGGGGCTGGCCTCAGACGTCCCCAGGACTTGGTCCCGCAGGGGTCACCCTGTGGCCACACATGTGTCACGTCCTCCTTGTTTTCACACTAAGTTACCTTTACAAATTAGTCTTACTTTTTCCAAACCACCTTACTGGTTCGTCTTGGCCCTATTTTAAGCCAGCGGCGTATCGCGGGCCTGGAAGTCCACGAGGAGGCGGCGTTCAGGTCTCCGTGTCAGCGTGTCCTGAATTTGAAACGCGTGGGGTTGGGTTTCCCTCCTCCCAAGTTAAACCAAATGCGGCTCTCCTCCACCACAGCCCCGTCGGCTGTGCAGGCTTCTCGTTAGGGACCTGAACACAGTAAAACTTTTAATTTGGATTGGATTTCATTTTGTTCTGTTGCCAAACCCTACACAAGAGGGGACTTTTTCAACTTAAAAAACACAGCATTCTGTCAAGAGTTAGAACTCTGTTTGTATTCTGGAGGAAAAATGTATTTGGAAATGAGAGAGACGCTCAAGAGTTCCAGTAATATGGGATTTACTGAGCACGTGCCACAATCATTCTCAGATTTGAACTTAAATATTAATTTTTAATACTTTTCACAAGGACTTTGCACTTCTCAAAATAAACACTCTCGGCTTAGGATGGGCTGGCCGTGCCGTCAGCCTGTGTCCAGAATGTGGCTCCACCACTTTTCCAGAATGGTTGGATGTGCACTGTATCACGCTCCTCACATAAAACAGCATCCAGTCCCTTCTCTCTGCAGAAGTTTCCGCCCCTGGAGAGCTGGAGGCCTTCCTCCCGGGCTCCCCTGGCACAGGGCAGGGTGCGGGAGCAGCACAGGGCAGGGGTGCAGAGAACGGGAGCAAACTTTTTCTTAAAGGACCATATCGCAAATATTTTTGGCTTTGTGGGCCTCACGGTCTCTGTCACAACCGCTCCCACTCGCTGCCGTAGCTCTAAAGAAGTCGCAGACAATTCGTGAACGAACGAGCGCAGACGCATTCCAATGAAACGTTTACAAAAACAGGCGAGATTCCGAAACCCTGCGACACGGGCCCTGCCTCTCCCCAGAACCTGTGAGGTGCTGGGTCACAGGGCCAGCCCTGACTCCCCCATGAGGGCTTGAGAGCAGAGCCAGGCTCACTTCCCCCTGCGCACGCCTGGGGTCACAGGAAGTGCCGGGCTCAGGCCTCCCTGATCAGGTCCACCAGATGCCCAGCAGTGTCCTCGGGATTCCGGCCCTCAGGGGGTTCTAATGAGAATCGAGGTAGAGACCGCTGGTGAGAGGACTAGCATTCGTGAGTGCACGGGCACACACACATGGGAACACACACGGGAACACACACACGGGCACACACATGCATGGCACACACATACACCACACAGACACACATACATGCACACACAGCTACACACGTGTTCACAGACACAAATATACACACCAGCACACACAGAGACACACGCATGTGCACAGACAGGTACACCCGTGCACACGTGTACCACACATAGACACCCACCCCCTCCCTCACATGCTCACACCACACATACATATGCACATATGCACACACATAGACACACGTGGGCACACGGGAACTAGGAAAACAGAAGACTGGGAACACTCTTGGGCACGTGGGGTCACCAGGCCCACAGGCAGGAATGAGCGTCTAAACGTCTAACGCGAGTGAGACACACAACATCAGTGGCCACAGCTTGGCTTTGGGGTCCCGGAGAGGACCCAGCTTCCCCGTGAACTCCCAGACTTGCCGACCGGGGCCATGCGGGGCGGCCGGGGGCTGCCGTCTCACGTCGCCTCAGATGTCAGAGGACGTACACATTCTTCTCAGTCTCAGCCTTCAGATATTATAAAAAATTATTACTAGGTTATTTTTTTCAGAGCATAAAATTTGAATGATGTAGAATTTATCAAATAAAAACTGAGAACACATCTCTACCCCCCGCCCCAGCAAATCCCTGGGGTCCCTCGGAAGTGATCTCTAGTGACAGTTTTGTGTTTATTCTTTTTGTGTGTGCGTGTGTGTGTTTGTGCATGCACATGTGTGTGCATGTGTGAGTGTATATCAAAATACATTTTTACTATAAATGGGATCTTACTATTCCATAATCACTTATTTACTGTCTCGACAATCCCTCCACATTGGTACATACAGTTGTATTTATCCTTTAAATGACTACCTGGTACTCCATCATACAGATTTAGCAAAATTTATTTAACTTTCCCCATTCATGGATATTTGTGTTCTAGTTTTTCGCTCATATAAATACTCTTTCTAAGAGCATCCTTGTACACGTCCTTTTGTGCCCATGTGTGAGTATACCGCTAAGAAATTTGTATAAAACTGTTGGGACAAAAGATGAGATTTACTTAATTCTAGTCAACACTGAACTTGCCCCTCAAAAGCCCTATGACTGTTTCTCCGGCATGCAGTGTCACTGACGAGAAGTCGGATGTGAATTTGGTTTTCCTCCTCTCGTAGGTAAGCTGCTTGTTCCCTCGGAAAGAGGCCGGGGTTTCCTCTTTGTCTTTGGTGTTCTAAGCTTTAGGTGGAAGATGGACCCGGAGGTGGTCTGCACAGTGCCTGGGCTGCTTCTTCCTTCTTAACCTTTTTACTCCCCGTTGAGACAAAGCTGAGGGTTTGTATCTCTTCAGCTCTGAGAACTTATATGATTTATCTGATTGTTCCTCTCTCCACTCTTCTTTCCTGGAAGTCCTGGAGAAATGCCCGGCACCTTGGGCTGAGCATCCAAGTTTTCTTTTTATGTCTCTCTGTTCTCAGGGATCCTCAGGCGGCAGCTTCGTGTTCACTGACCTGACCGTGAGCCATGGCCACACTACTCATGTGGGGCGTTCTTGCGTCTCTTGTTGGGGGCAACCATATTTTTAATTTCAAATAGGGTTTTTTTTTATTATTCTCTGTTTCTTTTTTTGCTTTCTTTTTTTTTTTTTTGTGAGGAGGACTAGCCCTAAGCTAACATCCAATGCCAATCCTCCTCTTTTTGCTGAGGAAGACTGGCCCTGGGCTAACATCCGTGCCCTTCTTTCTCTACTTCATATGGGGTGCTGCCACAGCATGGCTTGACAAGCGGCGCGCCCGGGATCTGAACCTGTGAACCCCGGGCCGTCGAAGCAAAGCATGTGCACTTAACCGCTGCGCCACCGGGCTGGCCCCCTGTTCTCTGTTTCTTTTTGGTGGGAACTTTAAAAAAAGTATGAATGTATTAGACTCTAAGATACACTGAATATACTAATTAAAATATTTGTAATATTTTTTGGACCCTGAATTATTGTTCCATACAGTTGTCTGCTCTGTGTGTTAAGCTCACTCCTGCCCTCAGTGCCACTCTTTCTACTGAGAACCTGGAGACACCGAGGCTGTGTTTGCGCTGCTGGAAGCAGGGCCGAGTGGATCAGCCACGCTAGCTGACTTGGGGTCCACTGCAACAGGAGGATCTGTTTCTCCATCACCTTAGGCCTCTGGGGCCTGAGCAGACAGGACACTAGCAGGCTGTCTGAGGGGCAGCAGGGTGTGGACCACGCTGTGCTCTGTGGGGTCGGTCTCTGGGGTAAGACGTGGACTCTGCGAGGGCCTTCATCTTATTCCCTCCTGGGAACCACTGTCTTTGCTGTACTGATGTGTTTAGGGTCATGGAGACCCCAGTGGAGGAGTGAGGGACACGTGCAGCTTTCTCACTGGGGGGCACACTTCTGTGCACCTGTTAGCAAAGCCCCCTTCTATTCACTCTTCACAGAGACCGCCTGAGGGGTCTTCACTCCCGCCCAGCTCCAGCCCTCCCATTGGAGTCTCCTGCCATGTTCTGGGCTATAAGCTCCTCTCTCAGCTGGATCAGATTCCATTTTCTCCTCAGTTTTCGGGAATGTGTCACAACTCCTGGACAGAACATGTCACTCTGTTTTCCAGTGTTGTTAAGGATTTATTACTTTTTAAATATATTTTCTGTTTTTGGAGGAATTTTGGGTGGGAAGGACCATATGCACACACACAGTCCTCCTGTTTGATTTGGATCAAGAATAAATGAGGGCTAATCAAGTTGGGTGTGCAGACCTATGAGGGGGTGACTGGGCGCTGAGCCCTGAGGGATGATCAACAAAACATTGCAGGTAAGACACAGGGAAGCCACGTGCCTGCTGAGTGCGAGGGCCAGCCAGTCGTCTTCCATCTGAGAGGGAACAGGTGCAGGCCTGCCCCTCACTCTACAGAATAAGATGCAATGGCTTCAAAATTCACTAGATTACAGATAAAACAAGAAAATCATCAGAAGGAAATTTTAAGATAATATTTTTATAACATAGAAGTTGGGAGGGCTTTTCTTAATCAAAACAGAAAACCCAGAGCCTTAAAGAAAAATTAGATGTCTTTTACTTTATCGAGTTCTGTACTTTTATACGGCAAAGACGCATTACAGAGATACAAGAAGAAAAATGTTTGCGGATCATATGACAGACAGAGGGTTAATCTCCTTAGTATACAAAATTCTCTTACTTTTTATTTAGAAAAAGACAAGCAGTCCAATGGGAAATTAGCAAAGAAGAGGAGCCGACCACTCGCCAAAGAGGGTGTGCAAACAGCAAATATAGACTCAGAAGATGCATGGTCCCCCAGGGGTCCGGGGTGTGCGTGGAGCAGGAACAGCCGCCGACCCCGGGAACCACACACTCAGCACCGCGCACCTGGTGCTGAGGACGGTGTGAGGTCAGCGCTCAGTGACATTTCTGGCCAGAGTGTGAGTTGAAACGACCTCTTGAGAAGGCCCTCAAAAATTGACAGTGAATATGTTTTACCCTGCAATCACGTGTTGGGGAAATTCATCATACAGAAATATTAGCGCCTGTAAATGATATTGTGCGTTTAAGGGGTTTATTGGATCAGTGTTTATATTGGTAAAAACTTGAGACCCCTGTCTATCGCCCCTTGGCGGATGTGGAGCAGAACATGGTGCCCCTGCCGTGGCGTAGTGATTGAGTTGGGGGTTCACGGGTTCAGATCTCGGGCGCAGACCTACACACCACCCATCAAGCCAGGCTGTGGCAATGTCCCACATACGAAATAGAGGAAGATGGGCACAGATGTTAGCTCAAGGACAATCTTCCTCACCAAAAACAAAAACAAAAAATGGTTCTGGCACAGAGTTAGCATGCCAGATATCAGGTTAAACCACAAGAAATTGCTCGTTTTCACATTTTTGGTATACAAAACAGGCACTTTCAAAAGGTCCTCCAGATACACTAACTGTCAGCCAAAGGCATTGACTCAGAAGCAGCCTGAGATGTGTTTTAAGAGAAAAAAGAAATATTCTGAGCAACAGGTGTGGTATGAGTTCTGGTTTTGTTTAAAAATAACAAGACAGAAAAAAAGTCCACTTGTGCAATTTAGATTGTGTAGATGTTTGCACGCATGTAGAGAGATATATGGGGAGATAATAACCCAATTTTTAGCATCATACTTCAGAGGGATGGGTTTGAAGGCTGGGAGGGAGATGGCTAAGTTTTTCATTATACTTTTTGACTTGCTACAATGAGCATACCCTGCTTTGGTAATTAAAACATCGAATAAAACATAACAAAACAAAAATTAAATGGAGTGAGAAAACCATCATAATGATTTAGATTGCTAAGTCTGAAGTTAGGGTCTCAAAACCAAGAGTAGAGCGCAGAATTTTTTTTTTTTTTTTTAAGGGAAACAAAGTCCTTCCTCTCTGAGGGATACTAGTTTGAGCTGGGCCCAAACCTTCGAACCATGGGAAAGTGGCATTTCAGGAGAGAGGAGGGTGGTCTGGTGCCTGGAGAGGTGATGAATCAGCAGCCAAGACCAGCTGGGAAAACTGCCAGACTGGGAGGCTCTGCAGGTGACATGCAAATGTGTGTTCAAAAGAGACCGGGTGCCATGTTGCTAGTGAAGTGGCCGTCCAGAGGACCACACAGCGCAAGGACAAGGGACCGGGAGAAGCAAGGGGCATCTGTGACAACGCCACCCCCCGATTTCCCAGATGGCCTGGTGCCGAGAGCTACCCCAGGAAGGAGTGAGCACGTGGCCTCGTCTGCTGAACCCCGTGTAACACGTGTGCCCAGGCATGTGGCCCCTCCCATTTGCACCCAGCAGAAGGCTCTGCAGACCGCATCCCCAGTGCCCGAGTGCCAGAGAGGGTTCACGGACCATGGGACTCAGCATGGCCTCACTGGTGAGATCCCACGGTCCAGGGCGAGGGAGGCGCACAAGGCTTGCCCACCACTGCTGGCTTCTTTCGTGACCAGCCCTCAGGAAAAGGCGACATTCTCACCACTCAGGTCCTTCCGGCTGTCGGGATCTTGATGACGGTGTCCCTGTGCTGTCCTATTCCTCTGTCCCTGTACTTTCTATAAACCAGGTAGCTTTCCAGAGTCGAGAATGCTTCTTCGTCGTTTTTATTGAGAAAATACACACGTATGCACACTGAGAGTTCCCATTCAAACTTGATTTTTACCGAAGCGCATGTGTCTTCCCGTCTTTGTTCTCCCGTGCTGAAAATCCTGGTTCTCCACAAAAGCGTCCTAACGAGGCAGCTCTTTCTCCCGCGTTCACACCCAGAGGCTTGGAACGCGGAATACGTCCGCTGGAAACAGCTGGACACCAGTGGTGTTTTGTTCTGTGTTTTCCTTAGCTTCCATCCCACCCGGGCATTCCAGTCACATCAGAGTTTCATCGTCTCTTGAAATGGTACCTGTTAGCGTGGTTGCACCCTTAACTTGATACGTGGTGAAAGTATAGTCTGTTTTTGCTTCCTATTTTAAGAGGTTGAATTTTTAAAACTTCCTTATAATTATGCAAAATATTTACAAGGTGTCAAAAATACATCTAAACAAAGCAAGGAATGCTCAGGGCATGTGGCTCCTATCTCATTCCCTCCACCCATTCCCCACCCCACCAAAGGTAAAAAATTAAAACATTTTGCAGTCCACTCTCTCATTCATAAAACACGAGCTTATGCACAGTGCACGTGCGTGCATATCAATATCCAAAAAAAAGGGCACCTGCTACCGGGGGCCGAAGCTGTGAAGGGTCCAGCCTGGCCTCCTCCCGGCACTGGGGTCCGGCTGGCAATCAAAGGAAAGTGCACCTCCCCCCAGCCACGTCGTGCGATGGACAAAGGAAACGTGGGGGCGGATGGTGGCAGCTCCGCTCTTCAGGGAAAGGCCCTCGGAGACCCGCTAAACCAGCTCTGCGTGGCCTGAGGTCCAGGGATCAGGATGGAAATGGTGGTTTGCTGCAATTGGCACTCAAACCGGGACCTCTGACTTCATACCACAGGCTGCACAGCATCACAGCGTCTCTGGTCCCCTAACCTCACTGTTTCCTGGAATTGGTTCATCTCCTTGAGAGATGATTTTGCTTCCTGTTTCCTAATCTTGTCCTCTCCTTAGTCTTTTTGCTCATCCTCTTCCTGCTCTCTCATTTTCCCAAAGAACCTTCATAAAAACCTCATTTCCCCATGGCACTGAAGACGCGGTAATTTGTTTCATGGTAAGATTGATTTGCTGCCAGCCCGGCAGCAGCAGGCAGCCAAAGTCCAGAGTGGTGCGGCCACACTGCCAAGGAAAGCAACATCCTTGAAGAAGAAACGCTTCTCTTAAAGATTAGAGCTGCAGAGCGCTGTTAGTCTATGTTAAAATGGATTTAAAACCCTGGGCTTTCATTCTGCACGATGTGGCGCCTTTTCCATTGCAAGAAAAAGTGCTTGTAGTAACTTCATCATAATGAACTGGAGCCGCAGCCCAATTTGGCAGGACACTGGACGAATGATGCACTGCTGGGTGGCCCCCGCAGGACTGACCTGCTCCCTCCCGGCGGGTCTTCAGAGGACACTTAGAGCCCCTAAGGACTCAGGGCAGGGACCGCAGTGGAGGAGGACATGTCACTTTCTCATCAGTCCTGGGTGCCCCTCTGTGCCCTTGCTTATTTTATGGGGAAACCTAGGAGGGCAGGAGTCTTGGGGGGATGAGAAGGGACAGGCAGGAAGAGCAGGACCCTTTGTGTGGTCACCACATGGCTGGTTTGTGTTGAAGCTTCAGTCCCCTGGGGGTGCTGTTGTGGAAGTGCTAACGGGATACTGGCTTGCCAGCTGGTCCTGCTGTCTGATGGGGGTCCCCACAGTCTGGTGGGGGGAGGTCCCAGCTGTCTGATGGGGGTCCCAGCTGTGTGATGGGGGGGTCCAGCTGTCTGATAGGGGGTCCCCACGGTCTGGTGGGGGGGGTCCCAGCTGTCTGATGGGGGTTCCAACTGTGTGATGGGGGGATCCAGCTGTCTGATGGGGGATCTCAGCTGTCTGGTGGGGGGGGTCCAGCTGTCTGATGGGGGTCTCAGCTGTCTGGTGGGGGGGTCCAGCTGTCTGATGGGGGTCACAGCAGTCTGGTGGGGTTTTCCCAGCTGTCTGATGGCGGGATCCAGCTGTCTCAGGGGGATTCCCAGCTGTCTGATGGGGGGTCCCAGCTGTCTGATGCAGGGTCCTGGCTGCCGGATGGGGAGGTCCCCGCTGTCTGATCGGGGGGTCTCAGCTGTGTGATGGGGGCATCCCAGCTGTGTGCTGAGGGGGCTCCCAGCTGTCTGATGGGGGGTCCCAGCAGCCCAGGGGGCTCGCATCTGTTTAGTCCCTCCTGTAGTCTCCTCCATGTCCCACCAGGGCCAAATCTTGGTGCTTCAACATCCAGACTCCAGACACAGTCCTCTCAGGGCTCCATTTCCACTGGTGAGAGACAGAGAAACAAAATAAAGAGTCAGTCCAGCCAAGTTGGGGATGATCACCATGTGGGAGCAAAGGGAGGAAGGAGCTGGGTTCCTCTTATATTCTCAATGGGGTGTCAGGAGGGGCACCTGAGAGGTGACCCTGAGGGAAGACCAGAGAGGAGAAGGGGGCTGTAGTCACCTGGACAGAACGTCCACACAGGGGGAGCAGCAAGGGCAAGGCCGGGCCTGGGGTCTGGGGCGGCCAGGGGGCGGGGCGGGACGGCAGAGAGGCAGATGCTATCAGGCTGCAGAGTGTGCTCTGAACTTTTAAAGGAGTCGGCGCCTCTGGAGGCTTGGAGTGGAAAAGAGAACCACAGGGAGGGACAGAAGGCAGGGGACCATGACAGGGGCCTCTGCAGGGCTCCAGGGTGGAGGAGAAGGCGTGGAGAAGTGAGAGGGTGCTGCAGGGAGCCGTGGAGGGCTGGCCATAGGTCAGGCCCGTGCTGCAGAGACCTGGAAGCACACCTGAGGCCGGCAGGTCAGCGAGAGAGGGCCGCACATCATCCTGGGCTTCCTGCTGGGTGGTCCCTTTGGAGGGATGCTCCCAGGGCCCGTCTTTCCCGGCCACGTCAGCGCTGGCCCAGAACGTCGGGCTTTCCTTCTCTCTCTTTGTCTCTCCTTCTGTCTCTCTCTCTCTCCGTCTCTGTCTGGTCTCTGTCTCCCTCTCCCTCCGCAACCCTGCTTCTCTCCCCAATGTCTGAGGGGTCTGGCTGTCTCCCTGGCTCCCACCCTCGGGATACCCTCCTTGTACTATTTCCCCCGAGGAGGGACAGTGGAGCGCTGAGCTCTCCAGTCGCGGGAATCATGCCTTCCTCCCCGGGGTTTTGTCACCAACTTGATATATAACTAGGTTCTTTTGTTTTCAATTTTCGGATTACATTTTCTTCTTTTTGCTTTAATTTTATTCTTTGTTTGTACAAAACATAAATGACTCCAGAGCCAACCACGTAACCGGACATATTAGGAGAGTTCTTCCTTCCAACCACGCACGCCCAGGAGCCCGCTGTTGATTTTTGTGCTAACCTCCCAATGCTTCCTTCTGCAGTACACGCACACGTGCATTCATGCAGCGTCCGGTCTTCCACTGACTCCCAGTGCCCTGCTGAAGTGACGACGTTTAGCTGGGCTCGGGCGCGTGTGGAGTGGACCGACACGGGTGGGGACTGAACATCCCTGCTCCACTGGGAGGCAGCTGGGTGGCTGTGTCCCGAGTGCTAGGAAGCAGGGCACCCCAGTGCTCAAGGGGGCTGTGCCAGAGCCCCCCACCCTCCTCGGTCTTCCCATGTAGCTGCTTGGCCTCTTCCCAACAAGGTGGCTCAGTTCCAAGACGAACGTCCCAGACGGATGGTCTCTGGTGACCTAGCTTTGAAAAGTCACCCAGTGTCACTCCTGCCCAATCAGGGGCCTGCCCAGACACAGAGGCTGGGACATAGATCCCCCGTTGGTGGGATGTGCAGCATCCTAAGGAGAGCGTGTGGGATGGGGATGTGGACGTAGCTTCTCAGGAAAATGCATCATATGCCCCACTTTCACGCACAAGAGGGAGGATTACAGAAATGGCTCTGTCCCTATCCTTTTTCTCTTTCCACACATGTGAACCAGAGACTTCTCCCTGTCCGGGCGTCTTCACCACCCCATGTTTGGTGCACACCCTTTCAAACCGTGCAAGCGAATAACCCCGGACATGGGTCATTGGGGCTTTTCCCAGCGTATCTTTAAAATGGAGTTTTAAGAGTGGCATTGCCAGGCCAAAGGGGAAATGCCCGTGTAACTTGGTTCTGCCTGTTGTAAGTGGGATCGTCCTACGTGCATTGCTCTGCGTCCGACTTCTTTTGCTCCACATTTAGGCGTGAGATTCACTCACAGCATGGCCTGTGGCTCCAACTGGTGCATTTCCATCGCCACGTGGTAACTGTACCAGGCTTCATTTACACATTCCACCATCGACGGGCATCTGAGCTGCTTCCACCGTGGGGCCATCACACACAGTCCCCTGTGGGCCTCCTCGTCCACATGCACAAGACCCTCTAGGAGGAGAACCGGGGGGTGGATCTGCTGTGCTCACCCTGGGCAGCATCAGCGTGTTCTTATCACCCCACATCCTCGCCAACGTTTGCATCTTGCGGGACTTCTGCCTGTGTGGGTGGGAATGCATTTCCTTGTGATATGGATTTGCATTTCCTGAGGGCTCGCACCCTTCTGCGTGTTTATTTTCCATTTGAATCTCTCCCGCCGGGAAGTGCCCCGTAAGTCTTTTGCACGTCCTCCTATTGGGTTGCCCATCTTTTTCTTACAGGTTCTGAACACAAGGCCCTTTTAAGTTGTTTATGTTGCAAATGCGTCCTCTGGCTCTCCTGTTCTCGCTCCCGTATAAGCCCTAGGTAATAACAAGGCCAAGCTGGGCCTTGTCTCTACACAAATGATGAGTGTGGGGTATGAAATATGGAGGTGCCGGCATGAAGCCAAGTGTTGGCCTAATTCTAGCCTTTCCGTGGTGTCACAGCAAAGCGATGTGCCCCGTGCTGGAAAGAAGCAGGCCTCTCTTTGGCTTTAACTGTGAAGCTGAGCGGCTCCTGAGCGAGCATCGGGCCGAGTGCCTTGGGACGTGCATGACTTATAGATGCCTTGTTCGCGGCAGAGCATAAATACTGCACTAAAGCCTCCATTTGTCATTCGTGCTGAACACATCTGAACTTATGCAATATGAATCACGTTTTGTAATGGCCCTCGCGTCAGGGTCTTTGGGGAAAATATTGTTTTCAGCAAGACAAAGCAAATTGCAGGCGCTCCTAAAGGGGCCTGTCTCTGGTTCAGGGAAATACATTTAATCTGACACGGTTGCTCTAATGATCTCTCGTGTTGTCTTTTATTGAACACAGAATGAGGTCTGCCTGTCAAAGTCGTGTGCATGGCAGAAGGTCCTCACTTGGAGCAGCCAGAGGTTCCAGGAGAAGACCCTGGAACCTGGTGTCTGAGGAAGCGGGCGGGTCTAGCTGACCACACACAGCACACCCCGTACGCAGGGGGATGGCGGGCGGATTCTCCCAGGAGCCTGAGCCTCTCCCAGGACAGCGCACGTTGAGACCAGGATGCCTGGGGCCCTCAGGGCCAGCCAGATGCCCTGGTGGCCCCCACGTGCCCGTGAGCTCAGGAGAGGGGTGATTCAGTTCCCTCAGTTGAAGCCTGGACCCCCAGGCACTCCAGGACTGATCTTCCTCCCTCCCCAACCCACTCGAGGGCTTGAGGCCGCAGCCCCCATCTCAGTTCCTTATGTGCAAAATGAGGGATAAGGATGGATCCGGAGGGCATTCCGGCCTGGTGACTGATTCTGCATCATCCGACCTTGTCCTGGCTAAGACTGCTGCCAGGTGGGCTGTCCCATTCCCCTGGCCCTGTCTGCGTGTCCCCTGCCTCTGTGCGAGGCCCCGAAGAGGCCAGGAGCAGCATCGAGTGTGTGCTGGGGATGAGGAGGCTGAGAAGGGCCACTGCGTTTGTGCCCCGATGGAGCTGTGCCCACATGGTGACGTATGCGATGACACATGTGGTGACGTGCCCAGGTGGCCCCGAGGGTGGAGAGGCCTGTTCGTGAGATGGGGAAAGCGAGGAGGAATGGAGGCCCTGCTGAGGGGAGACTACGTGACAGGACAGAGAGGGGGCGGCAGGAGAGGAAGAGGCTGGACCGGGAGGAGAGGACCCGTCCTGAGGGGCTCGGCTCCAGGGGCAGGCAAGGGAGGACAGAGATGGGCGTGTGGAGGGCCCTGGTCAGAGACACTCTAATGGAGATGCAGAGGTCAGGGGTCGGGAAAGACACCAACACCATAATCCCCATCCTCTCCTCAGTGCAGATATTGACCCGGCCAGGTGGCCCTCACATGGGCCATGGCTGGTGTCCCTTGGGGTGTGGACTGGTGTCCCTCGGAGTGTGGCCCTGGCTGGCTGCCATGCATTCCCAGAGCTGGTGCCCGGGAGACCCTCGATCAGGGATGGCTAAACGGTGAGCAGTAGGGAGGGTGGACCAGGTGCGTGCGTGTGTGTGTATGCATATGCATGTGTGTGGTGTGTGTGTATGCACGTGGTGTGTGTGCAGGGGTGGTGTGTATGTGTGTGCACATGTGTGTTTACGCACGTGGTGTGTATGGTGTATGTGCATGCATGTGTGGTGTATGTGTCTGCATGCATGTGGTGTGTATATCTGTGCGTGTGTGTATGTGCATGCATATGGTGTGTGCGTGTGTGTGGTGTATGTGTGTGCACATGTGTGTACTCATGTGGTGTGTGTGGTATATGCACATGCATATGCGTGATGTGTATGTGTGTGTGCATGCACGTGGTGTGTGCATGTGTGGTGTGGACATGTGTGTGTGTAGCTTGTATGGATGTGTGGTGTATGTGTGTGCATGTGTGTGGTGTGTGTGTGGGCATACAAGTATACGGTGTATGTGTGTGCATGCATGTGGTGTGTGTGCACATGTGTGTACGCATGTGGTGTATGTGGAGTATGTGCGTGCGTGTGTGGTGTGTATATGTGTGTGCACGCACATGTGTGGTTCAGAATGGCTGTTAGGGCAGAAGGTGGGAAGAGTCCAGGAAAATGGCAGCATTTGAAGCAGCCTGGATTTCCATGAGGGGAACAAAATAGCCTGGTTTGGTGAGGTCTCCAGACACCAAGGCAAGGTCCAAAGATGGGAATGGGGCTGAAAGGGACGCCGCAGAGGGGGCAGGAGGGAGGACCTGGGCGGGTGTCTCACGTCTGTGTGGATCGTGTGTGAGAGTCATGTACATGGATCACGTGTGAACTGTGTTCACAGTATGTCACGTATGTGAATTATGTGCGAGTCATGGGTGAATGCTGTGTGTGAGAAGTGTGAGTGTGAATCGGTGTTTTCGCGGCCTGTCTGTCCATCTGGGGCTCTGACCCTTCCTTACTGGACAGTGCAATTGTCTTGAACACTTCCAGGGACGGGGACAGATCAGCACTGTCTGTCCCGAGGGCCGAGGGCTGCTCCCTCTGGGAAAGCATCATCCACGTCCTCCAGAGGAGACCACCAAGGTGAGAGAGCCTCAATTTCCAACGTGCAACAAATCCAGACCCCCCACCTGGCCACAGAGACCCCCAGGCCATCAGCCGGGGGGGCGCCATCCAGGGTGGGCCAGGAGAACCGGCGCTCAGAGAACCCACTGCGCCCCCGAGGTCACGCACACTTCCCTCCCTCGGGCACGGAGGCCACGGGACCACGATTTGTGTCCAGCCTATGAGTCCTGCGACAGACAGAGATCGTTAATAACCCGACACGTTCCCCTCAGTAGGGCTGGGAGGGCGACCCCCGGTGAGGCGGGGTGTGAATTCACGCAGGAGACTGGGAAGACCCGCACTGGGTGCTGTGTGGCTCGTGACTGATCCTGCAGAAGAAGATACCTCGAGACGACGTGACGGTCCAGTTACCTACTGCTGCCCAGCAGGTCTCTCCAGAACCCACTGGCCCCCGACAGGCCTCAGCTTCTGCAGGTCAGGAAGTGGTGTGGCTTCACTGGGTCCTCTGGCCCGGGGTCCCCAAGGGCTGCAGGAGGAGTGGGCCAGGGCCATGACCTCCCGAGGTTCTGTGGGGGCAGGAGCCGCTCCCAGCCTCGCTCCGTGGCTGTTGTGGCATTCACATCCTTGTGGCAGATGGACGAGGCTGCCCTCTGGTCCTCACCCTGTGACCGCTCATGGGGCAGCTAGAATGTGGGGAAGAGAGAGAGCCAGCAGGACCAGCGCGGTCTTTGCAGCCTCTTGGGGTTCGGGGGGCTCCTATCACTTGGCCACAGTCCACCTCAGAAGAGAGTTGCTGGGCCCAGGCCACACCCAGGGCATGAGCCAGGGGGTGGGGACAGTTGGGGCCACGTGGGAGGGCTCTGCCACACACAGCAACTGTCCTGAAAGGCAGTGCTCAGAACCTGCATACTTGCCTCCCCCACAGAAACTTCTAGAAGCAGAGGTCTTCAGCACAGATATTTCCCAGTCACAGACCTCAGGACCCACTTCAGTGACCCATATCCAAGCTGTGGTGGAAGCTTCCAGAACTCTGGTTTAATGTGAAAAAGCATGAGGCATCTATTTAGCTTGTAACTTAACAATAAGAACCACTTTTAGTTCTCATGAGGTGGACGCTCGAGGCCGGCGGTTTCCAAGTGGACCAAGACCGTGATCCTCACCCCTGATGCCGATATGGGACTGGTGACACTTGGCCCGTGTGCCCGAGCCTCAGCAGCCCCCGCTGGACGCCCACATCGTCCCAGGACTGTCAGAGGCGTCGCTTTGCTCTTTAACTGCAGCAAACTCGCCCGGGCTCTTCCTGCCCTTTCCCCATTTTCTCTCGCAGGAGTCGCACCCAATTGAGGGGACACCCAAGCACACGGCTTGGTGGTGTCCCTAAATCCTTCCCTTCAAACACGCAGATGCGATTTGGCAGGAAAATCGTAGAACCCCAAGGAAAAATGTGGTGTTTGAAATGAGATGTCGCACGCGGAACCGGGAAGCGGGGCTGAGAGCGGAGCTGCCTTCCTGCAGGGTCCACACAGCCCCCAGGCCCCGGCACCTGGGCCGTGGCGGAGCAGGGAGCCTGCTCCCCAAAGCTGACATCCTAGGGAGCCGATGGTGTTGCCAGGCAGATGGCAATCTGTGAGACACGTGAGCAGCGGGACTTAGACCCAAGAGCTGCAAACAGAAACAGCGATGGAGGCGAGGGGCTGGGATGGGCTCCCACGCCTGAGCTGAAGCCCGAGAGGAAACGCGGAGGGTCCCCAGAGGCCAGGGAAGATGCACCCACTCGGAGAGGATGCTGATGTCCAGGGCCGGGGATGGGCAATGACTCGGCGTGGTCAAGGGTTGGGAAGGAGAAGGGGCCAGTGACGGTGGACTGGGTGGACAACAGAGCGAGGACAGAAGAGGCCAGCCCGGGGATCCTTGGGGCACGGCCTGCAGCCCCCTCACGGCTGCTTCACTGGTCTGTGCGCACCTCACTTCGCTTTGCCAGAGTGTAAACCTGCTGTTTTAAACCACCAAAGGGGTCGTCACAGGCCGACAGGAACCACGGCTGACATCAGACACACAGAGGCCAGCGCCACCCTAATGCACTGCAGTGGCCTGACCTGTGTCCCCCACAAAGACATGTTCCAGTCCCGACCCCAGTGAGTGCGGCTCTATTTGGAAGTAGGGTTTTTAGATATGTAATGAAGGTAAGGATTTAGGAATGAGATCATCCTGGATTAGGGTGGGTCCTAAATCCAATGATGGTGTCCTTCTAGGGTGCAGAAAAGGAGAAGACGCACAGACACACATTGAGGGGAGGGGGCCACGTGACGAGGGCAGCAGAGACTGGAGGGACGTGGCCACAAGCCCAGGAGCGCCCAGGACTTCCTGCTGCCACCACAATCTGGGGAGGAGAGGGTGGCCTGGAACAGATCCCCCCACAGCATCCGGAGAACCAACCTGCCGGCACCTTGGCCTCCAGACTGAGAGACAATAAATTCCCTCTGTTTTAAGCCGCCCCGTCTGTGGTGCTGTGTGATGCAGCCCAGGACGCTGATACGTCACTAGACTGCATCCTCCCTGTGTTTGGGGAGCCAGGGAGCAGCCCCAGGAGCCACGTCCTCGCCTATGCTGCCTGCCTGCGGTCCCTCGGCTCTGACTTGACTGCCCGTCCGCCACCCGGCTCCATTCTGCTCCCTTCCCTCTCCGTCAGCTCCCTTCCTCTCCAGCTCTCAGGATGCAGTTCAGCCGTTAGCTCCTCCCCATCACGTGGATGCAGAACACGCTACTGCTCTGTGGTTCTTCGGCATCTGACGCAGTCACACATGAACTTCCTTGACGGACGCCGTCCCTCGCGGGCTCTGTGCTTCCTGCGTCATGGGAAAGCCCCCAGGGGCCACGGGAGGGAGGGCTGACCATGTCAGATGCAGGCGGGCTGGGGCAGCAGGCAGTGACAGCTCTTTACGGCCCCCAGGCCTGAGGTGGCCACGTGTGGAGGCCCCGACAGCTGCCCTCAGCAGCCACGAAGGGGCCGCAACAGGAGCCCACCCGGGCTGGCCTGGCCCTCTGGTGACCTGCCAGGACCCTCGATGGCCAGAGGGGTCAGATTTCACTGACCGCCCACCTCACAGTCAGCGACACAGAGCAGAGTGTAGGCTCTGCAGATGGAAACATCCAGAAATACCACGGATTCCTAACAAAAAGTGGAGACTGCCATAGAAGAAATATGGGAGCACCGGCTGCTCCCAGGCCTGTGTCACTTTGCTGCCTCGGCTCCCTGGATGGGCCCTCTGGCCATCTGCACTTGACGTCCGGTGGCCTGGGAGATCCAGCTCTCTGGGCTTCTCCACACGTCTTCCCTGACGGTGGGCCGTGTGGGCAGGAGGCTCACACAACCCACGGAAAGGTCACAGATCTGCTTCTCGGACCCTGTGGGTTGACAGCCACTGTCTCGGGGATGGTGCAGATTTCTGACCAGCCAGTGGTCCGACAAAGGTATCTGTGTGTGCCCAGCTCAGGGCGCTGGATGCCGCCCCATTATCTCACCATAGAGAAATATGCTTCCCAGCCCACAGCCCCCGAAGCCCCCACGGGCATCAGAGTGACCGTCCTCGCCATGGTGGTTCATCAGCCACGCTTCCCCTCCCATGGCCTCTGCTCCCACCTCCCTCAATCCTTGCTCCTTTCCCCTGACCCCCAGGAGCGGGCCCTTCTCCTGCCCGGGACCCTGGGAGGAGCCGGATGCTGGGGTCAGGGCTGCAGGGAGATAGAGCTGGACTCCAGGGCGATAAACGGCTTATCCAGAGCGAGATGTCGCAAGGAGCTGGTCTGTCCCCACGCCCCCGGCTGAGAAACGCCAGGGATGGATCGCACTACATGACGGTGCCGAATGCCACAGCCAGGATGGATGCTCCCCGACCCCCACAGGGAGATACAGCTCCCGTGATGGATACCCCACTAATGGGTTAAGAGAAGGATCGAGCCCCTGCAGGGAGCTCACAGCATTCATACATCTTGCGAGGAGCTGGAGATCCTAATCTCTGAGCACCCTGCTCGTGTCATCCATCTTTCTACCCTCCCCCTGCTGCCAGCCTCCCAGCCCTGCCAGCTCCTTGGGGTGGGGGCGGCTTCGTGGAGACGCAGGTGCGAGGGGCGCAGAGAGCTGTTTGCTGCCTGTGGCTGGACCAGCCTGGAATTCTCGGGCGAGTCTGGAGAATTGGTCCACACTGCTCTGGACGTCGCCCAGTGGGGCTTCTTCCTGGATAAAGGAAGGGCTCTGGGATTCCTTTCACATCCTGCCCCCACTACACCCCGAGGCGGTGGTGTCCGGTGGGAGAGGCAGTGAGACCCTCTCCTCAAGTCTGCTGAGAGGTTTTTCTCCGTGAGGCTCTTCCTTCAAGGAAAGCCTGGGAAGATCTGTGCGGCTGCCCTCCATGTGGGCTCCTCTTCAAGGGGAGACAGGCGGCCGCAGAGTCCCAGCCGGGTCTCTGGAGTCCTCTGAGCCAGATGGTCTCCTCCAGGGATGTGGGAGCCGGCCGGGGCTAGCAGAGGAACAGCTCGAGTGCCTCATACGTCACCCCAGCTCTGCTACCTGGAGGAAATGCATTTTCCGACCTGTCATGAGCCGCATCCGGCCTTCGAGGGCAGGTTTGTGAGAAGTGGCAGGGACCCCTGTGCAGGGCGGTGAAGGTGGGACCCTGTCACCCCAGCCGTGGGGGCCTGGCTCCCGGTGGGGTCCAGGTTTGGTGCTGGGAGTCAGTGGCTGGGGGCGGCATTTCTAGGTTTAGCAAACTTTGACTAATGAAGTTCCCAGAGCTTCACCTCACTGGGCCCCACTGTACTGCAAGGGACACACAGACAGGCATCGCGCTGGGAGCCGGGCCTCAGCCAGAACACAAAACCAGGTGGGGACTTTACAGGGACTCTGGCTCCACTGTCAGCCACCTCCAAAAGGACAGCAAAGAGACATCAACTCGTTGCCTAGAATTTCGATAACGAACATTCAAACTTCATGTCAGCCTTCTCCAGCAGATCCACGGAGAGCTTCAGCAGACGAAGTTTTTTCCACTTTTCACAGACTCTGTGTTAGTCAGCTCAGGCTGCCGGAACAAGTACCACAGACGGGGCGACTTCAACAACAGAAGTTTATCCTCTCCCGGTTCTGGAGGCTGCAGGTCCCAGGTCAAGGTATGGGCAGGGCTGGCCCCGTCTGAGGCTGTGAGGGAGAGCAGTCAGGGTCCCTCCAGCTTCTGTAGTCTGCTGGCGTCCTGGGCTTGTGGAAGCACCATCCCATCTCTGCCTCCGTCTTCACATGGCGTCTCCCTGTGTGCGTGTCTGTGTCCACACTTCCTCTTCTCATAAAGTCACCTGTCCTATCGGATCAGAGCCCACCTACTCCAGGAGCGACCTCCTCTTCAATTACTCCTGCATCCAACTTGTTTCCAAATGAAGTCACATTCTGAGGTCCTGGGAGTTAGGATTTCAACACGCACATTTGGGGGGACACAGTTCAGCCCCCAACACTGTGTCTGGAAGCTAACCATCGGCTTTCTTGAAGGTAGAGGGTCTCAGCCCCTACCACTCTAGGTAGGAGATCACGGCCAACTGCCTGAGCTGTTTCTATTTCCACCTTGTTTCTGTCACCACCGATTCCTCCACTGGCCACCAGGGACATTTTGGAAACTCCTGGGCACCCAGGAACTGTCTTGTGGCTGGGGTTCCACTGAGAGGCCCTGAGTTCTCTGTCCTTGTCTGCTGGCCCCCTGCCCCTTGGACAAGCTCAGATCGTAAACTCCCTGGGGCAGGCCCCTCACAGCCCCGTCTACCACACACCTTGACTGCCGTGTAGACAAGCCTGATAGGTGCTCAGGTTAGGAATCTTTGTTGGATGAAGTAGCCGATGCTCAGTCAATGAACCATCTGCCATATCTCGCGTTGATGATTCTGGTAAGATTCCAGCTCAACACAGACACGGTGAATTTGCAAACACTTAGAAGCTTCTGAAGACAGTACATGTCTTGATTTCAGAATCAAGTTGTTCGTAAACCCAGAGAACTAGGTCACTGTGACAGGAGGGAACCCACGGTAGCTCAGGCCCCTGGGCTGTTTGAAGACAGACTCCTGGGGCTGACCACGGGGAGGGGGCACAGTGAGCCCGCCTCACAGCATCAGACCAGGAGGGACTCGGGAACCAGGAGAGGGAACGCAGCATTGTGCCCCCCTGTCAATTCCAGGACAGACGGAACAGGTCGCAGGGGAGGGGCCCCGGCTGGCCAGCACTGGGTGCAGCCCAGTGGCCCCTTCCCTGAGGGAAGAAGAAGTGGACAATTTCCTGAGGGCCTGGTGCCCATCCCTGGCCAGATGGTGGATTTCTGGCAGTGCTGCCAACACCAGGGGCTTATTCCGGACGTGGGGCAGAGGATCTTCTCTGCACCTCCCCACATCTGGTCAGGCCGGCCCGAGGTCGGACACCCCCAACAAACCCTCTGACGACTTCCACGTTGCTGGCTCCCAGGAAACCTTGTCGGGAGGAGGCACTCCACCACAGCTCTTGCTTATCCTTGGGGAGAAGCGCAGAGTCCTCCTGAAGTGATGGAGGCTCAGGCCCAGAGGAGAAGAAAGGGACAGTGTGTGTGGGTCCCGCACTGTTGCCTGTCTTTCGAATTCCTCAGGAAGAAAGGGATCACAGTGGCCTTCTCACAGGACCCGTTGTCTTGAGGATGAGGGGTAGTTCACTCAGGGTGGCTGACAGGGAATCTTGACCGTCGGGGTGACCGCCATCTACCAGGGAGGCTCTCTGTGTCCCCACGCACGACCTCTAAACACAACTGAACGGAGAGCACTGAGCGGCCCCTCAGGTGGGGAGGTAGGCTTGTCTGCCCAGAAGCCCCCGAGATGGGACAAGCGTGGGCATCAAGGCACCAGTGCCCACCAACCCAGACATCCCGGGACTGCACCTCATGGGCGTGTGAGTGTCCTGGGGCACCACAGGAAGTGCCCCACACCAGGTAGCTTAAAGAGAAAATGAGTTCTCCCACAGCTCTGGAGGCTGGATCCGAGATCAAGGTGTCACAGGGCTGGTCCCTCTGAGGCTGCAGGGGAGAGTCTGTTCCAGGCCTCACCCAGCCTCTGGTGGTTCCCGGTGATCCCAGGCGTTCCTGGGCTTGTAGATGCGTCACCCCATCTCTGCCTCTGTCTTCCCCCTGTGTTAGTCCTTGTTTTAACTTTACCTCTGTAAAGACCCCCCTCCAAATAAGGTCACTTTCAGGGTACTGGAGGTTAGCACTTCAACACGTCTTTTTAGGGGGACACAACTCAGCCTGTAACAGGGGCTCCACCACCGCAGGGCTTGATGCTAATCTGGGCATGAACATGGTGAAGCCGACGGGGTCTGGGCGGCAGGAGCATCCTGAGGCCTCGCCCCGACTGCTCTCCCTTCAGACCCCAAACCCTGCCAACCTCAGGAACCTGCAGCAGCTTGGCCTGGATGCAGCCCTTCTGCTGCCTGCAGAAAAGCTAAGTGAGAAATCTTTAGACACTAGGTGGAAACTCTTGTTTCTGGAAAATAAGGGAAGCACACATCAGTGTCACTTTTTTCTAGCCAACCTCATGTTTATATTATAGAGGAAAGTGTTCATGGTACAAAATCACGCATCTGCCACAGAATGAAAGCATGGATGCAGGGAACCAAGTCACGACCCCAATCCCCAGAATAAGTGAGAAATGTGAGTTATCCCCACTCTGCTCGGATATTGAATACTATAGAACAGTGTAGCCAGATGCAGAATACGAGTATCATAAGGACCGGAAATGTAGTAAGGAAAAAAAACACTAAACAAACTAGAATCACTTTTGTCCACGGGAAAACAAAATAACAGTGAAATAAAGGCATTCCAGCTTGTTTGGTTCCCATTAGTACATCTCCATTTCTCTACGTAGCGCTCAAATGGAAACTATCTTCCACAGAAGACTGTAGAGCAAGGAGAGATGTTAAAGATCACAATCGACCTCCCCTTCTCGGATGAGACTCGGAGCCCAGGGAGGACCCAGGCGGAGGTCCTGGAGCGAGTGTGGGCACCACTGGTGTGGGGACCTCATGCTTGTTCCATGGTCCCAGCAGCCAACTGTGTGTTCAGGGAAGCACACAAAAGCCAGCCTGGAGAGGGCCGAGGGGCCTGGCCTCACACCTCCAGGGCAGGGCTGTCTAGTGGGACCCTGGGCCTTCTTGAAAGCTGTCCTAAAGTGTCAGACACGTGCTCTGAGGGGATGCATGTGCACCTCTGAGACACGGCCTCCTCTCGCTGCTGAGTTTTCCACAGCGGGGCTGCCCAGAGCTTGAAGGAAGTCTCGCGGACCCACGCAGGCTGCCCCTCCATTGTGATCCGGACGGTTGCCGGGTGGAGCAAAAACAGACAAGAGCGGCCGCAAGGAGATGGGACCCCCAGATAAACAACAAGTGACTGTGTAGCATAAGTGTGTCCTAAATATTGCAGGAAGATTGTTCTGTAAACAGCAAAAAAATCGTTTGCTGTTTAATTGAAATTCAAATGTAGCTGGATGTTCTGTATGTTACCCAGCAACCCCAGATCAGATGGGCCCTCGAAGATTGAGGAATGAGAAGGAAGTAACTGCTTGTGAACACCTCTGGTCTCTCAGCACCCCTTTCCCCGTGAGGCCACAACTCATAGCCCCAAAATGCAGGAGGGGGTGTCGGCTCTGCCTGCCGTGAGCTCCTGATGGAGCAGAAGGCACCTGCATGCACCTGGCCATCATCCCGAGCTGTCCTGCATGAAGGGTCAGGGAGGAAGGTGCCATCTGGTGTGTCAGGGTGCACCCTGTCCAGCTCCCAAGCTCTCAGGGAGAGATACTCTGGGTACAGAATCGACTCTCACTTCTTTGCCTTCTTTGTACCCCAGTACAGAGCTTTTTAAAGTTGTCTTCAGACTCAGGAAGAATAGTTCACGGGATGCAGAAGTGCTTCACCGTGATTTAGAGACAGTGCCCGATGGTGCACAGGTGGTTGGTGGGTGTTTCAGGTATTTGCAATGTAACAAATTATCCAAAACTTAGCCACTTAAATCAACACTAAACATTTAACTATCTGACACCGTCTCTGTGGGTCAGGATCTGGGGGCAGCTCGGCTGGCTGGTTCTGTCTCCGGGTCCTCCATGAGGCTGCAGACAAGATATAGGTGTGCCTGCCATCTCATCTGAAGGCTTGACTGGGACTGGAGGACCCACTTCAAAGGGCATCCAACTCATATGCCTGGAAAGTTGATGCTGGTTGTTGGCTGGAGGCCTCCATTCCTGCCTGTGGCCCTCTCCACAGGGCTGTTTGAATGTCCTCATGACATGGCAGCCAACCTGCCTCAAAGAGGGCCCCCTGGGCTCTAAGAGAGTGAGCAGACACTCCAAGACCCCTCTCCAGAAGGCAAGTGAGCAAGCCCAGACAGACCCACCTCTCAATAAAAGGCCACGTGCACCAGGGCCAAGTCAGAAGGGTATCCCAGCCAGGGCCCCAGACCCACAAGAGAGCTCAGCCAAGACCAGAAACTCCAACCCACACCATACACCAGGGGTGCCACTGAGCCCAGACCACCCAGCTGGGTCCAGACCAGACTGTCAACCACAGAATCAGGATGGATGAATGGCTGTGGTTTTGCAGCTGTATGGAGGTGTAATTGACAAATAAAAATCACATCTATTTGAGTATATAACATGAAGATTTGATCTATGTATATATTGTGAAATGACAACCACAATCAAGTTAAAATAACACATCCATCACCTCACCTAGTTTCCACTGTGTGTGTGGTGAGAACACTCAAGATTTACTGTCTTAGTAAATTTCAAGTGTACTATACAGTATTATTAACTGTAATCACCATGCTGCACACTAGATCCTCAGCACTTATTCATCTTACAACTGGAGGTTGTACCTTTTAACCAACATCTACCCACATACCCTGGCGAGCACCATTCTACTCTCTGTTTCTGTGAGTTCAACTTTTTTAGATTCCCCATCTAAGTGAGATCAGGCAGTATTTGTCTCTCTGTGTCTGGCTTATTTCACTTAACATAATATCCTCCAGGTTCATCCATGTTGTCATTGTATATATATGCACCACAGATCCTTTCTCCATCAACAGACACTCAGGTTGTTTCCATGTCTTGGCTATTGTGAATAATGCTGCAACAAGTGTGGGAGTGCAGATGTCTCTTTGAGATGCTGTTTTCATTTCCTTTGGATGTATGCCAAGAAGTGAGATTGCTGGATCATATGGTAGATCTATTTTTAATTTTTTGAGGAACTTCCATACTGTTTTCCACAGTGGCTGCACCAGTTTACATTCCCACCAACAGTGCACAAGTGTGGTTTCCTTTTCTCCACACCCTCACTAGCACTTGTTACCACTTATCTTTTTGATAATAGCCATCCTAACAGGTGTGAGGTGATATCTCATTGTGGTTTTGATTTGCATTTCCCTGATGATTAGTGACGTTGAACACTTTTTCATGTACCAGTTGGCCCTCTGAATGTCTTCTTTGGAAAAATGTCTATTAAGATCCTTTACTCATTTTTTAATCAGGTTATTTGTTTGTTTGCTTTGCTATGGAGGTGTAAGAGTTCCTTATATATTTTGCATATTATCTCCTTATCAGCTATATGGTTTGCAAATATTTTCTCCCATTCTGTATGTTGTCTTTTCATTTTGTTGAATGTTTCCTTTGCTGTGTAGAAGCTTTTTAGTTACATATAGTCCTGTCTATTTTTGTTTTTGTTGCCTCTGCTTTTGGTGTCATATCCAAAAAATCATTGCCAAAACCAAGGTCAAGGAGCATTTTCCCTAAGTTTTCTTCTAGGAATTTTATGATTTCAGGTCTTATATTTAAGGTTTTAATCCATTTTGAGTTAATTTTTGTGAGTGATGTAAGATAAAGATCCAATTTCAATCTGTTGTGTGTGGATGTCCAGTTTTCCCAACACCATTTATTAATGAGACTATCCCTTCCCCATTGAGTGTTCTTGGCTCCCTTGTCAAAGATCAGTCGGCTGTACACATGTGAATTTATTTCTGGGCTCTCAGTTCTGTTCCATTGGTTTATATGGTTGTTTTTATGCCAGTACCATACTGTTTTGATTACTATAGATTTGTAACATAGTTTGAAATCAGCAAGTGTGATTCCTTCAGCTTTGTTCTTCTTCCTCAAGATTGTTTTGGCTATTTGGGGTCTTTTGTAGTTTCATACAAATTTTAGGATTTTTTCCCCTATTTCTGTGAAAAATGCCATTGGAATTTTGATAGGGATTGCACTGAATCTGCAGATTGCTTTGGGTAGTATGGACGTTTTACCAACATTAATTCTTCCCATCATGGACATGGGATATCTTTGCATTTATTTGTGTCTTCTTCCATTTCTTTCATCAATGTCTTATAGTTTTCAGAGTACTGAACTTTCATCTCCTTGTTTAAATTTGTTCCCAAGTATTTTGTTCATTTTCATGCAATTGTAAATGGGATTGTTTTCTTAATTTCTTTTTCAGGCAGTTTGTTGTTAGTGTACAGAAACACGCTGATTTTTGGATGTCAATTTTGTATCCTGCAACTTTACTGAATTGGTTTATTAGTTCTAATAGTTTTTTGGTGGAGTCTTTAGGATTTTCCATGTGTAAGATTATGTCATCTGCAAACAGAGACAATTTAACTTCTTCCCTTCCAACTTTTTTTCTTTTATTTCTTTTTCCTGCCTGATTGCTCTGGTTAGGACTTGCAGTGCTGTGTTGAATAGAAGTGGTGAGAGTGGGCACCTTTGTCTTGTTCCTCATCTTAGAGGAAAGGCTTTCAGCTTTTTATCATTGATATGATATTAGCTGCGGGCTTGTCTATATGGCCTTTATTACGTTGAGGTACATTCTTTCTACACCCAATTTGTTGAGAGTTTTTGTCATGAATAGATATTGAATTTTGTCAAATGCTTTTTCTGCATCCATTGAAATGATCATATAATTTTTATTCTTTGTTCTGTCAATGTGATGTATCACATTGATTGATTTGCCGATGTTGAACCATCCTTGTATCCCAGGAATGAATCCCACTTGATCATGGGTTGTGATCCTTTTAATGTCCTGTTGGATTTGGTTTGCTGGTATTTAGTAGAGGATTTCTGCATCTATGTTCATAAAGGATATTGGCCTGTAATTTTCTTGTAGTGCCCTTGTCTGGCTTTTGTATGAGGGTAACGCTGATCTCATAAAATGAGTTCGAAAGTGTTCCCTCCTCTCCAATTGTTTGGACGAGCTTGAGAATGACTGGCATTAATTCTTCTTTAAATGTTTGGTAGAATTCACCTGTGAAGCCATCCAGTCCTGGGCTTTCCTTGCTGGGAGGTTTTTGATTACTGCTTCAATCTCCTTACCCATTATTTGTTCAAATTTTCTGTTTCTTCATGATTCAGTCTTGGTAGGTTGTATGTTTCTAGGAATTTATCCATTTCTTCTAAGTTATCCAATTTGTTGGCATAGAGTTGTTCATAGTAGTCTCTCAGAATCCTTTGTATTTCTGCAGTATCACTTGTAATGTCTTCTCTTCCACGTCTGTTACCAAGGACTAGGGCAGGAGGGGATCCTGTTTGGTCCCAGGGTGAGCAGGACTACCCCCAGGTGCTTGGTCAGTGGAACTGGTACTAGGACAAGAGTCCTCTTTAATCTCCACGGTTCAGTCCACAAATGGCAGGTCTGCTACCAGGTGCATGGACGGGAGTAGCTCCCACCTGGTCCCTTGGAGGGCTCCTGCCGGGTGAATGGGCAGGTCCCTGGCATGCATGATTGCTCTGGGACCACAGCTGAGAGGATCTGCTTCAATATCCTCAGCAGAGCTGAGGTCTGTATGTCAGCCTCTGGGACACAGGCGGGAATGTCTCACAGCAGGTCCCTGGGTGGGCAGGACTGCTCCTGGACTGTGACCGGCAGGTCTGGAACCAAGTTACAGGGCTGCTTGAAGAGCTACAGGTGGAACAAGGTCTGCAGGCTGGCCTTTGGGGGTGGACAGGTGTGACTCCTCCCAGGTCTCTGGAGAATGACGCTGGCGTCAGGACCAAGGCCAAGTGGGGCTGTAGCTGAGCTCACGAGGGAAGGGTCTATTTCTGGGTTTGTAGCCGGGATCTTGGTCAGTGAGCCTACCATCTGGGCGTGGACCCGCCTTCTCAAAAAGCTCTTCAGTCTTGGGCTTCACTGGGGTTTCACAAGTACCCTCCTGGATCCCAAAGCTCCCGCAAAGCCCTTCTGTCCATGCATGGCTGCCACATTAGTGTTGCTGTGGAGGGATACAAGCGAGGGACCTCCTGCTTCACCATCCTGCTGATGTCTTGATCTAAACGGCAGCTGTTTGGAGCCCCTGAATCTGGCGGTTTCTTACACAGCAGCAGCAAGCAGACACTTTGTCCTTGTGGTTGACGTTGTCTCCTCCCTGAATAGACGCACTGCGTTCTGCTCACCTCTGAGTCCCCAGTCCTGGACTCGCCTCCGACACACAGTAGGTACCACACATCAGAGACCATGCTGAATCGTCGTCTGAGCCTATCAGGTGCTCCCGCCCCAAACACCCACGAGCGTGCAGAGCTGAGAGCCCTGAGCAGTGTGCGAGCTCACACCCACAGCCATGAGCCTACAAGAGGGCATAGACTGGGGGAGGCTGTGCTGAGGCTGTCGTCCCATCACACAGGGAACAAAACTTGGAAGTGCTGGGCTTGTGAAAGTGATGATAAATATCTCAATATGGGCAGCACGGGGCGGGGACTTCTCTCTCACTCCTCAACTCCCCCATCTCTACGTGCCCGACACACTTCCCCGCGGGGCCTGTGGCCTCCTCAAGTGTCGAATGTGGCAGCTTCCTTGTACCACCAAGGGGCTAGCCACGGCTAAAGACACACCTCACCCTGAGCCTACAGCGGCATGGAGGGGTTTATCAACTTTCCCCCCAGCCAGCCTCCATCCCAGGGCCACCAGCCCTAGGGCCCCCAGCCCAGTGCCCCCACCCCTGGCTTCCCTGTCCCCAGGGCCCCCAACCCCAGAGCCCCTAGGCCCTCACTTCCAGCCCCAGTGCCCCCAACAACAGCACCCCATCCCCAGAACCCCAAGCTCCAGAGCCCCCACCCCAAGGTCCCCACACCTAGGGCTTCCAGCCCAGTGGCCCCAGCCCCAATGTCCCTACCGCAGGGTGCCCACCCCTGGCGTCCCCATCCCCAGAGCCCCCACTCCCAGGGCCCCCAGCCCCTCACCCCCAGCCTCTCACCCCTGCCCCAGGGCCCGGGTGTGGCAGGACCTCCAAGTCACATGGAGAACATCACCTCTCAGGAATGTACAGTTCAGGAGGATCTCCACGTCCCTGGGAAGTAGCCCAGGGTCCGGAGGCACAAGACCAGCAGATCCCTCCCAGACCCCGTGCTCCCTCAGCACCTCCTCCTGCGGGTAACGCCCGACTCTCAGGAAGCCCCGTTGGGAGCACACCTGTGGATCCCCACACATGTCCCAGGGAGAAGCCAGTGTGCAGGCTCTGCTGCAAGAGGGCCTGGGCGTCCTGGACCGTTTCACCCAGGTCAGCTGGGCTGGCGAACTCCCGCTGTGGGGTCCCGGAGTGAGAGCCCCTCACGAGACACGGTCATTCACTCAGTGTGTGCAGCTCTGTGGGGACACAGCAGTGAGCTGGTGGACGAGCTCCTGCTCACCCCAGGTGCAGACACAAGAGGAGTGGTGGGCATGTAAAGAGCTGTTTGGTCAACAGTGGTGAGGAGCTGCTCCAGGGCCGAGTATCCCTCCATAGGGAGCACACTGCGGCAGATACCTGGGCAAGAGGAAGGATCGGGAGAGAGGACGGGCTGGGCGTGCTGGTCTGGGCAGGACAGCACATCAGGCAGTGGCCAAGCAAAGGCCCTGGAGCTGCCAAGGGGGCAGCAGACAGAGCAGGGAAGGGACAGAAGGCGACAGGGGTCAGCAGGGCCTGAGGGACTTCATGGGCTGGGGCGAGGAACGTGGATTTTGTCCCAGGTGCTGTGGGAGTCACTGGAGCACTCAGCAAGCAAGTAACAAGCTCTGCGGTGAGATTTCCACTTCCTTGCAGCGGCTGGGTGGGGGGAATTGGTGGGAGGGTGGAAGGTTAGAGTATAAACAGGAGGTGAGTTGGGAGGGGCTCTACAGTGGGGCTGCGGCGGTGACACAGAGGGGACCCTGTAACAGCGGGGCCACCTGCAGGTTTTGGGCAAGACCAGGCAGTAGTGGGCAGTGGTGCCGCACTCACGAGAAGGGCAGTGGGGGAGCAGCGGTGTGGGGTCTGGGAGAACCAGAGCCATGGGCAGTGGTCCAGCAGGCCAGAGAAGCAAGCACTGCCACCCCAGCCCAGCAGGAGGTGCTGGGGACACAGGAACCCCGACAACTCCCCTCCAGAGCCTCTCATGGGCCAAACTCACCTGGAGGCCGGAGGGACACAGGTGACCAGGTCAGCACAGAGTGGAGCCTGGATCTGGCTGGAGGCTGACGGGCAGAGTCTGGGTGGTCCAGGGCAGGGATGCTGGTGGCTGGGCTGGGTGGAGGCACAGAGGGCAGGACGAGCTTCTCCTCTGGGCATGACCGGTTCACTCAACAAGTGCTGCAAGCGTGTCATCACGCCGGCACATGGACGGACATCTGGATGAGAGGCTCTGCCCTAAGGACGATCAGCTTGAGGGAACCCGGACACGAAAGCAGGAGCGAGATAGAAAGGAGGTGCAGGGAATAGGGGGCAGGGAGGGGTTAGCAGTGCGGACTCTCCCTCCAGAGGGTGATGAGCCCCCTCAGGGTCCTGGAGGAAGGGGCCTCCACCTCCTCCGTGCTCCCGGTGTGAGAGCGCCCTGCGGGGGCTGGCGCCCTGGAAGAGAGCGGGCCTGTGCTCACCCAGCCCTCCACGGGCACGTCCCACCTCCATTCACAGTCTCAGGACCCTCCTCTCTCCACTCCCACTCCCATCTCGTCTTCACTGGTAAAAGGCGCCCCCACACAACGGCACCTCCAGCCGGCTGGCTCCTGTCCCCTTGCCTGGACCAGCGCTCCCAGCTGACCCGCGTGGCTGGAGAGCAGAGTTCTCACAGCCGCCTTCCGGAAGCCCAGCACAGCCATTGTCACAGAGGATGCACAGCGCTGAGGAGTACAATGGGGTGGAGCTGAGAGTGCACCCCACTCTGTGCGAGTCCATGAAATCACCAAGGGAGCAGAGTGAGCCCTGGCTGGTGACTGGACAGGCACCAGCCAGATAGATGAGGGAGTGCTGAGAAAGAGCGAGAAGCTCCCCTCCACCCCTGCACCCCTTCACCCTCCACCCCTGCACCCCTCCATCCCCACAGTCTTGCACCCTCCACCCCTGCACCCTTTCTCCCCCACACCCCTCCACCCATGTACCCCTGCACTCCTTCACTCTTGTACCCCTCCATCCCTGCACCTCCCCAGCCCTAAACCGCTGCACCCCTCCAGCCCTCACCCCCGCACTCCTCCAACCGTAAACTCCTGCACCCCTGCGCCCCTCCATTCCTCCACTCCAGAACCCCTCCACCAAGCACCCCTGCACCTATTCTCCCCTGCACCCCTCCACCTCTCACTCCTGCATTCCTCCACTCCTGCACCCCTGCATCTTTCCACCCCTCCACGCTTGTACCCCTGCACCCCTGAACCCTTGCACCCCTGAATCCCTCCACCCCTGAACCCCTGCACCCCTCCACTGATGGCCTCAGGGTACCTCCCTTTGCAAGGTGTTTTTGAGATGCCTTTGACATCTGTTGCTTTTAAAGCCCACACGTTTACTGGAAATAGATGTTATCAACCCCATTTTACATCTGAGAAAATGGAAAATTAGAGAAATTAAGTAACTTGCTTGGGGTCTCGACCCAGTAATTCACATGCAATGAAACTATAACCAGGTCTCGATATGTTAAGGCACAACTGTGGGTGACGAAGCTCGAACACTTACTCGGGGCTGTGGGGTTGCAGGAAGTAGCCTGCACCCGAGCTGGGCAGTGAGCAGGTCACCCAGGACCCCTCCAGCGGGCACAGTGCTGCAGCGCCTGGCTCTGCCTGGACACTCCAAAGTCGGTTGTCAGGGTCCCGTGAGCCTGGTCCAGCTGCACACGGGCTTGGCCTGGAGGGTGCTGCCTCCATCCAGGCTGGATGAGGGGCTTCAACACCCCACCCTCGTCCAGGCCTCTTTCTGGGCTCCTGCTGGCTCAGGCCTGCCCCCAAGCTTCATCTGTAATACAGCCCGAAAAACCCACACGGCCCACATCTGTCTTCCCTAGCTTTATTTTTTCTAAGAGAGAGAATGGAAAGGAATTTAAAAAAAGGAAAGAGAGACTAAGAAGGAGATGCAGGAGATAAAAGGCACATGTGGGTGACAAAGCCTATGACATAGTCAGATTTTATTAATGGCTTGCCCATCTGCATTCCGAGGATAATTAACTATTCACAGGTGAAATTAGCTGATAGGAGCACTGTCTTGAGCAAATCGAATGAGCTCCGATTATATCAATAGTTTTCAACCAGTGTCCCTGGTTATCAAACCATCAAATAAATTTGTCCACTCTCTTCCTTTAGGGGGAAAAACTTTAATTATCCAGCCCCAGCACATGGCAGGTCATTAATAAAACCTAGTTATCGGGCTGCAGGTTCCAGAGCTTTACTGTTATCTATCTTTTATCTAAATAAACATTTGGAAAATGTCCTTAAAATTATTATAGGTACTTTGCCCCTGCCCCACAATAGGAATTTCTAAATGGAACCTGGCTGCATTTGACTGCACAATATGCAGCGCCCCGTCCACCAGCCGGGCCTGCCGTGGACTGGGATCCTGGAGCTGGGCTGCGTCTGCAGTGATGGATCTGGCCGACCTGCAAATGCAGATAAGGGGGACGCTGTGCGGCCAGCTCTCCTTAATGTATATTTACGCAGCCTTTATGTTATGCATGCATTCCTTATTTTCATGCCACATATATCACTGACAAATGGGAGAATTGAACGGCAGGTACTAACATAGAGCAGGCCCCCGGTCTTCGTACCCGAGGTGCAATATCCAGACAGTCTTCCTTTGTGAAAAAAAAGAATGTTTTAAAAATCATTTATTATTCCATTTCCAACAAGTAATGGTCATTCTAGAGAGACCTTCAAGGCTGGTCTATTTGTGTTATTACACATAAAAGTACGTTACAATTGTGGTGTGTGTCTACTCTTGGAGATTTACTGCTCCAGACTGGATTGATAGAACCCAAAGCAGGCAAGGAAATGGAACAATAACACTGATGGTGGAAACAGAACAGGAACACAGGGCACACGCCGCGACCTGGCACTGCATTGATGGCATTTCCCTTTGTGGTTTTCATGGGGTTCTCCCAGGAGTACATGGAGGCACCCCACTTCCCAGCGCCACATGCAAAGATTTTGCTGGACCTGGGGCCTGTGAAGCACATGGACTCACAGACAGCAACGTTCCAGGAGCACAGATTGAATGCAACAAACTGTGAGAAAAGCCGAATTCCACTTGGTATTGAGGAATGCCTGAAGGAAGGAAATTAGGAAACTGCGGGTTGGATTTCCTTCCTTCCGTCCCTCTCCCTACTTCTCTCAAGTTTTCTGCATCAACGCAAAAGAAGTGGAAAACATGGTTGCTGGGACATTTACCCACAGGGGCGTGTTCCGGATCGTCCAGGCTGGAGATTTTCAAGTCTTTCACAGCTCAAACCACAAAGGCAGGCTCACTCTGAAGTCGACCCCACCTAGAGTGGGACAGAACAATCCAGGGGCACTTTCTTTTTCTTTCCTTCACACAAACACTAAAGGTGACAGCAGATTCTTGGCACAGCCTTTACACCACGCTGAGTCTCCAACAGGAAACAGACTTTCAGGCGAGTCCTGCTGCCCCACACACCCGCGAGCAGGAAGGAACCGTGCCCAGCAGGGATGCGATCAGAGTCTGTGTCTGAGACCCTGCCCAAGTGGCCCCGAGTCAGGCGTGCAGGTTGGGGTGACCAACTGCTTAACAAATCAAAGCAAGGGGCTCAGTCCAAGACCCGGGGAGGGACAGGCACCCCAAGATGACTGTGGGTGAGGGTCCAAGCACGGGTGGTTCCTCAGCTGGGCGTGGAGCGCGGGTTCTCATTTCCTCCTCCAGGCTGTGGGCCGTCGGGATCCATCGCTCCCTTTGGCTACTGGTGGGTGCTCAGATTATAAACTGTCCAGACAAATTACCAAGGAGCAAAATGTTAAATCGTTACGCATATGACATAGAGTTTACAGTGTGTATCTAAGAATCATTTTCATTTTTTTTTTACCCCACATTGGTAGTTTTTTGCTCCACAAAGATGTAAACTCTCACCATAGTTACTTCCTGCTGCTGTAAAGGTACCTGATGTGGAATCATTGCTGGCCCTCCAGACCAGGATAGACGTGGAGCGCTCTCTGAATCTCAGGTCCACAGCACTGCAGACCTGTGTGAGGCCGAGATCTCTGGAGCACCCGGCTGCCCCGTAGTGGCCTGTCGGGTCAGGTGTCTGGGATCCCTGTGCCCTGTCTGCTTCAGAGAAGAGCTCTAGACCCCGAGAGAGGCCCTCAGAGCAGGGCGGGGGCGCTGGACCCAGGATCCAGGACTGGAGTCTCGCCTGGCCCCCTCAGCACTGAGACCATGGGCAGCTCCTTCGCTAGTGTGTCAGGCATGTGCAGTCCCCACCCCAGAAGCCGGCGGTGAGGAGATCCAGAGGTGATGCAGGGGAGACCTTATCCTAATATAAATCGCTCTTCTCGTGGGAAGTGTTTGCTTTTGAAGGAAAAACTCAGCTATGGGTCCAGAGAATTTCATTTTCCTTCCCTTGAGGCTGAATCCCAAGACTTACCCAGCTCAAGCCTAAATATACCCAAATATCTTATTGCGTCTCCTGATTCACTGATCAATTCTTAGCTAACTCGTCAGCTCGGGCTGCCAAAACCGAGCACCGTGGACCGGAGTCTTCCACGACAGAAGCTGGTTTCTCACAGTTCTGGAGGCTGGAAGTCCAAGGTCACAGGGTCAAGATGGTCAAGATCCAGTCCTGTTTCTGGACACACAGCAGTCATGCTTAAACATTCTCATGCAAAACCTCAGACTCCCCATCTCCTCCGACCAAGGCAAGAGAGGGCTCGGGGAGCCAGGGGACTCAGCGTAGGGGGCCAATGATCTTAGACTGTTGGGCTTGATTTGGGGCTGATTTCCCCCACACACCACGCCAGCCCTAATGTCCTGTGGCTCTGGTCACCAGGGGACTCCTAACAGCCCATTTATCTCTCCACCATCCATTAAACAAACACTTAACACTTAGGAACTATGAAAAATTAAAAAGGAAAGCGATGGTTAGGGAGCAGGCATCCGTTACTGTGAGGACTCCCCCTCCCTAGTTTCTAGGACCTTCACTTGCTGCTGTTGGGGCAGCAGAACTTGCATCTCAACTCTCCCCTTCAGGGCTCTTGGCTCCACGGCCAGATCTGAGCAGGGGAGGAGGGGACCAGAGGAACAGGATGTTCTGGCAAGGTGTGTGCACATCCCTGCAGGGCCTGCCACGTGGAGGACCCTCTGGGTCTTGGGCGGAACCAGGCGGGAGGGCCAGCAGCCAAGCTTGGGGCAAAGTCAGAGAGGAGCGAACCCTAAGGGACCCTAAACCCAAAACAAGGTGGGAGCGAGGCTGAGAGTAGCTGAGAGACGGAAGCCGCACTCAAAACGCTCTCTGGGGACCCACAGAGAGGAGGGGTTTGCACGGTCTTGTCCATCTGCCGGAAAGTTCTTCCCTCGCCCCCTTTCCACGGGGCAAACCTGCGTCTCCCATCCCCTTCTCCAGGTCCTTGCTCAGTCACTCATTCAGGGTCAGACCAAGGTAGACGTAGGTCAGAAACCAGCCCAGACGGGTTCGGGGGGCATGCAGATTGAGAAGGAGGGGTCTCCATCACGACCGGAACAGACCAGTCCTGACCACTCCTTCAGAGACCCCCACCTGGACCCTTATATGCGTGGCTGCTGTGGTTCACACCTCAACCGCGGCCTGAGGGCCTGTCTGTGTCACTGGGAAATGGCTGTGAATGGCTTATTTAAGGGATCGTTTATTAAACCAGCTAGGATTGGCTTTAGTCTGAAGCACCTGCCACTCCAGGTTCTAGAACTGCGCCCTCAATACGGGAGCAGGAGCCCCGTGTGCCCTCGAGCGTGTGAAGTGTGCCTGGTCTGAACAAAGAGGTGCTAGGTACCAAGGACGCTGTGCAGAAAAAATAACATAAAATAGCTCAGTACTAACCACCTACTAAATACACGCTGAATGATGGTATTTTGGATATACTGGTTTAAATAAAAATATCATTGAAAGGAACTTCACCTGTCTCTTCTCACTGAAATTTCACGTGTGGTTCATATTACATTTCTAATGGACACCAGGGTCTATAAATTCTGGAACAGAGGAATGCCTTTCACTCAGTAAGGAGAGGTAATAGACCCCAGTCGCCACAGGGAACCACCATGGAGAACCAAGCCTGGTACCCAGTGGGCAAACTAGGCCAGCTAAGTGTTTTCCAGAATGGTGCCTATTACTGCACTTAGGACTGGGGACAGGTGGAGGACACAGGTGAGCATACCCATCCCCACACTCAGCTCTGGGGACAGGTAGAGGACACAGGTGATCCTCCCCCTCACTGCCCTCAGGTCTGGGGACAGGTAGAGGACACAGGTGAGCATCCTCATCACTGCACTCAGGTCTAGGGACAGGTGGAGGACACAGGTGGTCCTCCCCGCCACTGCAGTCAGGTCTGGGGATAGGTGGAGGACACAGATGATCCTCCCCATCACTGCCCTCAGGTCTGGGGACAGGAGGAGGACACAGGTGGTTCTCCCCTCACTGCACTCAGCTCTGGCATGTCACCGCACCCCGGATGCTCATACAAGGCTGAGCGCAGGATGTGTGAGCACTTTCTTTATCTACCAACAGAAATAATTACCCATGCCCTTTGGATACAGCTCTTTTTGATTAGAGGATGCTACTGTATTTCCACCTCTTCTATAATGCCATCTTCCTAATGATGCTTTCTTTTTTAATCAATTTGACTTAAAATTACAGCTGCTTGTGCATTTAGAGTATGTATCTTTCTGCTCTGGGCTTTACCTGCTATCTCCTGGCATTTACATGTTTACATTTAAAGTCTTGGCTATGCTCTTAGCCCCATCATTCCTTATTTTGCAACTATATCTGCTCTGCTCTCTGCATGCTGTCTTTGGTGGTTATGTAATTAAAGAGCTGAGATTTTTTTTTTCCCTTGGTTGCACAAGGTGAAAAATGTTAGCTGTGTCCACACTTCAGAGACCCAGCTGATACAAGCATTAAAAATTACTTAAAACATACATTTATGGCATTGTGATCACAATGGATTGTGTTGTTGTAAACGAATTGTGCTGTAAACTGCTGTTTTAAATTAAAGTACAGCTTATTAGGAATGGCAGGAGAGTAGTACAGAAGGAAGGAAGCCTTTATATAATTGTCCCCAAAAGCCTGTCCCTTTTGGGGGATGGCAAAGGATGTGTCACAGCAGCTACTACTTCCTAGCTGCATTGGGGTTTGCTGTTGGACCCTGGGGCTCACTTCTCTCTTTTTCCCTCCCTCTAGCTCTCCTTCCCTCCCATCTGTCCTCAAGACTTATTTAGGGTCTATGCTGTGCGCTGCTCTGAGGCGGGCAGTGCACCTACAAAGATGAGTAAGATGACACCTTTCCCTCAGACGACACAGGGTCCACTGGAGGAGCAGGCGCCATGTGGGTAGACAGTGGGGGAGGGGCGGTAATGAAGATGTAAATGGGGTGTTCTTTGAGCAACAGAGAAGGTGCAAGAATATTCAAGGACACACAGAAGAGATGGGAAACTGACTGATTAATCTAAGCCAGCAGGTATTGAATCTGACAGGAATTCAGAATCTTGGCATTAGGAGGGGCATCCATGAGGTGAAATACACCCTTTTCTCAGGTACCTATGGAAAGCAGTCGCCTCTTCTCTCCTTGGACACTCCCAGTGGTGGAGAACTTGCCACTTTGTGAAATACCCCTTCCATTCGGGGACACAGATTCAAGTCTTCTCCCAGCTAAACAGCCTGAAAATCACGTCTTCAGTTTGGACACTTCAACCTGGAAATCTCTCAATGACTTCCAGGAGGAGACTCATAGTAGATGGGGCAGCATGGGCTGGGTGCTGGGGCACATCCTGGACATGATCAGAATGGTCAGGGCATGTGAGCATGAGACAGGAGGAGACCAGGGCAGGACTTGTTATGTGTAAATAACAGGAACAAGGTTGATCCAATGGAGGGCATTTATAAAATCAGGGCTTGAGTAAAAAGGCAATGCAGCCCTTTTGGAGGTTTGAAAGCAATGGAGTGAAGTGATGCTGGAAACATGTTAGGAAGATTCATTTGATCTCATGTTGGATGGAGACCTTAGAAGTCATCTAACCCACCATTTGCAGGCTAACAGCTCCTGAGAAGATGCCTACCATGAGACTGCACAAAAACTTCCCACACAGGGGGTTCACCCAGCACCTGAGCATGACTGGCTGGCCATCTCAAGGTTTCTTCAGCCTAAACAGTCCTAGCACCTCGTCCCCCTTTGATGGAGTCTCCTGGTCCTTCCATATCCTGCCACACCCAGCTCCAGGTGCTTCATCACACATCAGTCCAGAAATTTAGATGTAATAGAGAGGGCAATGCTTATTATTTATTCACACATTCCCCAGACATCTACTTAGTAACTAATCAATGCCAGATGTTGTATGAGGCACTGAAGGTGCAGAGGAAAACAAGTAGTTCTGACCCAAAGGAAGCCTCAGTGGGGTGAAGGGATAGACAAGTGAATATATGCATGCATAAACAGAGCATAGGCCATGACCCAGGTCTGTGGGGGGGGCAGTGGGTCAACAGTGGAAACACCTCCGCAGTATAAGGAGAGGTGTTCCAAAACCTTAATAGAGAAAAGGACCCTTAGATGTAGTCTTGAAAGATGTGTAAGGCTTGACCTGGAATATAGGAGCAGGAGAGTTTTTACCCACAGAGAGAGAAGTGGGCCTTCTGTAATGAGAAAGAGGTTAGAAACACAGGAGATGAGAGTAACAGTGTCCAGAGGAAAGGAGGCACCAGCCTCAAATACACATTGTGATTCTTTCTCTGAATCTGGAAGAAAAGAAGGAGAGGAAACAGAGGTGGAACACAATTTAGGTGTGTCTAACACACTTGTGGGGGGAGGGCTTAAGAGAGTTCCTGTAGTATACCCTCAGTTTTCTCTGGAAAAAAATTTTTTCCCTGAGAAACAGAAGTAGTGAGGTAGAGGGTTTAGGAAGAACACTCAACATACTCTAGCTCATTCCGGAAATTATTCTCTCTCTTTATTCTTTACTCACAAATAATGCAAGTGAGATACACCAGTGAGTTATAAATGACAAGGTCTCTGGGGTACACTGTATTAGGAAAGAAGAAAAAATATATTCTAAACAGCACTTGTAGGTTGAAGAACAACATAGCAATGGTGAATTTTGAGAGGGTGAGAAAATCATTTCAAAGAAGGGAACTTTGGCCTCATTATTTGCATTTGTCTGAAATTTTTTTCACCCTTAAGATGAAACTTGAAATCTGCTTGAAAGATAGTTTTTCTAGGTATACACAAAAGGTTGACAGTTATTTAGTCTCAGCACTTTGAGGATGTAATTCCATTGTCCCCTGGCTCCCATATGACTACAGGGAAGTCATATGTCAGTCTAGTTCTGGTTCTTTGGTTTATAATCTGTCTTTTCTCCAGGTATTTTAAAGATCTTCTGTTTGTCCTTAAATCTCACTATATTGCATTAGGGGCAGATTTCTTTTTATATGTCTTGCTTTGGGTTTGTGCTTCTGATTCTGATTTTATGTTTTTCACCAATTTTAGATAATTCTCAGCTATTGACTCTCCCCCATCCTCTTAATTATCTCCTTTGTGAATTCCAACTAGATAACATATTAGGCCTTCTTACTCCATATTTAATCTGTCAAACTCTACTTCATATTTTTTTATTTATTTGGCTCTGTGTTGCATTCTAGGTAATGTTTTTCGGATTTATCTTCTAGTCCACTTACTCTATCTTCGTGTGTGTCATCTCTGCTATTTAACGCATCTATCAAAGTTTTACATCTATTGTTACTTCTATTGTTTCAATTTATAGACATATATATAACTACTCTGTTTCCAGTATATATGGTTGTTTTCAGTTTTTGTCTATAAAAATAAGCTTTGTATTATAGTGCTGTACTTTGTAACAGCTTTATTGAAGTATAATTGACACACAATAAACTGCACATATCTAAGTGTGTGAAGATGCATACAGTCACATTTTGTCAGATGAATACTGTCATGAAACCATTACCACAATCAAGATAATGAACAGACATTCAGTTTGTTTGTGCTTTCACTTATTGATGGACATTTGGTTTGTTCCCAGTTTGAACTATTACATATAAATTTGCTCCAAACACATATATACAAGTTTTTGTGTGGACCTATGCTCTCGTTTCTCTTGGATAAATATCCAGCAGTGACACAGTTGGATCATTTGGTAGGTACATGTTTAATTTTTTAATAAACTTCCATACTGTCTTCCAGAGCGGCTTCATTGGTGAATTCTACCAAATCTTTAAGGAAGAAATTATACTATTGCTACACGAATTCTTCCAGAAAATTGAAGAGGAGAAAATTTTTTTCCCAACTCATTTCTTAAGGTCAGCATTAGCCTTATACCAAAACCACACAAAGTCTTACAAGAAAAGAAAACTACACACAAAAAAATCTCTCATTAGTATGGATGTTAAAATTCCAAACAAAATTCTCGCAAGTTAAACCCAACAATATATAAAAAAGATAATACATTGTGACCAAGTTTGTGCCAGTATTGCAAATTAGTTTAACATTAAAAATCCACCAAAGTAATTCACCATATTAACAAAGCTTTTATTTACTTAACACATTAAGCCTACACATTCTGTCTGATAATTCCAATATCTGAACTATCTGCTTATCTAATTCTGCTGTTTCTCACTCATGATGCCTCATTTTATTACGTGCTTTCTGACTTCTTATTATGATCTCATGATGAATAGAGCTTCTTCTGTGGAAATTCTTTGAGACTTGAGCTGAAGTTGCATTCCTCCAGAGAGTATTTTCCTTTGTATCTACCAGGCTCCTGGGGGTGCTAACAACCTATGACCACTTTAAGTTCCTAGCTTGCAGTTTTCAGAACACACAGGTATGAGAACTCAAGTCACAAACACACATCTATTAGCCTCTGGGTTTGAATTCCCTGGGTGTGTTATCTTCCTACCATCAAGGTCAAATCCAGCACATTGCCTTGTGGGGCAACTTTTCTATCTCATTCATCCTCTTATTGGGATGTAACCCGTCTAGGTTCTAACTTCCGACCCCCTCACTTTACATGGTCATTAAAATGGAAGTTTAAGACCATCCAAGACCCACAGATGCCTCAGGGCAGGTGCTAAATCAGACGAGCTCACCTCGCAGGGGACTGATTCATCTCACATTTGGCTTCAGAGGATTTTCCTTATTTCTTGCCAGCCTAGTAAGTTGGTTGGTTGCAGATTGGTTGGCTGAAAGTAGCAGGGTTTCAATTTACCTCGTGTCCCGCATTATGGGAAATAGAATCTCCAGAACTTATCTTCGCAGCCAGCCGAGAGCCTGCCCTTGAAATCATAGGTCTCTCCATCTTCCGCTCCTTCTTTAGGGGAAACATGGGAGCAAGAACAAACAAATGTCAATCGGGAACTTTTATCAGAAAATGAACTACTATGATCACTTGGCCATTTCATGCCATTTTTGCCCCCATGGCTACAGTTAACACTTTGCCACCCTCTAAACACCTCGATATTTGAAGCCTACAGTGTTTCCTCAGAAACATTTCAAAACCTATTTGTTTAGTAGGGCAGTACATAGTAAAAAGGCATGTTATAAAACCATCCATTCAAAGAAAGAGAGAAGTTAATTTTTAGTCACATGGGATATTTATTTGTGCAGAACGATTCATTTTCCAGGGTCTTTGTAACTAAGTCATTACTGTATTTACTCAACCGTTAAAATGCTTTTTGAAATACTGTCTAGTAGTAAATAGAATAAGTAGATGAAAGTAGGGAGGACACTAACCCAACAAGACACAACTAGGCCCCCCGCCGTTCCTTCGACCACACGTGAGATTTGGTGCCGGTTTCACAGCTATCTCTGGAGCACTTTCCTCTTACCTGAGATCAGCGAAAAGGAATTCTGTTCCCAGTCCATCTGACAATGGCACAGACATGGCAAGTGTGGCCACTGTGCACCTGTGCAGGGTAACTGGCTGGTGAAATGAAGAAAGGAAGGTAGACCCCCTTCCAGTAAGTGAACTGCTCCGTGGACACGGCCGGGCCCAGGGGTCGACGTGTTCTGTCAGTTCCCAGGGGGTTACCTCCCAGACAGACGACTCCAGACTGCAGCATATCCTTGGGCTCTCACGGCCTTGCCAAGGGACCAGAAGGCCCTCTCCACTGGGAGCCCCAAATGTGAATCCCAGAGGACAGCAGTGCTGCTTCAGTCACAGGCTTGAGGGAGAGGAATCATGACACATGAGCACCTTATGGGTAACGGGGTGATGCTTTAAGGGGCATTTTCTGAAGTGGGAGTGCCCAAGATGGTACCGTTCCTGAGGATGAGGAGCATTTGGGGAAGAAGCCCCTTCCTCCTTCCCATCTGTGGGTACCACCAGCGCTGACTGCGGAGGACAGACAGGTTTCCACCGGCGGTCCTCGTCTGGCTTTTGGCAGAGGCAATTCTGAACATGATGCAAGGTCACCCCCGCTGCCCCACTGTCCTCTGGTCATCCTTGAGTACCTGGTCCCCTGCCTGTCTGAGATGCAGCCACCCCTGGATGGGGCTCAGAGGAGGAGGGGCTGGAGCTGACGTGCACGGATGGATGGCAGCAATTCCACCTAACTCAGCCTTTTGCTTCTTACAGATGAGAATCAGCCTGTTCGGATAACCTACTCGAGTGCAGACTAAACTCTTCTGACCAGAGCCGGGGACGAGCAATTAGGTTAGAACAATGGAAAGGGATTCTACAAGGGGATGAGCGTCTTGCTGAGTTTGAGTTTCGTGCCTGACATCCTCAGCAGAAACCACACGCGTCCTCATCTCACAGTCACGTCCCTGGGGCTTTGCGTCTCATGACGCTGGTTAACCCAGGCTTCCCTGAACATGAGGCCCAGCCCCATCGTCTTCTTGTACACATTGGCCCCTTCAATGGCCAGTACCTAGGCAGCTCTCCCAGAGTCCCCTAGTCCATGAGGCACTGCAACAAAAACCAGTGTTCCCAACACTTGTGTTCTGAAGCCCCTGGAGCATCTTCCTTTGCCAGCATCTTCAATTACGTCCCATAACAGTAGAGCAACTTTTGGTTTTGCAAATGCACACCTCCGAGTGTGAGGGTGAGCAATTTCCTGGACAATTCAGTGTCAGAAAAAGAGTCCACGACGATGGTGGCAAGTTTTACTGACAACGATTAAATAACACTAGGATTATGAAAATGATTAGCTCTGCACTGCACAGCACAGGGGTGCAAATGGGGATTATTGTGCATTGTTTTAAATGAATTACCAGGAATATGCAATGAAAACCTGCTAAAACTGTTCACAGGGCAAGGAAGGTGTGGGGAAGTAGAAGACGCACCGGAAATCACCAATTAAACACACTGACCATTGATACACGTCGCTTCCCTGGGAGACGCTAGAAAGAGCCACAGAAGAGAAAGCTTGCTTATTGGCCATCTTCTCAACATGCACAAGTCAAGCCGACAGTGCCGAGGGAAGGGGCACATGCACGAGTCTGGCTGCCGTGTGGTGGATTTCCCGGGTATAGAGAGAACTGGCCCTTGATAGTGACGTGCCTTAGCTTCTAGCCAGCTCTCACTGGTTCACTTTATTTCGGCAGGTTTTGAGGGGTGGTATTCGGGGTTTCTTGTCGTGCTGGTGTCTTCAACACCACTCTCCTTGTGAAATTCATGTCAGACGCCCATGTACCCCCTACCCAAGCTAGAAAATCGGCGTGACGTTGGGCACCTTGTCATCCACACTCTCACCACCTGCGCATGTATCTCTGAAAAATACATCATTTAATTTTGAAGCACCGAGGAGCAAGCAGGCACCCAGCTGATCACAGCCAGGGCAATGCTGTCGCTGTGAGATGAGGCCTGGGGAAGGGCAGCTGACCGCCAGGGTCTGTGCACCCTGCTACACCTCAGCTTCCCCGAGAACACAGGCAGGGCCAGGACTTGTGGGCCCTGAACTCACAATTTGGCTTTCTTTCTTTCAGAAAGCATACAAAAATATCTCCCTTTTGTAATTGTTACAAGAATACACAACCACGTGCACCTGCTCCCAGGGTCGGGAAGGGGCCTACGCCAGCTTGAGTTTCTCAGCCCCACGACAACACACCTGGGGATCACCATGGTCAGCGTGTTTGGCCGGGAGTTTGTGTGGACCAGGTCGTGGGTACCTGGCAGCACTGTGGTCAGATGGGCTCGCTGAGCCCTCAGGCACTGGGTGGAGTGAGATGAGTATCCCCCGCCACCCAAAGTGGGGCGTGGAGGGCTGTGTGGGGACTGCGTCAGCTCAGTCTTCAGGCTCACCTGGGCTTCTGTCCTCAGGTGAACAAACTGTTCAGTAGCAATGGGGCTCTCTCTAGAGTCACACTCCTCCATCTGGACTGGTTGTCACACGCCTGGGGACATTCATCCCGAGATCAGCCCCCTCCCTTCCCTAGGGGGGGATCTCGCCCCCTCTGACTTGTCGTGCTCACTTGCTCTTTCTTGGCGGACTCTCTTCTTTCTATGGCCCACATCCTGCAGGGGCTGTTTGGGAAGGAGAGTGTGGGTGATAAATGTTGTGAGAGGGTGCATAGTGGAAATGTCCTGACTCCTTCCTGACACCTGAATGATAGTTGGGCTGGTATAGAATTTCCTTCAGAATTTTGAAGGCATTTCTCCATGTTATTTTTGTTTCTGATAGTGCATGAAAAGGTTCTGAAACCATTCTGATTCTTAGTCTTTCTTGTACAGAAGCCTCTCCTTGTTCCCAGGGTTCTGAAATTGACAGTGATGTGCCTTGATCTGAATCTATTTTACCCATTGTTCTGGGCACCAAATGTTCTAGGATTTTCTTAAGTTACTTCATTGATGATTTCCTCCCCTCTGTTTTCTCTCTCTTTCTCTCATTTTTCTCTGTTTGGAACTCGTATTATTTAAATGTTGGTCCTATTTTCTATCATTTTGTCTTTGTTTTGCTCTATTTTCTGTGAGATTCCTCAACTTTATCTTCTAATTATTCTTTTGTCCATTTCTGTAGTTTTGAGTTTTCTCCAGTTTTCTCTTGCTGAATGTTCCTTTTCTTAGCATCCCATTTTGTTTCATGGGTACAATATCTTCCCTATCTCACTGAGAATATTAGTGATAGTTTTTTGTGGTTTCCCTCTCCTTAAGTGATCTCTTTCCTTAAGTTGCTATTTTAAGTTTGTTTCTTTTGATCTTTTCTCAGACTTTTGGTAAAATCTGCTCATGATTTAGAGTGAGGGCTAGGCATCTGAATGGAAGCTCTTGGCAAATGAGTGAATATCCGTTGGCAACACTGGATGTTAGTATCTTCAAGACTCCTCCTGGGCTGGCAAGATTCTCCAGGGAAGAATGACTCCATCTGTAGTGGGATGAACAGGCCCCAAAAAGATACGTCTACACCCTAATCCCCAGAACCTGTGGATATTACCTTATTTGGAAAAATGGTCTTTTCAGACATAATGAAGTTAGGGATGAAGCAATTATTCTAGATTATTTGGGTGGGCCCTGAATGCCATCACAGTGTTCTTATAAGAGAGAGAGAGAACGCCATGTGAACACGGAGCAGAGAGAGACGTGGCCACAAGCCCAGGCATGCCAGGAGCCACCAGAAGCTGGAAAAAGCAAAGAATAGGTTCGTCCCCAGAGTCTCAGAGGGAGCACAGCCCTGCTGACACCTTAAATTCAGACTTCTGGCCTCCAGATCAGTGAGAGAGTAAAGTTCTGTTGTTTTAAACCACTCAGTTCATGGTAATTTGTTACAGCAGCTGCAGGAACACACTGCTGCTTACTGGTGCCCTCAGCGCCCAGGGAGACCCCTTCAGGAGCCAGTTGGGGTGGATTCTGCTCCTCCAGAACGGAGGCCCTCTGCTTACTCCCTGCACAGAGTGAACAACGTCCCCTGGGCGTGTGCAGTGTCACTGGTGGGACAGAGTGTGAGGATCTGCTCCTCCAGACTGCTTCCACCCTCGTCCTTGTGTTTTAGCACCTTCAATCCTGTTTCCAGAGACATCTGGTGCTGCTAGTTTGCGAGCCTCCTGGGGATGGTGTACAGGGCGTAAATTGGGTTGGTTCTCAGCTTTCTCTCTCCCAACTTGGGATTCCATTTCCTCGATCTGCTCAGTGAATTCCCCTGTCCTCCTGCCCTCCAGCTCCTAAAACCGGGTTGCTCTTTTTCTACGCTCCCATTCTCTCCACTGAAGTGGGTCTAGGTCTTTTCATAAAAACCCCCTTTGCTGCAGTGTTAGTGGTGTCTCAGAGGGAAGGAGGTTAGAGAGACCTGCTCAGTCTTCTCCTTAAAACTGAAACCCAGTGTAACTTCTCACAGGTCAGACTTCAGGGTTTATCAAACCCGGGGGAGAGGTAGGAAGCTGGTTTTCTCTGAAAATAACGGAGCTAGTACAAGGTGATGGTAAACAGCACACGGTCACCCAGATGACTCATACAGATCACCATGATCATTGTTATGATATTAAAATTCTTCTCTATAGCCAACGAAACCACACAGGAAATCTGAAATACGCATGCTGGTCCAACAGCTGACCTGGATCTGAAAGGTCGCTCTTCTATGCCCAGAAGTACCAGAAAAGGTACTTCTCTGTGACTATGTTTAGGCCAGTTGATAACCAGAAGCCACCATCTTTAGATGCCACAGTGTGGCTAAGGCTGTTCCAGCTTCCCCGTGGCAGGGTCCTCGGGGAGCTGTACAGTGAACTCCAAGGGGCCTGTTGCACTGAGGGCCTCCTCGAGGGCAGGGTCATGGGCAGAGGCGTTTCTCCTGTCCCACTCGAAGGAATGGCCCCAAATTCACTGTGGACGGGAGGAAGTGTGTGTTGGGGAAAGGCACCCGCCAGTAACCCACGAGCCAGAGCTGTGACCTGCAATACACAAGGATTTGTGGGGACTCTGAGAAAGGTCGTCGCACCTTGGAGACCAGGGCAGGGGAGCGGGGACGTAGGGCCATCAGGTTTTCTGAAGAGGTTCACTGCTCCTCCATTTCCCTGGTTGCCTGGCTGCCTGGAGATACATGAGAGGGGAGGTGTGTGACTGAGCCATTAGGAAGAGTTTTTAGAATGCTTCACTGGCCAGAAGCCTGTGTACTCACCAGGAGCAAACGTGGAGGTGACAGCAGAAGACAGCAATGGAGGACTTTCCCTTCCCTTCCTGCTTCTTCACAAAGGCTCTTACAAAATGGAATTCAGCCTGAAGAATACTCCTGCGCAGGCTAAACCTCGTCCACCAACACGTAATTGGTCTCTTTCTCTGTGGGGACTGGCGGGAAGTGTTGCATCGGAGTGGAGCTCAGATCGGGTCTGCCCAAGGTCCCAGGGTCCAGGCAGAGTGAGCAGCCGCCGGGGAGAGAGGATCAGAAGGTCAGCAGGGCTCTCCTCACACCCTGCTGCAGCAGGCCGCAAAAGGGGTCCTGGCCAATGGGAGCATCATGGGAAGAGGCACCTGGGGTTACATTTCCTCAGAGCAAATGCACTTGGAGGGGCTTCTCTGTCCGTTTCTTCTCCAGTGACAACCGGGGAAGGGGATTCCTGGAAACGAGAGGCGCATTCCTCTCCCTTTGCTTCCTAGCTGCACTGGCACAAATAGGACAAATCTACTCTTCATGATAATAATAGTAACTGTTGCTGTTGTTGCTTCTCCCAAGTGTCCATTTCGGGTCCACTGGTCACAGCTCAACTCACTCCTTCTGTAGGAAGCAACAGGCCCAGTTTTCCAAAGCTTTGGTTCTACTTGACTAAGGGAAAGGCCACAATTCTGAAAGTTCGGGTGCCATCTTTGGCATCCAGGATGCTGTCCCAGGTGCTGAATTGTGGTGTGGCAGGCCCGGATCACCGTGTTCCCTGCTGTCAGACTCAGGCCCGGCAGGCACACACAAGGTTGCCGGCCCCTCAGCACTCACTAAGGTCAGAGTTTGTGATTGTTCATGGTGCTTTTGCCTATTAGTGTCATTGTTTCTGAACAGACTGAACGTGAAGGTCCGTGGGTACTGGGGCAGCCTAGCATGCAGCAATGGCTCAAATGGGGAGACCCCTTGGCCATCTGCACTGTCTGCCACCTGTTCATGTGTCCAGGCAAGATCCTGGAGCCAGGGTGTGTCCAGCTCCTCTCACAGAATTGGGCCACACTCGGGGGCCCTTTGTCCCTCAAGTTGTGGAGAGCCTGAGTCAGTGCCCAGCTGAAGACCCAAGGAGAGGGCCCCCTGGGGGCTCATGGAGCTCAGAGACCATGCTAAGTCTGGGGGCCACTGCAGAACCTTGACAAGAGGGAGGTCACACCGCTGGGTCCTGTCTCTGCTCCAGGTGACAGCCAGTAGAGCATGGTGCCATGAGGATAAGAGACAGCTTTGATTACAGATGGTGACAAGATAGAGCAGGTGATGAGAAATTGGGGCCAATGATAATGTGATTTCAAAGAAGAAGCAGAGTCACATCAGTTCTGTTGATGGACATGGAAAGTGAGGCTTTCTGATTGAAACAGTAACATTCATGGAGGTCATTTAGCAGTAATTTTGGCCAGGGGACAATTATAAATCTAGACACTTTTATGGTACTTTCTTAGTTAACCTTATATGTAGCGTGTAAACGTCATTAGAATATGAATCCTCAGTCTCTGAGGAGGTCACCTGCCCACCAAAATTCTCCTTCCATAATTTAGATGGAGTCTCCAGTAATAAAAATTATATCTTTGCCCTAAATTCCCATTTCCTCAAAGAGTCCTCTCATGTTACACTTGAAAGCAAAGAGGAATCCAGGCATCTAATCTGATGTCTGCACTAGCTGGTGCAATGAAGAAAAGTTGTCAGATACAGCAATCGAGTTGGTTTGCAGTGGCATCAGTTTTCTGCACCAAGTGGTGGGACCATCTGCTCTATTATTAGTTTGCACCCCTGGGAGGACTTAAGTTTATTTAGAAGTTCCATAAATCTGTGCAATAGTGGTCAGTATAATCATGGGATTTGATTGCATTCTGTTTACTATTGCAAATTAAAGACCCAGTCTATGCACAGTCAGTCATTATTAGATGATGCTAATTAAGGCCCCTGGAGGAAGCTTGGTTTCTATGGCAAACCCACACACTCCTGGGGAGATCCAAGGATGGGAGCTCTTCAAGATGCTCCTGTGATGAAACAGAACAATGCCCAAATGGAAGATTACTCAAGCTAGAAACACCTGCCAGTTTCCAGTGAACAAAACCTCCACGTTAGGTTCACAAATTCCCAGCGAGAGGGTGGGAAGCAGTCAAGGGGTCTGGCACGTGAAAAGTGAAAAGCTGCGAAGGGAGCTATGCTGCCCCTGCCGAGGGTGAGTCAGGGAATTACAGCCACACTCAACAACCGAGTGATCCAACTGGGCTTCTCAGATGGGTCACTTTGTTTTTAAATGCACATCACTCTGCAGAGGGACAGAGACAGATTCCTAAACACCACGTGGGTTCCAGACTGCAGACACGGCCCCCACCTGGTCCCCTCTGATTTTTCCTGGCCACTGCGGGTCTGTGTGGAGCTAGGGGCTCTCTGCTTTTCCCCTGCTGCTGTGTGAGCCTTTGTTTCCCACAGCTTTGCTCAACATTCCACTCTCCAGAGGCTCTGACACACCCTTGCGATCAATGAAATCAATTAACTCTGTTGTCCAATCCTGGGCATTTGATGTGATTTTAAATGATGCAACAGCACTCTGGATAGGCTTCTCATTAGGCCCCAGCCTTTGGAGCTCAGAGCCTCAATGCCAGCCCGCCTCACCCAGGAAAGTCTTCAGCGTGGCAGCCAGGGCTGGGAATAGCCACATTCTTCCCTTCCTAAGGAGTTTGAGCCTGCCCTTCTGCAGGAATCTTTGAATGGCCATGGACTGGTTTCAGCTGATTCAGGAGTCACACAGCCTACTGGATGGCCTAATCGCGGGACCCTATGGCAGATACTAATAGCAGCAGGCTATTTCCATTTCTCAAGTCCATTTCAAATTAATAAGAATGTCCCCCTTCTGTTATTCATCCACAAAGAGACTCCCTTTGCATATTCATTTAATGTTAAATTGATGGATTAAATTATACCAAGCTCGAAATCAATCCCACAGGTATCCATTAGAATAGACTGAATTCCCCAGTGGGGACAGAGCACAGAAAATGCATTCAGAGACACTGATAAGTCCAGGCCCACTATATGTCATTTCAAACCAAAAGCAAAAAAAGTCCTTTGGAGACACTCTATCAGCTATTAAACAGAGACACCACATGCACAGGGAGATTGATGGTTAGCACTTCCATCCTCCAAATGGCTCTCCTTGGGCTGACAATTGCAGGGAAATGCTTCTCCATGTCTCTGTCACAGTTCACAGGCAAAGAGATGCCTCTGCACGGAGATTTCCCTTTGTCTTACCCGAGGTGCTGTCAGTTAACAAGTGCCAGGTGGGGACCTCCCACTCCATGCCAGCTTAGCAAGAGTAGGCACATGGTGTTTGCAGGAATCTTGTCTTTCCATCTCCTAAGCATCACGAGGTTAATATGAGTGTAGATCAGTGGCTGACTTCCCTTTAATGGCGGGACCCTGGAGCACAGAACGGGCATGCCAAGGCTGCGGGCAGGGGAAATGACCAAAGTCACTGCTGCAGTGGGGTGGCTCTCAGGACCTCAGACAGAGGGAGAGGCCAGAGGACATTCTGGATTCTCTCTGGAGATGTTAATTCTGAGTCTAGTTCTTGGGGTGAAAATGCTCCAGAGCAGGCTTCCATCACATTACCTTCTCTCTCCCCTTACAAATTTTACTACCATTTCCTCGTTGAGAATTTCACTCCATATACCTTCCCAGGCCTTCTCCCCACCCACAGCTGAACATGATGGAAGAGAGCCGAGAACACGGTCAGGACTGGGACATGTCAAAGTGGCTTGGAGGAAGGAGAGCAGAACCTCACCAGGACATTTTCTGTTTCTCCCACATTGTGTCTCTCCTATGCAGCCTCCATAAAACTCCAAGGCCTCTCCAGGAACACAAGGGTTTTACTTATAAAATTATTCCACTAATTGGCTTCAAGTGACTTTCTTCATCAATGGCAGTTCAATATATAATAAGGTGTATTTAAAAAAACCATTTCAAGTAAGATGTAATAGATATCAGCAGGGTACACATCATTGTAAAATCTAGAAAAAAAACTGAACTGAATGAGAAAAATCATAGTTTTAAAGACTTTAGAGAGCAGTGACAGCAATGAGAGTTAGAGGAACCAAAACTCCAGGGCTGGGCCAGAAAGACAAAGTAAAATTTCCTGTAGTCTCACAGTGTTTAAGAGACAAATTTCCACTAAAGTGAGGGGCCTGTGACAAACATGACAGCTGTCCTTATCAGGATGTTTGCCAGATTTTGAAATCCAAGGAATATGGACAACTCAAGAGGGCATAATGACAACCCAACTCCAACCCAGTTTAATTCGCAGGTGGGTTGATGTAATCAGATCTTCCCCTATCTACCCGACAGAAGAGTGGATGAGCCACCTCCAGGGTGAAATAACATCACCTTTAGACTTGGTCCTTCTGTTAATCATACTATCCAGCATACAATCAAATTTTGTGAGAAATGCATAGAGGCAGAAAAATTGATAGATAGTTAATAGAAAGATAACAGAAAATAGAAACATATTTACAGATAATCCAGATTTGGGAGTTATCAAACAAGCACTTAAAACAGCTCTTATAAGTATAATAAAGAAAATAGCCAAATTATAAAATGGATTAAAGACAGGAAACTTCAATAAAGAATAGGAGTCTATACAAAAGAATCTAGTTGGCATTCTACAAATGAAAAATACAATATTTAAATTCATCAGGAGGATTTCATAATAGACTAGATATAGTTGAAAACAAGATTAATTAACTGAAAGACAGATCAATAAAAATACTTTAACTAAAACCCAGAGAGAAGAAATAATGAAAACAAAAAGATAATAGTCTATGAAAGACATGTGGAGCATGTTTAAAAAGGCTAATTATCAAGTAATCCCATCCCACAAGGAGAAAGGGATGGGATGGAACTATATTTGAAGATATAATGGCTGAGAGTTTTTCAAAATGAAATACATCAACACACAGATACAAGAAACTCCTTGAACATAAAAATAATTTAAAAACCACAGCTGGACACATTACAGTCAAACTGTTGAAAACCAAATACAAAGAAAAAAATCTAAAAATTAGACAGAGAAAAATGACATGGTGCTTTCAAAGAAGAAAGAATAAGACTAAGGAATGACTTCTCAACAGAAACTATGGAAGTCACAGGACAACGGAATGTGATCTTTAAGACCTGAAAGAAAAGGGAAAAACTACCAACCTGGAATTCCATACCCAACAAGATAGTCTCTAAATCATGGATGCAAAACAAAGATATAGTCATCCAAAACAAAAGTTGAGAAAATTCATCTCCAACAGACTTGCATTACAAGGCATAATAAAGCAAAATTTGGAGCTGAAGGAAAGAAAAACATGACAATACATGAAGCAGTAAAGAGCACCAGAAAGGATAAGTTCCAGGGGCAGCATGGATTGCGTAAAGCAATATAACAAGGACATCTGGCAGTATTTCTAACAAAGATAGAAGTAAAATATGACACCAATGGCACAAAAAGCAGGAGTGAGTACATGACAAACACCTCTCGTGAGATTCATCAATTTTCCAGGAAGTGGTAAAAGTACTCACCTGCGATGGATTTCTATAAATCCAGCATGCATGTTTCACACTATAGGCAAATGAAAAATGTATGACTATGACACCACTAGAGGAGCGGGAATGCGTTAATACAAATAGTTGGTGAATCCAAAAGAAGGAAAGGAGGAATAAAGGATAAGGGACAGACGCAATGAACAGAAAACAAGTCACAAGCTGTCAGATTCACCACCTAACTATGAATGTATTTAAATTAAGTGTAAGTGGACCAAACACTTCAATTATGAGAAAGTTTGTCAAATTAGTTTTTAAAAAAGAAAAGAAAAAATTCCAAGTATGTGCTCCATATAAGAGGCATACTTTAAACACAACAACATAGATCGGTTGGAGTAAAAATATGGGGACCAAGCAAACACTCACCAAAGAAAGGCAGTAAGGCTCAATTACATAAGACAGGATATAAATTGAGGTGAAAGTTATTGCTCTAGGCAAAGAGAGACATTTCATAATAATAAATGAGGCATATAACAGGAAGATATTAAAATTTAAACTTCTATGCATAGCTTAAAAATAGAAAAAGAAAATTTGGAAATAAAGAAATAGGCCAATCTATGATCATAGGTGGAGATTTATGATGCCTTTCTCAAAAGCTGATTGAAAAAAAGACCAAAGATCAGTAAAAATGGAGATTATAACCACACAACTAGCCAACAGCAGAGTGGGCATAGGTTGAACATTCCACCCCATGACTGCCCAATACACGTCTTCTAAAAGAGCAAATGGGACAATTGTTCAGTGACCACATTTTGGCCATAAAGAAATTCTCGAGCTATCTCTAAGAACTGAATCCATACAGAGTATGTTCTCTGCTTGGTGTAAGTAAACCAGGAATCAACAACAGAAACACATGGGTCAACGAAGAAATCACAGTGAAAATTAGAATATGTTTTCAATTGAAAGATAATTGAAATAAGACATATTGACACTTGTGAGATGCAGCTAAAGTATTACATGAAAGGTATATTTGTAGTTTCAAAGGCATATACTAAAAAAGAGGAAAAAATAAGATTCAAGTGTCTAAGCTTCTCCCTAATAAAACTGGAAAAAAACACCTGAAAATAAACTCTAAGAAAACAGCAGAAGAAAGCAAATAGCAAAATTAGTAGTACAAATCAATAACATAGAAAACAGATATGTGACAGCAAAAATTAAGCAAAAGTCAAAAATTGGTCTTATGAAAAGATTTATAAAATTGATATCAATTTCTATCAAGAATCAGTTCAATCAAGAATGGACAAGCAAAGAGAAATCACAATTTAGAAAGCATGGAAAGAAAAGACAGGCATATCACTGCAGACTTTTAAAAGTTAGTAAAAAGATACTATGAGCAGGTTTATGCCACTAACTGTGCAGCTTAGAAGTACACGGATTGCTTCAAGTCACTTACCAAAAGAGACACCAAAATAGAAAATGTGAATGGACTTCTCTGCTAAAGATATTAAATACCTAATTATTTTTTTAACAAAATTACTCCAGATCCAGATAACTTCACTGGTAAATTCTTCCAAACAATCAAAACAGAAATAATAACCACAGTATACAAATGCCTTCACAGGATATAGAAAAAGGAAACACTTCCAACTCATTTTATGAAGCAGGATAACTCTAATAGCACAAGCTGACAGGAGTATTATAGGAAAGAGAAACTACAGACCAGTATCTCTCATGAACATTGACACAAAAATCCCAAATCAAATCCACTGAAGTGCAAAGTGTACACAAAGTGGGGTTTATTTAACAGCAGCATTAACAGTAACACGTCATGGTCAAGAGACTTTATACCGGAAATGCAAGATGTTTAACACTCAAGATTCAAATAATTCAATTCACCATATTAACACTCTACAAAAGGAAACACAGTGTTGCTTCAGTAGTAAAATAAAAGGCGTTTGATAAAACTCTCCCCAGCTAAGATCAGAAAGAAGGCAAAGATGTTCACCCACACCATTTCTATTCAACGTTGTATTATTCTTCAAACAACCATTAGAAATTATAGGTGAATTTATTAAGTTTGTAGGATACAAGGTCAATATACAAAAATCAACTATGTTTTTATATGCAAGCAGCAAACAGTTGGAAAATAATATTTAAAATTTTCCAGCCACAATAGCATCAAAAACATGAAATACTAGGAATATGGGTTTTTTTTAATGTACAAGACTTCCACATTGAAAATCAAAAACCATTTCTGAGAAAAATTCAAGAAGACTTAAATAAATGGACAGATGTAGCATGCTCTGGATCAGAAAATTCAACATAATTAAGATGGCTATTAAAATATGAATACAATCCTTTCAAAATTACAGCAGGCCTTTTCTGTAGAAATTGACATGCTAATTACAAAATGTATATTTAAAAAAGCAAAAGACCTAGAATCGCCAAAGTAATGAAAAAGAAGAGCTAAGTTCAAGGACTACACTACTTGACTTTGGGACTTAGTGAAGCCTGTGGAGATCAAGAGAGTCTGGTGGGCAGAGAACCACAAACCACTCAGTGGAGTAGAGGAGAGCACACAGAAGGAGACCCACGTTTCCACGTACACTGACTTTCAACAAAGGACCGGTGCAATCTGAAGGGGAAATAAAACTCTTTCAACACATGGTTCTGGAGCACCCGGATAGCCACACAAACAAAATGAACCTCAGCCTGACCCCACATCATACACAAAAATTAACTCGAGATGGACCATAGACCTAAACATAAAAATGAAAGCCACAAAGCTTCTGGAAGAAAACAGAGCAGAATACCTTCCCCACCCAGGGATAGGCAAAGTTCCTGAGATAGAGCACAGGAAGCAGTAACCATTAGACAGTGATAATTAGAGATCATCAAAATTTAAAACTTTCAATTGAATAGTCAAACCATATTTTGGGAAAAAAATACTCACAAACATGTATTTGGCAACAAATTGATACTCAGAATATATAAAGAATGAACTTCTCCTGCAACTTAATAATATAAAGACAAAGACCCCAATAAAAATGGGCAAACAGCTGAACATATATTTCCCTAGAGAATATATGAATAGATGATGGGGACATGAAATAATTCCCAATATCGTTACTCCTCAGGATGTGCAAATTCCAACCTCAGCTAGTCACCCTTCAGAATTAAAACAGGAATGATTAGAAACACCAAATGCTCATGAGGATTTGTAGCAAAGGGAATTGGCAGGGATGTAAAACGAAACAACCATTTTGGAAGTGTCAGACCATATCTTATAAAAATGAACATTAGAACCACCCTATGACCCAGGAATCTACTGCTAGGTCATAGAGAACAATGACAGCATATATTCAGAAAAAGAGGTGTCCAAGAATGTCCACAGTAGCTTCATTCATAATAGGAAATAGCCTTGGTGTCTGTCAACAGGAGAACTGATAAATGACATATTCAGACAAGGAATACTACTCAGCAACAAAAAAGAATAAATCACTAATAACCACAACTACACAGATAAATCTAAAAAACATTATCTCAAGTAAGAGCAGCCAAACACAAAAAGTACACACTATAATGCTATTGAAGTAAAGGTCTAGAACAAGCTGAACTATTCTATGGAGAAAATAAATCTGAACACTGGTCACCTGGGGGAGGGGGTGGATATTGACCAGAAGGGAGCACGAGAGAATTTTCTGCGGTGGTGGTGGTATTTTGTCTCTCGGTAGAGGTTTGCACCATGCAGGTACACACATCTGTTGAAACCTATCAAATGGTGCATTTTGTTTAAAACAAAGCCAGATGTGCCTAAATATTGAACTCTACTTAGCGATATACACACTGAGATGTTTAAGAATCATGTGTGCTGATGTCAGCCTACTTTGAAATATATCAATATTTGCAATAAGTTGATAGACAGGATAGAGATGTGGATATACATGTGAATCACCAAATATAGAAAAATAATCTAGCGAGTGTTCACCATACAATTCTTTCCATTTTTTCATATTTGAAATTTTTCATAATAAAATGTTAAAAATATAAACAAAAATTATTCATATTAACAAAGTAAAGGAGGAAAACCATATAAGCACGTCAGGAGATGCAGAAAGACAAAACTCAATACCAGTTCATGTTCAAATCCCTAGCAAACTAGGAATAGAAGGCACTTCATTAATTAAAGAGTACCTTACACACACACACACACACACACACACACACACCAGCAGCTAACATCAAACTTAATGGTGGAATGTTGAACACTTTCCCCCTGGGGTCAGGAACAGACAAGAATGTCTGCTCTCACCACCGCCACTAAAAACTGTTCTCTGGATCCTATCCAGGATAATAAGACAGTGCAAATTTAAATAAAGAAATACATATGTAAATGACGTAAAGTTGGAAAGTACCAAAACTGCCATTATTCACATGCAATATGTTTCTGTACATAAAAATCTAAAATAGTCTACAAAATATTAGAATCAAACAAATTTGCAAGGCCAAAATACAAAATTCTTTTAATAATATTTCTATGTGCTACCAACAAAGTAATTGGAAAATGGAAATAAAACAATACCAGTAGCATCAAAACATATCACATATGTGCAAAACCTACACATTTAAAATAACAAAACATTGCTGAGAGGTATTAAGAAGCCCTAAACAGGTGAACACGATGCAGTCCATACAGAGTCGAAATATAATGATGTACACTTGAAATTTATATAATGTTATAAATCAATGTGACCTCTATAAAATAATAATAATAAAAAAGACTTGTAAGTATATATAGTCCAGAACAAAAGGGCAGTTGGTGCCTTTGTTTGCAAAGCATCCAGAAACGCAGCAGACCCACAGAAAATCGTCTCTCAGCGTGAATCCTCCCAACAGTTTTAATTATTTGCCTTTAGAATCTCTTAGATTTTCTAGGTAAACCATTAGACGATCTATAAATATATAACAGCCTTTTTGTTTCTTCCTTTCCAGTGGTCTATATCATTTATTTCTTTTTCTTTTTCTTATTGCACAGGCTAGGAAATCCAGCACATCTTTGTAGGTAAACATAGATAGTGAACATACTTTTCAGGCTTCTGACTTTAAAGGGAATGCTTTTAACTTGTTACTGTAAGTGGAACGGGTGCTGTAGGTTTTAGAAAGATACCCTTTATCATGTATCACATTAAGGAAGTTCTCTCCTATTCCTAGTTTGCCAAGAATTTTTGTAAACTACTTAATTTTATCAAATGCTTTTTTCTGTCTGTTTTATATGATCACAGGATTTTGATGACTTTTAATCTGTTAATGTTGAGACTTAAAATAACAATTTTCTAATGCTGAAATATTCTTGCATCCCTGGAATATACTCAACTTGAGCATTAAAAAAAAAAGACCTAAATAAATGGAACAATATAACAGGTTTATGGATTAGAGAACTAAAAAAGAAGTTAAGATGTTAACTTTTCCCTAAATTTCTCTATAAATTTAATGAAATTTTGATCAAAATTCCAACAAGTTCCTCTGCAGAAGTTGACAAGCTGATTCTATAATTTATGTGGAAATGCAAACCACCCAGAAAAGCAAGACCATCTTAGAGAAGATAACAAAGTTGGAGGTCTTAAACTGCTTGATTTGGAGACTTACCATAAATTGACAATAATCAATTCAGTGTGGTATTGGCATGAAGACGGGTAAATAGTTCCTTTGGACTAAAGGAACATTGGAGAGAGCTTACAAATAGAGTTGTTCACAGTTTTCCCTTATCCCAATAGTATTCGTAGGCTTTGTAGTGATGTCACCTGTCTCCTTCCTGATATTGGTAATCTGTGTCTTCTCTCTTCCAATCAGTCTTAGCCCAAGCTCTTTTCACCAGTTATCTCAATGGGTTGACAGTCTATTGATCTATGAATTGGATACTGGATTGATAAGAGTTAGTGATCTCTTTTCTGCAAACCCAATGATTTCAAGAGAGACACTGAGGGTTCCATCTTGACTGCTAAGCACTCTTCTCAGAGGGTTTAGGATATGCTAATTTTCAGGTGTCTTTGACGAGTTAAATAGGCAGTTAGATATATGTGCCAAGGACTCAGTATAGAGATATGGGCTGGAGATGGACACTTATGAGTCATCTATGAGGCTAGGGAGGGATTATGGAGGAGAGAGGAGAAAGACTAGGACCACAACTCGCAGCCTGTTTCATGAGAGTAGAGGATGCCCAGCCTCACAGCAGGCAGAGGGAGCCTGTGGTCTTTAGGGCAGCGGGGGAGCAAGGGTCCTGGTGAACATCACTGGCATCTGTGAAGCACCAGTTTAAAAGCTGAAATAGAGCACGGCTCATGGTGGGAGGTGTGATGCTGTGATCTCAACCTCTTTGCCTTGAGGAGCTCTTGGTCCAGGGGTGGGCCCAAGTTTCTCAGGGCCTGAAGCTTATGCATTTTGGGGGCCCTCTTTAGATAAAGCATTGAAAACTTGAATAGAACATTTTAGGAACTGGCCTTGGAAGGGGCCGTGCAAATGGGAGTCCCGAAGCTGGAGCTTGATTTGCTGCAAATCCACCTGCAGTTAGAACAAGGCGGTCCCCTCTCCCTCCCTGGCCTTGGTGCACAAACACACACACACTCAGTGGCTGAAAGTCACACCGGGGTTAGAGTGAGGGAGAGCAAAGCTGGTGTCACTGTCTACACGACAAGAAGCAGTGGTCATATCCCACAGCTGGGGATGTTTTCACCTTTTTGTGCAGCCCTGAGGGAAATAAATATGTGAGGACCTGACGTCTTTAGGGAGATCTGGCCCATGGAGACGCCATTTCCACCCGTCCGCTCCATTCTCACATGAGGCCCTAAGCACGTTGGATAACTGCCCCTCTGTGTTTGGTAAAAAGTTAACAGGAGAAAGAAAATACGCAAGAAGGCATGCACCCCCGGGAGTCGTAGGAAGGGCTGACTCATTTTCCAGAAGTCTTGCAATGCTTCACCTCAGAAGGAAGAACGGGAGGAACATGACTTGGGCATTCTTGGGGGTGGCTCCTGTGAAATGTGTGGCTGGCGGGCTGAGCGGGTGTGTGTGTGGAGGGAGGGAGAGGGGCCTCGACAGGAGGTGGGAACCTGAGAACTGAGGACCCGCCTCCCTGAAGGCCCCAGAAAGCCCTGGAATGGTCAACCCCCTGGAGCGACGGCCTGTGTAACCCCAGGTCACCGTGGCCTTTAGGCCTGTGATGCTGACACAGCTGGTTTGAGAAGTTCGAGGGAGCACATCCACACCCCAAACTGGATGGATCTCCAGGTGAGGATGCAGGCTCATCCCACAGCAAAATCTCTGGTCAGCTTTGTTCTGAGAGAAGTGTTCAGGGAGTCAAGAACGGAAAGCACCCAGAGGACAACGACAGCCGGGGGCAATGAGGAGCGTCCTCCACGGAGCCCAGAAGTCATCCGCTTCATTCAGTCTGCCCCCAATGCAAGGACGCAGCAGGGACTGTGTGGACCCCGGCGTGCTCCCGAGGCCATTTGTAATCAAAACAAGTGAATGTCCGACGGTTTCCAGCCAACTATGTGCTTGAGACCCCAAACCTCTCCAGAGCCACGTCGTGCTTCCTCTGGCTGGTGAATCTTCACAAAGTTTCAGAAATTCTCTCTAAGAGACAGTCTCAAAGCAGTGAGCTGTGGCCATGTGACAACTGGGGGAGGGGACCCTTGGGGGATGTTAGTCACATTCAAGGGCTGGGCTTGGCCCCCTAAAGTGTGATATATGGAGGTGACTAACCACGCTGTGAGCCTGGGAGGAGAAATCCTTGTCACGATTACGGCCTGCAAAGCGGGGCTCCACGATGGTGTCACCTGGAGAGCCCTGAAGGAATGCAGGTCCCCAGGCCCCCTCCAGCCCTGGGGCGGACCCCAGAACCTGGGCTCTAAAAGCTTCCCGGTGTGGCCTGTTGGGTTGCTTGCGTCTGATTAAACTCCTCTCCTCTTAGAAACTTCCCCTCTCTGCTTGTGGCTGGAGTGATGAAGCAGAAGAGACGGTTGGTGGATTATTTATAAGACGCTAGCTTCACCTCAAGACCGTCTGAGAGAATGCCATCAGAGTCGGGGTCCCCGGAGGGCGGGCCCAGGCCTGGAAATGGCACACGCTGTTCATCACACCGGATCAGCCAGCACCGCTCCCCTGCGAGCTTCGCCTCCCTCCCCGCCGCACGTATTGACCAGTTAGAGTGCTTTGGGTCCAAGGGAGAAAGAAAAGCCAGCAGGGCAGAGGTGTCCACCCTGAACGTGGAGTGTGGGGTCAGGGGAGAGACCTGGAACTCGGGGCCAGTGTGGGCTCACCCCGCCTTGGTGAGGGCAGCACAAGCGGCTGAACCGCCGACTGAGGACCCTCACAGTCTCCCCCACCCCACCCCCGACCCCAGATCCCTGGGGTCCATGAGCCTTGCGGCACCCCCACCCTGTCCCAGAAAAACAGCTCTGAGGCCTGTTTCCCAGCTGGAGCATCTCCAGATCGGACGTGGGGCTTCACAATCCGTGTCATCGGGAAGATCTTCCCAGAGTCGGCTCACCTGCAGGGCAGCCTCCCCCCTTTCACCTGAGTGCAGGGAAAACGGCCTCTCACACCCTTGGATCGTGTGCCAACAGCCACACTCCACAGCTCTGACATCAATCTCTCCCTCCAGACCCTGCTTCCTCAGGGAGGCTGAGCCCTCGGTGCTCCTCCACACGACTCCCTGGTCCCTGGAGAGTGAGGAGCAGCTGCTCGAGGCTGTTCCACACTCCGGAAGGCTGCCCCAGGGCCTGGCGGCTCACCACCTGTTCACTGCTGCTCGGGCGAGCTTTCCAGATCAGCGGCGGGGCTGTCCCCACCTCTCCAGTCCATGCCATCACCTGCTCCCACCTCAACAAGGAGGCAGCAGAAGGGCTTGGCTGTGCAGCCACAGGCAAACCCAGGTGATCTCCGGAAGCTGGGCGTGCTCAGGGATCCCACTGGAGTGACACTGTGGAGATGAACCATGCCTCCTCACAAACAGCCTGTGGGCTGTGTGGACGTGGGCTGACAGCGTGACAATTGTGGCATCTATTGGTGTCATGTGTATCTCGACACCCACAACTTTTTCTGATGGAGAAAATAACTTACATAATTGAATTGCTTATTTCTGGTTATGCACTGAGACTGGCACATAATGTGCAACACTCCACTCGTGCGTGCACATGCACGCACACACACACATATGCTCACACACGAGCACTCGGGCTAGAAGGTCTGTATATTTGCTACAATATTCTATTTATTGCAGCCCACATTTCTTTCTATCTGACATTCTCTTAATTGTGGTCATTTGTATGCAGGGTTTAAGGAAAACAGAGTGTTCAGGATGTAAAGTGTCACAGCCAAGAGCCTGCTTCAACAAAGCTTGTCTGAAGAGGTCCTGGAAGCATCCAGAGCTTAAAAGAGGCATTGCTAATGAAGTCTGACAGGCTAGCCTTCCTGTGGAACCTCCAGGGTGTCCCCCCAGGAAAGCTGTGTGCAAAGTCACTGTCCTCCAGGGAGCTGCCGCACACGGCTCCCTCTGCCCTTCAGAGATTCGTAAAATCAACAGAAAACACCTTTGCAAATGGTAAAGAAAAAGAGCAAACAGTGAAGTAAACTATTAGGACAGAATGGGGATGTCCCAAGGCACTCACTTGCAAACTTTGTGAAGCTTGGGGTAAGAGGAACACTCTCCCGCGAGGGGCCCTGGACATGTGTTCGTTGCATTTGCACCTGGGTTTCTGCAGACTGGATTAATGACCCGCACAGGTGAACTCTCTCCTTCCACTTTCCCGTTGTCAACAAGAGGATGTCCCTCTGCGGTATCCTGCTGTGCCCCCTAGGCCTTTGTCAGGTTTTAAGAGGGTTGTGGTAAATGGATCAAAGAAGTCTTCAGTGCTACTGTAAATTTCCCTGGCTGTTCCTGAGGCCAAGATGCCCTCAGGGCAAAAGTCAGAGTGCTGGGAATGTAACTTGGCTTTGTTTCATTTACCTGGACACCCCTGGAAGATAATTTTTAAGATCTCTGACATCTGATCCTGGGAAGAGAGAATGACATTTTTGTTTAATCCGACACTGTTAGAAAGAGTAAATTTTCATGGGGTACTGCTGTAGATCTATAAACTTGGGCCTAAATTTAAGCCAAGATTCATACAAATGGGAAAATCTGAAACAAAAGAGGATGGGTCTGAATTTAAGCATATGCCGAAGGAATCATGGCCAAGATTATTATTGCTATCCCGAGAAACAGGAGAGGACTGAAAATTACAGATGAAAATAAAAACCCCTGGAAAATGCACGCATACACATGTCTTTTTTTTCCCTTCTTCTAAAGAGCTGCAGGAGTATTTAGATTTTCTTTTCCTCCTTGTGTCAGTTTTAGTCGTTTGTTCCTTGCTTTTGGTCGTTTGTTTCTTGTAGTAAATTGGTCCATTTCACCTAAGTTGTTGAATTTATTGTCTTAATTTTTCATGATGTTTCCTTACTATCAACTTAATTTGTGTAAGATCTGTAGTGATGGCCCCTCTTTTGTTCCTGACAGTGGTAACTTGTGTTTTCCATCTTTTTTTTCTTGATCAGTTTATCTAGAGCTTTAACATTTTATTGACCTTTTCAAAGAACCAACTTTTATTCCCAGTGACTTTCTCTGTTTTCTATGTTACTGATTTCTGATTTTATCTTTATTATTTCCTTCCTTCTACTTACTTTCAGTTCAATTTGTTTCCTGTACTCTATTCTTCAGGTGGAAGCTTAGATCACTGATTTCAAACCTTTCTCTTTTTTCTAATATCAGTATTTAATGTTATAAATGTTCCTCTAAGCACTGCTTTGTTGCAACCCATGAATTTTGATATGTTGCCGCCTCATTATCACTCAATTCAAAATATTTCCTAATGTCCCTTGTGATTTCTTCACTGAAACAATGGTTACTTAGAAATGTGTTATTTAATTGTCAAATATTTGGGGATTTCCCAATGTCTACTTGTTGTTGATTTCTAATTTAATTATTTTGTGGTCAGAGCACACACACTGTATAACTTCAATCCATTTAAATGTATTGACACCTGTTTCAGGGCCCAGCACATAGTCTACTTGGGTAAATGCTCATGAGGACCTGAAAAGAATTCTGCTCTTGTTTGGTGTAACGTTCTATAAATGTCCATTAGATCAAGTTGGTCGCTAATCTTGTTCCAGTCTTCTATTTTTACTGATTTTCAGCCTACTTGATCTGTCAATTACTGCGAGAATAGTGTTGAATCTTCAACTACAACTGTGTATTTCTCTATTCTCTTTTTGTTTCCATAAGTTCATGTTTTATGTATTTTGAGACCCAGTTATTAGGTACATCAATACTTATGATTGTCATGTCTTTTTACTGAAATGTCCTTCATTGTCCTGATATTAATATTGTTACTCTGGCTTGCTTATAAGGTATTTGGACAATATAATATTTTCTATCCTTTTAATCTTATATTCAAAAATTGTTTCTTATAGGCAGCATTATTTTATCCAGTCTGACAATATCTTCATTTAAATGGATGTGTTTAGTTTGGCTAATTTAGTTTATTTAATTAATTACTCACATGGTTGGATTTAAGTCCATTATCTTGCTATGAGTTTTATATTTTTCCCATCTGTTGTTTGTTCCTTCCCTTCTCTGTAATCTCGTGGATTGAGTATTTTTTAGTGTTTCATTTCATGTCTTCTGTTGATTTGGTGTACTCTTCATCTTATTTTCACAGTGTTTGCTCTATGGTTTCAATATATCTTTATTGTGGTTTACCTTTACAAAACATTATACCACTGCACATATAAAAATATTGTAATGATATATTTCCATTTCTCCTTTTCTATCTTTTGTACTAATATTGGTATACATTATATGTCCACATATGCTGTATATTACACGATAATTTGTCATTATTTTTGCTCTAAATTGTCAGTCATTGTTTTGATAAATTGAAAAATGAAAAATATTTTTCATTTACTCAAATATTTGCTGTTCCCTGTAGTCTTCATTCCTTCGTGTAGATGTGAGTTTCAATTTGATACCATTTTTCTTTACCTTGAAGAAATGACTTTAACAATTTTTTTATTACCACTTCAGCTTGTAATAAAAGCTGGTCTCAGCTTGAATTGGCTTTATTTGGCCTCATTTCTATAAGGAAATTTTAGCTGGACATAGAATTCTATGATGATTTTTTTAATTAGCACTTCAAAGTTAGTATTCCATTGTCTTCTGTCTTGCATTGTTTCTGTTGAGAAGTTAGTCATGATTTTTGTCTTTGTCAATCTGTACGGAATAGGTTCCCCTACCCTTGGCTACATTTAAGATTTTTTCTCTTTGTAATTCATTGTCATTAATTTAATTAAAACATGCCTTGGTGTGATTTCATTTGTTCTTTGAGTTCTGTGGGTTTATATTTTTCACTAAGTTTGGAGAAATTTCAGTCATTATTTATTCAAATATTTTTTTGCCCTTCCTCTTTTTCTGGTATTCTAGTGACACATATTTTATGCCTCTTGATATTAACCCACAAGCCAATGAAGAGCTGCTCTTTTTTTCAGCCTTTCTATTGATCAGGCTTCAAGTTCACTTTTTTCCTGCAATTTCTAGTCTATTCTCAAACCCATCCAGTGATTTTTTTCAATTTCAGATATTGTGTTTTTCAGCTCTAGAAAATTAATTTGGTTGTTTTTACAGTTTCTATGTCTCTGTTCATTATGTGCAGTTTTCTTTAACTCCTTTGGACATATTTATAAGAGCTGTTTTAAAATGTTGTTAGCTATTTTCATCATTTCTGTCATTTCTGGATTTTATTCTCCTGAGTCAAATTTCCCTGATCCATTGCCTGTCCAAAAGTTTTTTATTGGGTGCTGGGGATTGTGATTATTATGTCACTGAGCGGCTGGATCATGTTGTCTTCCTTTAGTGAGTGTTGAGGATTTTTCTCCAGAAGGAACTTCATTTATTGTGGACCAGGTTGATCCTTTGAAGGTTGATTTTAGGCTTTGCAGAGTTGGGTAGAGATCAGCCTTTACCCTAGATCTAGTGCAGCCCTGCTCCTAAGGTGTGCCTTTCTGGGATCTTTATTGAAAGTCCCAAGCATTTAAGATGGTATTTCTACTCTGCCTTGTCACAACTTGAGTTTGTGCCAGCCCAGTGCTATCTCGACACTTGTTCTCACAGTTGTTCTTTGCAACAGACCCAGAAATGACAAGGATGATGGAATCAGCAATCACTCAAAAACAGCTTTTATAAATGTGTTCAAGTACTCAAAGAAAACTGAACATAATGAATTGTTTATTTTTTCTGATTTCTTCTAATATTTCTCAGTCTTTGTTGCTTTGCAGCTTTATTATGATGTGTCTAAGAACAGATTTGCTCTTGCTTGAATGTTGCTTGAGGTTAATTGAGATTCTTAAATTTCTAGATTGGTGTCTCCAATCAATTCTGGGAAATCCCCACCCAGCATCTCTTCACATATTTTCTCTGCTCCATTTTCTCTTCACCCCCTTGAGAAACATTGATTAAACAAATTTGTTCTTTTCTAAACCACCCTGTGAAACTTATCTATTCTTCTGTAGTTTCATTTTTTAATCTTTCTGTTTGGGGAATATTTGGGGCCTATTTTACATTTCACTAGTTCTCTTTTCAGCTGTTAAGTTTCTGTTAAACCCATCAATTGAGAGTTTTTTTCAGGTTTTTAATATTTTATTTCTGGAAATTCTATTTCTTTTACCAATTAGCTATGTCATTTTTTAACCTTTCCTGATCCCTGCAAATATTTTCATGCTTGTTCTTAATTTGTCATTTTATAATCCACATTTAATAATTCCAATTTCTGAATTCTTTATGGGCCTTTTTCTATAAAGTTTGGTTGTACAGAGGTGTGTATTTCCAGGTTAGTCAGAGTATAATGAGAGTAGGATTGAGAAAGGACATTTTTCCCTAGTTAGTTCAGGAGAATTTATTTTAAAATAGGTGGGGGGAGATTCCTGGCTCTGTTTTTATGGTGTAAAATGACAGTATTGATAGTAATTAACATTTATATTGCACTTTTACATTTATATGTACATTTTTTATTTTAGTTTCTGCAAAAACTCCCAGTGACTTAGAGATTGTACTCTCTCTCTCTTTCATAGACGAAGAAGCTGAGATTTGGATAAGATGACGTCTTGCTAATTCCTCCAGGGGGAAGTGACAAAGCCAGAACTCATGCAGCTGTTCTGACCACAAGTACTGTGTTGGAGGACGTTTAGAAGAGTGGACTGAGAGATAGGAAACAACTCCCTTAAAGTTACAGCAGTAATGGGCAAGCTTGTAGAGGAGAAATGAAAACAAATGGGTGGAAATACCCAAGCCTTAGAAGGAGAAACCCAGATGTGGTTCCCTACACAGAGGGAGGTAATGGGGAGGAGCCCGTGTCAGCAGCAGGCAGAGATGGATTATCGGTGTCCCCGAAGAGAGGTGTGATGGAATCTGGAACACACTGGGCTCCTGTTTCCTTGACCCACTGTCAGTGCTCAGGCTGGGCTGCCACCTATCGCTGATCTCATACGACAGGATGTCGTAGTGTTTGAAGTGGTGAAAAATACATCTTAGAAAAATGAAGTACCATCTCCTTATCTCAACATTGTTTTAGTGTTTGGAATTTGAAGAATTCATACTTAAACTTATTATTGCCTACTTAAATGTTAAAGAAATGGAAACAAATGGATTTTCATATGGACATTTATAAAATATATCCCAAATCCCAAACATGTCTCTGAAAAATAAACCTCAAACTCTTTATCATGGCATAGTCCTCCCTTACCATATGACACATGTCACCCATTCTTCACAATCCGTTGCACACACCACCTTCTAGTGGATATGACCCCTACTGCCCTGGATAGAGTTGCTGCCCACTCTGAGCAGCTGGCAGCTCTGCACCTGCCCGGCTGAGCCACTCAACCTACCACACAGTGGTGCTCCCCCTGGCACCCCAGTGGCTGTCACTTCCCTGCTAGACTTTCAGCAACTGGAGGGGGAATTCACATTCCATTTTCGATGCTCTAACTGATTTCCAAAACCAATACCCAACTTCTTTGTGAAGGAAGCGGGTTATAGACCCAAAGTAGCTCTTACAGAGGGTGGAGTGTGCAGCAGGCCCTGCGCTGGCAGCTTTGCATACACGACCTTATTTAATCTTCACAACACCATATGAAATGGGCATTTTTAGGCTGAGGACTTACTTTGTGTAATGTTCCCAAAGTCAAGCAGAGCTCAGATTTTCCTGGTGACTGTGACTCCTAACACCAGATTCCTTGCAATCCATCATGTTGCTTAAAAAATGTGTTTCAATGATGGTGGATGAACCAAGAAAAAGTATGACATTTCTTGGCAGATGATAGTAACAATTCCCCACCCACCACGGTGGGGCAGCCCTCCAACCCCAGGATCATGCTGACTCATGTTGATCCAGCCATATTTTCCAAGGTCGGCCCTCTCTTTGAAGAATAAAGCCCAATGCATAACCATAAAAAAGAAAAGGTCTCACATCCTCAGGGCCTGAGTCCATGCAGGACTTTCATTAGACAACAGTCTAAGTGGCTCTCTGGCAGTGAGCGTGGCGCCCTGTCGCTGGCTGTCTGGCTCCTGAGAGGTAACAGGCACATCTCCTATCAACTGCCCCCTCAGTGACATTGTAGTGGGAGCTTGAGATCAGCCACCGGTAGGAGTGTTTACACCACAGCAATCAGCAAACACTGTAAATCAGGGTCATTTTTCCAAGAAATCCAGTTGCCAAGTACTTACAAGCACAGCACTGGAGTAAACTAAGAGAAATATGGGGTTGATATGCCTCTAACAGGGTCACCCAGACCACTAACGTGGGACATGTGGAACTGCACCCTTGGAACAAGAAAGACTGGGTGCTGAACACCAACAGAACCCCATCAGTCTCTAGAGCTATCGCTTTAACAGAAGCTTAATACACGGAATTCATAGGGCACCCTAAATTTCTCCAGCGTATTGTTGGCTCCTGAAAGCAGAAATTCCCTCCAGTGCAACCCATGAGCACTGGAGCCTGTGTGGGCAGTGGCTGGTGGGTTTGGTGCTGGTGCCAAAGACTGTGCCTGCTACCCCAAGCATGAAATCAAGAAAATCTTTTAGCTCAGGTCCATGGCATTACCAGTCAACACTATAGAAGAATTCAAAGCTTCTCTATCTTTTCTAGCCGTACAGTCCACGCTTGGGTAATTTATTGAACAATGGCAACAAAATGCCTCTGCCTCTATCTCTCCACACCAAACACGGAACTCTCTCTTGGCCCCATTACAAGGCTGATGTGGAGCCAAATCTTACCCAAGGGGGGAGCCCCAAAGTGAGCCAATTGTCCACCCCCATGTGTGCCTACATGCTAAGCCTTCATTCCTATCTGCCCTCCATCTCTCAGGAGTCAGAGAGCTCTACGGACCTAGAAAGCCCTGATTATTCCTACCTGGATCATTCCACTTGTCTCAGGGAGGAAGAACACAGTTGGGGAAGATTAAGTCCTATCCTGTTTCCAAACTGGAAAAGAAAGTGCTTTGTCCTCCAATATTTGGAAAGTAGAGGCGATGTTTAGGAGAGAGCCCCTCAGCAGAGCACATTAAGGATCTCCAAACAGAGTATTTCTTTTTCTCATAAACAAATTACGCAAACCCTTCTTCCAGAGTTAGCGATGTCACAATTAATTATGCAACTGACAGCAATGGATTTAGAAATATGAAATCACATCATGAATGTTTCAACTGCCGTGTGGTCGAGACTTCATCGTCTCTAAGTAGATTAATCATCATCTCCAGGACCTCTTCCTCGTATGAACAAGCCCTCAGTGGTGGACAGACGTATAGGACAACAGGCTGGTTGGTGGATGGGGTGAGTGCCTCCGTGTGGGAGCCACACGCTTATGTGGCTAGCTGCATTTGGCATTATTTATTGTCTGCATTTCTTTTCTTTTAGTAAAGGCATTAAAAATTGATTGCAATATGTCGTCATTCCAACTCGCTTGCTCTCTTTAACAAGCTTTACTTTTCTTTCATGATCGGAGCCTGTGTAAGCATCCTTCCTGCTGTTAGACATCACTTGAGATAATACAATTTCAAAGGAGGCACCTACATCTTACCTTTTGAATTTTCCAGGTGACTATGTGTCCTGAGTCAAAGGCCATCTTTATTGTGAGATCAGTGGAAACTGGCTGAAGGTTTCCACACGCTGTTTCCTTCCCTAGTCCATGCAGGTGCATCTACACTTGGCGAGCCTGCAGAGCTCACAGCCCTCTGCCTGAGCCAGCTCTGCTTACTCAGGAGGAAGGTGGACACTTGGGGATCAGAGGTGAAGGTGAGCCCTGTCTCGTCACCTTTCTCAGGTGGGAGTGGCTGATGGCCAGAGCCTCCACAGGACTCAATCCTTAACCTTAATCCTGAAGGCCAAGCGAGGGTCATGTAACAGTTTGAAAGAGAGGCAGGGCTTCCCCCCGTGGATGAGGGGGGCGTGTGTTACCTAAGAAGTGCAGAGGTCATGCAAAAACACTTCAGTGAGGGCAGTTACCCTGTGACGCATTTTCCCCAGTGCAAACAGCTTCTTGGAAGAAGAACATGTCTCATAGGATTAGAGTTTATCGTATGAATATCCACTCTTCCCCTAAGAAGGAAAATCATCATGACCTGCCAGGAGCTCGGGCCTCAGAAGGGGACCAACAGGGCTGCTGATGTTCTCAGAGCTGCCTCCAGGAGTGCAGCAAGCCCCCAGACAGCCTTGTTTTCTTCTTCTACAAAATCCTGGCTAACTGGTCACCCATGGAATGCTTTCATAGGATACCATGACAAAAACAATAAAAATTCCAAACACAATGTGGCCCTCTGGATTAGATCCTAGAAACAAAAAAAAGGTGTTATGGAAAAACTGGTGAAATCAGAATGAACTCTGGAGCTAGTAACAGTGGTGCACCACAGTTGCTTCCCCAGTGGTGACAACTGTGTCCTGGCTGGGCATAACAAGGGGGGAAGAGGAGAGGGGTAGGTGGGAATGCCCTGTACTCCTTTGAAACTTCTCTGTACATCTGATACTATTCCAAAATAAAAGTTTACTTTAAAAAAAGGCAAACAGAAAGGTGAGTGGATGATTTCACGGCTTATTTTGGTAAATGACCCCACACTAGCACGGTGTTTTCCCTGAAGGTGTGGCTGTGCAATGTCTACCAGCTACACTAGGCCTTGTACAAATTTCCTTAATACAGTTAATTATAATAAGAGCATCTTTTAAATAAATGAAGACATAAAACCAACTTCTCGGCTAATTGCTACTTGAACACAGGAACCCAAACAGCACCACATATTAATTGAAAATACAATATTAAAAGCACACACACATAAGCAAGGAAAAACCCAACAAGTAAAATAAGTAGGAAATGGTACCCAAGAATCTGCAAGTACGTTGAGCCAGATTCAAGAAAGTTACAACTCTGTCCAGAGCTTTCCTTCTTGAAAACCCAGCATGTGTGGGTTAGATCCTTAAACACTTGCCCATTTGTAAAGAAGGAGGGCGGGACTGAGGACAGGCAGAGAGGCATGATACCTCAGGTCGACAGACTGGAGAGCAGCCGAACAGAGAGGGCCGGGTGTGAACAGTGTGGCGAGGAAGAGGGGCCTGCTGCAGCCAGAGGGCCGCTCCAGAGAGGAAGTTAGAAACAGGCGCACGGCTTCCTAAAAAAAAAGAGAGCTGGCCTCCGCCCACCACACGAGGAGAAGCCCCGGAGATGAAGTTCACCAGTTGAACGCACACGTGGCCTCGGCTCCTGCCCCCTCCTCTTGGGCCACCGAACACACACACGTGAATGTGCACTCAGCATCCAGCCTGATTCAGACGAGAAAGGAGCACTCGAACATCCTTCTCACGAGGGAGACGTGGAAAGAGACACGGCCAGACCATCTCCCAAAGGCAGAGACGGAGAAAACACTGTGTGCTTGGGGGCAGGGGAGCCCCAACAATAAGGCACACAGGTCTATGACAGGATTCTGCAACAAAACAAGCTCAACACTGCTCTCAAGGCAGACAATCAAAACACACTTTTGGAAAAGAATATGGTAAGAACCAGAAGCAAATTTCAGACGGCAAAAGAAGTCTTTGCTGACAAGTTTTAAGAAAATGGACCCCCCAGAGCTCCCTTTCAGGACAGGGCCCCACATTGAGGCCTCATGTTGAGGACAATAGAGACAAAGGAAAAATCAGGTCAGATAAAAAGGTAAAGGGGATGTCCCTAGCCATAAGGGACAAGTTCCACTGCGAAGTGAACAGTGAGGACTCAAAATTTTGAAAACAGTTGAGGAAAGGGAAAACTGGCTTTCTGTTTATTGGCAAACGTTCCAGTGGGGCTCTGTTTTTGTTGGGATGTGTTATGTTGTATGTACACACATACGGACCCGAGTCTCTGCTGAGTTTATAAGGTTGAGAAAAGACGGTTGATAAAATCTTGATTTTTATTAATTTCTCTCAATAAAAGCCCACTGGAACACCAAAAAAAAAAAAGAAGGGAGATAAAAAGATAAAGGGGAGGGGAACAGAGTCAGGAGATCTCAGGCCCCGTGATTTTTTTTTTTTTTTTAACTGTAGGAAAACAGGAGCAGGAACTCTGTGGAGTTAGAAAAGCTGTCCTGAACACATTTCCTTCTAAAAGTTTAGAGAAATCAGTTCTACATAAAAAAGGAGCAGCAGAAGACGATCAAGGTCAAATCCTATACCAAGTCATTACAAGAAGAAGAAAAAAGAACAGAATAGTAGCCCTGCAGGTAATGAACACAGGCAGGAAGACACGTCCACAGCACGGATCAAGGCTGTAACCTACTGACTTCAAAACAAGCTGATCGCAACAGGTAGGTGATATAAAATATTAGGACAAGATCACTCAAAATTAGAAAAACTTAGAAATGAGCTCACATTACCTAGGATATAACTAGAAATAAGAGGAAAACACCATTTCAGACGATGAAGAATAAGCCAGGACACAAGAATAAACCAGGAACACAGAGTGAATAAGCAAAATAGATAGCGACTTAAGAGAATTAGAAATTGAAAAGAAGGAAATATTTTAATAATAAAAATACATGAAGAAAGAGACCTAAAGAATTCATAAGAGCATGACAAATATTGATGACAGGCGAAGAAAACCCAACATATGGATAACAGGAGGCAAAAGCAAATGGGGGAGAAGTGCAGGACGTGGGAAGAAGTGGGTCAAAGGGCACAAACTTCCAGTCTACCGAGACTGAGTCCTGGGGACGTCAAGCCAGCCTGGTGACTACGGTTAACAACGCTGGATTGTATACTTGAAAGTTGCTACGAGAGTAGATCTTAAAAGTTCCCATCACACAACAAAAAAGCTATAACCCACGTGAGGTGACAGACGTGTTAACTAACCTCATTGTGGTGATCATTTGCAATATATACATCTATCAAATCATCACATTGTACAGCTTAAACTTAATGTTACCCGTCAATCATATCTCAACAAAGCTGGGGAAGGGGACCAAATGGAAGGAGCAGAATAAACACAACAGTAATTCAAGAGAGAGTTCTTGAAATAATTTCTTAAAAGACTGGAAATATGACATTGAAAGATTACACCATGGGGGCTGGCCGCGTGGCTTAGCGGTTAGGCGCGTGCGCTCGGCTACTGGCGGCCCGGGTTCAGATCCCAGGCACGCACCGACGCACTGCTTCTCTGGCCATGCTGAGGCAGCGTCCCACATACAGCAACTAGAAGGTTGTGCCACTATGATGTACAACTATCTACTGGGGCTTTGGGGAACAAAAAAGGAGGAGGATTGGCAATAGATGTTAGCTCAGAGCCGGTCTTCCTCAGCAAAAAGAGGAGGATTAGCATGGATGTTAGCTCAGGGCTGATCTTCCTCACAAAAAAAAAAAAAAGAAAGAAAGAAAGATTACACCATGCACCTGAGACCCTGACCCAGAAGGACCATCATGAGGACATATTCTTCTAAAAGATCTTTTTTCAAAGAAATCGAGAAGCAATCTATCAGGCACCTAGGTAAACAGAGTGAGTGACATTTAAGGGAAAGAACCATAGATTTTCCTAAGGATTTTAACAGCAATGCTGTAAATGCCAGAAAAAGGAAGTAACATACTTAAGATTCTCAAGGAAAGAAAACTGAACCAAACATTTGGTATTCGGCATATCTGAGTTACAAATACCGCGGACCTGTCATCGGCACTCGGGCACTGAGGGAATGTTGTCCCCACGGATCCACCCCAGAGCGAGCTCTGGACACGCGCAGCGACCAGACGGTGGCTGACCTGAGACGGGAGTACACCTTCCTCGTCCCCAGGTCTGGAGCACCCAGTCCCTAGGGAAGGGCCCAGGGATCTGGTGCTTCTGCAGCCCCCGCCTCGGAGCCTGGCACTGCGGGATCCCTTCTCCGGGCCCCTCCCGCCGCAGGAGCTTCCCTGCAGCCGAGTGTGGACCCCCGGCGCGTCCCGCCCTCTCTCCCCTGGAGAGAGTGTCGCACTGTCCGGGGCAGCCGCCAGTCCTGAGGCCGCCAGGGCCCAAAGGACAGCTCGGCAAGACGGACTGGGTCTCAGTGCCCGGAGGGACAGAGCAGGGCCCCCCGCCCCACCTCCACCTGCCCGCCACCGCGTGGCTCAACACCCTGCTCCCCCGCAGCGGAGCAGCCGCAGAAACCAGGCGGCGAGCGAGGTGAGGGGGAGAAGGACCCCCGACCCTCGACCTCGCGCCCGGGCACCCCAGCCCCTGCTCCGGGGCGCTGGGGCGAGGTCTGCAGGTCCGCTCGCCCTCACGCGCTCCAGCCGCTCCGGCCCCGAAGCTGCCCCTCCCCGGCGAGGCCGACGTCGCTGGTCCCGGTGCTCCCGGGGTCCCGTCCCTGCAGGAAACCAGACCCCAAAGTCGGGCGG